>NC_038243.2:1752997-2083175 GCF_000004515.6 Glycine max | reverse complement strand
CTATGATACAAATTCACCTAAGCCTAGGCAGCACATAGTGTAATGGGCTCGATATGAATAGAGATGGGGTCGCCTGTAACTGTATATTACAACTGACTTATTTTATTTTTTTTGGTGCAAGCATTGCACTTCGCATCTAAGCTAAATATAGAAATAACTAAACGCCTTCAGCCTATAGAAAAGTTGAACTCTACTCTTCTGTTACTTGGCATTCTTATACCTGCAGCAGATTTCGTTTCATCCCCGGAATGCACGGCAACTAGAATAGCAGAGCCTAGCCTTTCATCCCAACTATACTAAACAAAACAAGAACAGGACGATTTGATTTGATGGGCGTGGCATAATACTATTTAAATTATTCAACAAAACGTAAAGTAGACATAGCATCGTTAACTTAACATCGGTTTTAAACCGATTTTAATAAGCCGATGTTAAAACTACTTTTTGTAATAAAATAAGAGGGAAACTTTATCTCTTAGCTACAAGATAAAAATATAATGCTAATATCCTAAAATATATTTTATTAGAGAAAAGATGAGATAATTACATTACCCCCTATTCACATTATCTAAAAGGAGAAGATAAAAATCAGATAATCCAATCTCTCCTTATATAAGAGACCATTGAGACTTTGATAAAACATTTTCTAATTTAAACAAAAAAAACTACAATAAAAAATGTGACAAGAAATAAGGAGAAATAAAAAAATGAAGTTAAAACTGAGAGAGAAAAAAATACTAGTAAATTAATAATAACCCACGTTGTAAAATACGATTGATTGAAGACGTAGGAAGTACAAATGTGAGACAGCATCTTCTATCAGTAACACATGACATGCAGAGAATTGAAGAAATGACTATCTATAACAATCAATAATAAGAAGGTGGTTGCAGAATGGTTTTGTTGCATAGAGTATGTGATTTGATTCAATACCGGAGAGAGCGACAACGACGCGGCAGGTAAAGTATTTGTTCTCTATGAAGGAAACCAGTTTCAACAATTTTAACATTTTGCTTTAAGTACGATATCCAATATCATATATTATTCGTATTAATTAGCACTAGTATTAGAACTTAAATGTACGTTCATCGGATTAACTCCCTCTCCAATCATTATATATGTAGGCCAGCCTGTAATAAATGCTATAAAATTTCACTTATTTAGTATATGTTGGATAAAATTAGTTAGAAGCTATGCATAACTGAAAATTGATAATTAAAGTTGAAAAATTAATTTATTTAATTATAAATATTTGATAAATTTAGTTGTTAAAGTAATTTAAAATTATATACCGACATAAATAATATATTTAAAAAATAATAAAAAATTGAATAAATATTTGAAGAATAAAAATGAAATAAAATATAAAAAAATAATATTTAGTATTTTAAAAAATATTATTTCAATTAATGTTTAAAAAATATTAGAAGTTACTAAAAAATATTAAAATTATTTTAAAAAATTTGTTTACGGAACAGTTTAACGAACTTCTCAACTAATAAAAAAATTAAAAAATAATTAAAATGACTTGCTCAACTTAGTCTAATTTTAAGAAAATGCTCGTCCTAATACGTACGTACGTAGCTCTAGCTAATTAGAAAGATAGTTCCTATATATAACCATGATTAACCTTAGCAAGTTAATTACTAGCATATTAGCTTTCCTTGTGTATTTTAATTAATTAAGTTTTATTCCTGCTTTGAAGCCTATCAGGTGGGTTTGGAAAAGTGTAGGCGATTCAGTAACACTTACTCCATATTCGTTCTTAGGCAATTCGGAGATAATGATAGTTTAGTAATTTTTTACTTCAAAAATTGTGATAATGATAGTTTATTTCATTTTTTTATTTGTAGTATTATTTTCTTAATATGCGTATTATTGTACACCCCCAATAAGTAATATGCATAGTCTAAACATATAAACTATCTTAACCAGTTTTCAGACTCGACTTTAATCAGAGTCAGAGGAATTAAACATGAGATAAGAAAATGAAAAAAAAAAGATAGAGAAATTATCTTATAAACCCGATGAATAAAAATTAGCTTGGAGTCCGGGCAAATCAGCAAGACAGGAACAGCCCTAGCGCGGACCAAAGCCGGTGTTCAATTTCCATCTTCTTCCGAACACGCCATTTTCGTCTACGATAAACGCTCTCAGGTTCATTCCTTCTTTCGTTCGCTTTTCCGCGTCACACTGTGCTACTGCAATTCCTCTTTGCAATGCCAGCGTTTTCTTTAATTTTTCATTGTTTAGCCGCCAATCGTAGTTTAGATAGTGAAATTTCGAGTAACTTTTCAGTCAGCGTTAAGTGATTTCCTTGGAATCGAGCAAGAGAGAGCCAACTAACTCGTTCCCGCTACTGCTAACTGTTCTTTCTGAAGTTGTGTGGTTTGTATTTTCTTCTAAATCTCGCATTCTATGTTTTTGTATTAATGCTCAAGTGGCTGGACCTTCATTTGAGTATTTTAAATTTGTGGCATATTTCCTTATTTCCAAATCTCTCTGTTTACTGATTTGCATGGTATCCATGTCCGGAATTTCATATATAAAGCATGAAAGCAAACACTCCCGTAGGTATTGATTTAAGGGCTATTATACCGAGTTCGAGACTATGAAATTGCACAACTAGTGAAGTAATGCTATTTCCTTTCTTTTGTGTTCTCATTTGTTAAAGTACATGCTGACCTGCTATTGTAAATGTTATATCTAAAATTATTTGATGCTTACTACTTTCATTATTTACTAATTTTCTGGATTTAAGGGTTATACTTAATTACTTCCTTTCTTTAGTGATTAACATTTGTCTTATTTTTAATTTGTTTATCCATATCATTGATGATTAATAATTAATTTGCTTAACATTTGTCTTATTTTTAATTTGTTTATCCATATCATTGATGATTAATAATTAATTTGCTTAGTAGACAGTCGCTCTTGCTTCACTTTCAACTTGAAGATTGCTTAAGAGACATCAACAACTCTAACATTCAACTTGAGGGCACGTACTCCCTAATTCAGCTGAAGGGCCACTGAAAATTATCGAAACGTACTACCAGGTATATATCTAATTGTAATCACTTTTCTACAAATATATGCCTTCTCTTTTCTTTCTAATAAATAAGCAGAGAGTAATGAGATTTGATTTGTCCAATTAGAGAACACACACAAAACTCAGCGCAGTCGTGTTTGAATCCCCACCTCCCACATCTCTCGTGTGATCTTGTGAGAGGTAATAGAAGTTGTGTGTATAATTTAGAATAAATTGTTCTCGTATCTTCTGAGCGCTTGTTATACTTAATCTTACTCTTTTTTTTTTATCATACACAAGATTGTCTTATGTAGGTGTTCATTCAGTTATTTCTTTGATTCTTGTTTTCATTTTGGATCGTGCTGCTCATCATCACAGGTACAAATGTTTGTTACCAATGAATATTTTTATTACGTGTTCACTGCCATTAATGACAATTGATATATGCTATATAAATTGTGTTCATGATGAGTGAACCTTAGATTCCCGTTTGAGATTGAATGCAATAATTCTTGCGGATAGTTTGCATTAATCATTGTATTTAATCTTGAATTGTCCGTTTGGACAGTTTGGGGAGACTGATATTTTTATGGTAGATTCATGTGTTAAGGTTAAAATTATTTTGTTTAATTTGATGAAATTTCGGTAATGCATTTCTAGTTGTTCTCTGGGTGCATACTTGATTATCGGAAAATTAATTTCACCGATTTCATGTTGTGTACTTGGAGACCAATGCGAAATGCTGCCAAAATTTTGTCAAATTTAACAAAATAGAATTAACCCTGATGTATGAAGCTACCATAAAAGACGGTCTTCCCAAATGGGATAGGGCCACACCTATAATAAAAAAGTGAGATTTTCATGCATCGAATAACTTTGAGAGTATGACCGAGTTATTACTTAGATGGATCGAAGTTGGATGAATGAAAGTCGCATCAGCCCAGAATATGAGGAAGGCGTCGAGCAATTCTTACAATTTGCTTCACAAAGAGGTCAACCGGATGAAGATGGAAAATATTATTGTCCTTGCATCAATTGTTTGAATGGAAGACGACAAATACTGGATGACATACGAGAGCATCTGTTGTGTGATGGAATTAAGAGGAATTATACGACGTGGATATGGCATGGTGAAATGACAGACATGCAGAGTGGGCAACAATCCAAACCGTTTGATGTAGAAATGGGAGATCGCTTGGAGGATATGATTCGTGACCTTGGACAAGAGTCTTTTCAGCAAGCACATGCCCCTATGTATGATACATTACAAACTGATTCAAAGAAACCTTTGTATCCGGGGTGCAAGAATTCGTTGACGCTGTTGTCGGCAGTTTTAAGTCTGGTTAATATCAAAGCCAGATATGGGTGGAGTGACAAAAGCTTTAGTTCACTGCTTCAAGTAATGCACGACATGCTTCCAGAGGAAAACACATTGCCTAAAAGTTACAATATGTTTTCACTTATATTTTAGTATTGTGTAGACTAATTTGTACTGAACGTTGCATATCTAAATTTCATAATGTATTTAGTGTAATAGACAAAAAGGAAGCACTGAGTGTGGGTATTACGTCATGCATTGGATGTCAACTATAATCTTAGGAAATTTCCAGAATAATTGGGAAATGGTAATTTTTAATTCACCAAATTTCATATTATTATGATTGCTAATATATTATTAACTTATGTTTTATTATATCATGCAGTATTTCACTGATCCTAGACCATTGGAACCAGAAAGATTGAAGGCACTTCGCAACCAGTGGGCAAAGTACTATTTGAAAGTGAAAAATGAAACTTATGATGTTTAGACAATCTTGTAATTGTAGTTTATATTTACTTACTTAATTTACAATTCATGTCTCAACATTAAATATGTTTTAAATTCATAGTAATTAGTAAATTTCTTATTGAATTTTCTGGTAAAAACTATTTCAAAACAGAATGAAAATTATATGTTGTGTGGTCTGATTTTAAAATTTGCAGGTTATTTTTGGGATTTATTGAAAAAACAGACATCATGTTAAAAATAAATTTCTAAAACAACATCAGTTTTTTAAAAAACCGATGTTAAATGTTACTTACAACATCAGTTTTTTAATTAAAAAACCGATGTTAAATGTCACTTACAACATCAGTTTTTTAAAAAACCGATGTTAAATGTCACTTACAACATCAATTTTTTAAAAAACCGATGTTAAATGTCACTTACATGTCACTAACAACATCAGTTTTTTAAAAATCGATGTTGATTTATAGATTTATAACTTTTTTTTCTTCATAATTCATATCATATAACATCGCCTATTTAAATAACCGATGTTAAATATCACTTACAACATCAGATTTTTAAAAAACTGATGTGAAATGTTACTTACAACATCAGTTTTTAAAAAACCGATGTCACATGTCACATTTAACATTGGTTATTTAAAAAACTGATGTTAAATGTCACTTACAACATCAGTTTTTTAAAAAACTGATGTTAAATGTCACTTACAACATCAGTTTTTTAAAAAACCGATGTTAATTTATAGATTTATAATTTTTTTTTTCATAATTCGTATCATATAACATCGCTTATTTAAATAACCGATGTTGTATTTATTAGTTAACATCGGTTTTGAAAAACCGATGTTAATGATACTACTTTCCACATCGGTACTTTCAACATCAATTAATAACCGATGTTGAAAGTCTTAAATAACCGATGTTAAAACCTTATTTTCTAGTAGTGATTAAATAAATAAAAAAACTATACATTAAGAATTGGGTGAATATTAGATATTTTCCTCCTTTAACAAATAGAACTATACGATATGCAATTATTCAGTTTAAAACTAACTACACACACTGTTTATCCCTTCTTACTAATGAATAGCATGCATTTAGTCACATTTTGTAATGTTTAATTAAAGAGTTAATTTTTAAAAATTCTTTCAAGAAATTACTGAAGATTGAAGAAAGAATTTAACTCCAAAATAGACTAATCTAATTATAAATATAATTCCCACCCGTACCAAACTGTATCGTAATTATAAATAAAAAAAAAACTTCGTACCCTATTGTCCGGAGACTCTTCGCTATGCGAAGGTATGGGGGAGAACCCATGACCAACAAGTCATCAAGGCACAACTTTATCGCTGTACCAGGGCTCGCCCTCATCATAATTATAAATATAAATATCATTTTTAAAGAATCTAATTATATATATATATATAGACACTACTCTGCTATCGTAATTCCCACGACTCTTACAGTAAGTATATAAGTCATAAGCTCCCATCGTTTCTAAAATAAACACATCGCTCATTCTACCGCACGTACAACTAGGTACGTATTAGTGAGAATTTAAAAAAATCATATGAAGACTAGTGTTAAAAAAAATTAACATGACTTTTATTGAAAGAAACATCTCGACACTGGCATCATTAATTTGGTGACAAATATGGGAGCTAAAAAATAGTCTCAGCCTAGTGCACTTTTTCTCCAACTTCATTATCCTTTGTACGTGGTTTGGTTGCATTCCATCACATATTCAGTTCTTCACTATTAGCCTTTTACTCATTCATTCTGGAGGAAGAAAAAAACGAAGTAAAAGCAAAGCTACTTCGTATGAATCGGGAATAAAATATATCAAAAAATTTAACCAAAGATTCTCACTTTTTGGATTCCACTGTTATCAGGTCGGAAAAAGACCATATTATCCTTTGAAATACCAGGGCAAGTTAAAAAAACATGCACAACCAATAACCAACCACTACCCGGAATTACAATGATGTTAGTGTGTGTCGCATTAATTGAAGAATATTTAATGCTGTATATTTCTATTTTCTGTCGAATATCTTTAATTATTAAAAACTAAATATTAATTACTCTTAATCAAACAAGTGAAGCAACTCTAAATCAAATGAGGATAAATTGATTTGATTACAAAATATTAAATATCAATAGGAGGGAGTATAATAGAATATAATATTTTTATTAAGGAAGGTACTACTTATCAGCTATTACATTAAAATATAAAATTATTTAATATTAGCTATTAAATAATTAAAAACATTTAATATTTTACAATCAAATTAATATTATCAGCATTAAGTGTTCGTCGATCGTTGTGAATAAACTAAACAATTAGTTTTATTTTAATTATACATTAAAATCAAACAAACTCATCGAAAAATATAATTTAATGTAGATTTGGTGTTTGTACTTTCATCCGTTGTCAGGGAATTATGAATGAAGGAAACAGAAGAGTTGCAGTGAGGAAGATCACAGTGAACTATGTTGTGCATAACCTCACAACACAACACCACTAATAACACGACACAACACCACCATAGTACACGCCACCCGAAAAGCAAACGGGTACAAGTCGGATATTACGAAACTGCCCCTGATCCTCGTTCGCCGCCGTTCTTGTTGTAAATGTATTAATTCCGGCAAACATTTAGGACACATCCTTCTAACAAATAATTATAATAAATTAAATTACTTTTATATAAAATCTTTTTTGCTTAATAAAACGCTAAAAAAAATATTCTGACGTTTTTAATTAAGGATAAGAAATTCCAAACTAGAAAAATATATATAATAAAAAATAAAAGAATTTAATATTACAATTTACAATAACAAAAAAATGTCTTGGGGTGAAGGGCAATTACGGTAATTTCCGAGAGAGAAGCGGCGAGGAAAAAACGCGAGAAGGGAACGGAACGGAAGTTACGGAAGGCGTTCACGGCGGAGATGGTAGGCGGCGATCAGAGGGGTGTTGGGTAAAAGTGTAAAACAAATGTAATGACAAATTGTGAATGGTAATTTTTGGATGGAATCAGAAGGAAGAGTCGAAAGTGTGAGAGGGAGAGTGAAGAAAACAGAAAAGAGAGTTTCCTAGTGGTGGTAACCGTAAAAATAACCGAAGCGAAGAAAGAAAGAAAGAAAGGACTCACCTTAGATGCTGCTGAGGGATGGGTTGTTGCGGTTTTGCGAGTGTGGCCCTCGTAGCCGTCGATGGAGGTGGCGGTGGTCCAGGTGAGGGGAGTGGTGGGGGTGTCCCGGGCGCCGCTGATGGGGAGCCTTGGGGTGCGGCGCTGGCGGTGGACCCAGCGGCGGATGACGGAGGGTCGGTGGTGGTGGTGGTGACGGAGGAGGAGGAGCTGGTTGGCGACGAGGGTGTCGTCGGCCATGACCATTGTAACCCATTGGTCATTGACCTTAGACATGATAATGGCAGAAGAGTTGGTTGAGCGAGGGAGCGAAGAAGAAAATGTTGTGCGATGGTGCAAATGTTGAGAAGAGTGAAATGAAGAGGATGGTGTCTTTGTTGTTGACAAACAAATAAACCTACTAGGGTGGGGGTTGCTGCCTTGTCTCACGTCCCAATTCTTTACTTTTTCCATCACTTTCAAACAAACATCATTAATAACTAATCAAGTCAAAGCGTTTATCAATTACTTCTTTCCTCAATTAAATCATTTTAATTTGTTTTTATGTCAAGATTACATGAGAATTGGGTAATAAGTCATACTAGTATGAAGACATTCCCTAAGTATAATAAGTGTTTACAGAAATATTTATACTTATATATTATTTATTAATAAAATTATTATATCATTTGTAATAATTAATCTCATTATTGTGAGATAATATATTTTTTATTAGTTAATAATTTTTTCTAGAACTCAAATTATTGCAAATTAAAAATTAAGGATAAAATTTTCAAAATAATGAGATTAGTTTAAAGGATTTATATGTCTAATAGATATTTTTTTTAGCAAATCAGATATTTGAATTTTTAATTACATGTTTGAGAAGAAAGTTATTTATTAATCATGTTACACAATAAACAAATCATATTTGTATATCATGTTTAGTTTAATTTAAATTTAAAATATTTATTATTACTATTATTATTATTATTATTATTATTATTATTATTATTTGTTTTAGAAAATTTCTTAAAAATTTAAAAATAAATATTTAATTTTAAAATGAAAAAGAAAACACGCATTTGATATCTTATTCTTTTCTGCACATTTCAATGGTAATTTCCAAGATCGAAAGAATTACAGAAATAACTTCTGTTACCATGAGAGAGAACAAATACTGATTAATTATGTAATAAAGACTTCCTATAATAATTTGTTTTTCAAATATTGTCAATCTCATCTTTATGAACTTTACTAAACTATGTGTTGGGTTTGTATGAATAAAGAGTGATACATTGTAGATTTAGATTTGTAGTAGGTACATGTGATGATATATCTTATTATTTAAAATTACAAGAACAAATTAGAATTATGGAATAAGGTCTGAGTTTAGATCCAATCTAACAATACTATTTTGGGTATAAACGTTTTAAGTTGCAAATGCACTTGAACAATCTTTACGAAACATGGATATCCATGTTATCCGATCCGGTTTGTCTTACAAGATATTGGCAACTTAATAAGTGGTAGGGATCATTTTTTTTATTTTTTATATCGGCAGGGATTATAATTGGTATAGTTTGAATATGATACTATATATGATAGTTGTCTTTAGATTTGTATTTTATAAGAGAAATATTTAAATATAGATTAAAAGTAATTTTAATATTTGAACTCTTGTCTACTACATACCTATGTATCCATATTTATATTTTTTTTTCCGTATTTTAATTAATTATAAAAAGAGAAATGTTAGGATTATATTCTTTAGCATATTTTTTAAACACATTTTTTATTGATTAAAATTAATTAAAAATCATAAAATTAAGTAGGTCTCACAACTTATTTAATAATCTTTCTTCTGATTTTCTAGTTTTTAATATATTTTAACTAATAAGAGAGAGTATGTTAAAGAATATGTTGTTAGTACTCCTCTTATAAAAAAAAACATTATTTCAAATACATTTATTCACTACATTTAATTATCATTTATTAAATATTATAAAAAAAACATATATATAATACATCACAATAATTTTTCTCAATAATAAAATTCTAAACTTCTAAATCTAATATACCATACAAGAATGAAAGTCTATCTATGTTAGTCTACTTAAAAATATATTTTATATTAAAAAAATTATATAACTCTATTTTTTTTTCTTTCTATATGAACTAACAGACTAATAGGTTAACGATACAAAATTTTATGTAAAACAAACTATAATTATAAAAATTAAAATAATTATTACTCAAAGTATGAGATAAAAGTCAAAATAGACAAACTAATTTTATAAGAATAAGTCTAAATATTGTATTGTAGTGTAGGATGGGATGCATTGAAAAGCATGGAATGAGGGAGTTTATAGGGACCTGACTTCTCTGTTGTCCCTTTCCCAGTTGTCCCTGTGTTGTCTCTTGAAAATCACACAAAACTAAAATTGAATCACAAAATTAAATATTAACACAACTATGTGGACAACACATGAAAAGCTGGAAAAATGACAGCAGAGAAGCCAATTTCGGGTTTACAATGTCTTTGTTATTGACATGCCTAGGTTTGCGCCGCACTGCCTCATGCTGCCTTGTCTTATGTGGTGTTTCTTAGGGTGTTGCTAGGTGCACCAGCAACATTGTTGGTGCACCCAATAAATTTTTAATATTCTCATTTTGCCCCTATGGTTATTTTCTTTAAAAGGAAAGCTATGGTCCCTCCTCGCTTACGTTTTCCGCTTTGTTTTTTTGCGTTTTTTTCCTGTGGTCCCTACTAGCTTATCGTTTAAGTGTTGTTTTTTCGGTGTGGTCTCGTTGCTATGTTAAAGTGTGGTTTTTTGAAGCTGTTGGAGGGTTAGTGTTGCTGTGTACTTGGAACGTGTTGTTTTCAATTCGACTCGACCGAGGTATGGGGTGTTTCGTATATTTTTTTGTGATCGATGAAGTGTTCTTCCTTTAGCTTGTTATGGAAGAAGATTTTTGTGAGAATTTTGAACATACGGAAGAAGTAGGATTCATATGGAAGAACTTCTTCCATAATGCAAAATGTATACTTACGGAAGAACTTATTCCGTATGTATAATTTTGTCATTATGGAAGAAGTTCTTCTGTAGGAATCCTATGGAGGAACTTCTTCCGTGGAGCCCATACGGAAGAAGTTCTTATGTATTAGGTGATGAACAACTATGGAAGAAGTTCTTTCGTAGCTGTTCATCAACAACTACGGAAGAAGTTCCTTCGTGGATCCTATACGGAAGAATCAACAACTACGGAAGAACTTCTTCCGTAAGGAAACCACAGAAGAAGTTCCTCCGTAGGATTCCTCCGGAAGAAGTTCTTCCGTAAGAAATCCTAAGAAATCCACGGAGGAACTTCTTCCGTATGAAGTATTTTTTTTGTTTTTTTTTAAGATTAAATGTTAATATTTTAAATTGGGATAGATTTATAAAGTATGTAGAATATATATTAAATTAGTTGGTAGGTTTTATTTAGGTAGTTATGATGTTCAAATTAGGTAGTTAAATGTTGAATTAGTCGAGAAAATTAGGTAGTAAAATGAATTATTTGATTTTTGTGAGTTTATTTGTGTAGTAATAATTATGAAAATAGGTAACAAAATATTTAATTAGTTGATATTTTTTTTGTATCATGTATATATTTGACAATTTATTTAGGTAGGTAGTTACGATGTCGAAATTTGGTAGTAAAATGTTGAATTAATTGATAAAAATTAGGTCGTAAAATGTTTAATCAATGGATTGTTAAAATGTTGAATGAGTGGATAGTTATAGTTTGGATGAAGTTGTGGATGATGCACAACTTTTTTTTGAGTTTTCGTTAAGATGGACGAAGATCAATAAACGTATGATAGTATGATGTACGGAGAATTAGATATGGATTTTGATGATGAACAACAATGTGGCGTGAATGAAGGCCATGTTGATTGTTCAGATCAATAGACGTATGATAGTTCGATGTACAGAGAATTTTGATATGGATGATTCTGTTTCATGTTTTGTCTACCAGTTAATGAATATAATATAAAATATTTTAAATAAGGACAGAAGATACCCTTGGATGATTTCATTATTGTAATCTGCATAGTTTATGTAAATTGTGTTTTTTGGTATAATCATGACTATCAGTATGTTGTGCATCTTGTAAAAACATTTATAAATATTTTATATATATATATAATATGTATTTTGTGCTACTGTTAAATTTTGTTCCAATCATGCTTTTCACGGTGTTTGCGAGGTTTAATGGGAAGATTGTTGTGAACAATTAAAGAGTGGATATGATTGTTAATGGAAGAAGGATTCTTGGGTGCCAGCTTATTATGCTTTGGCTGTTCTCACCATGTTTATATAGCATCACACAAGAACTAAAAGCTCTCAATTTGGTTAAAAATTATAGACATGTCAGATCCATATATTTTGATGAGGTTCAAAAGCCATAGACAACATTTCATAAATCATGAGCACCTACAAAAGGTTAAGAGGCTAATTAACGGCAATTACCATGAAGGAATTAAAGTTGAATTTTGATTTTTTCATACTTCTACTATTTCTTTAAAGCATTTTAAAGAAGTAACTAGCCATATGTCAGATAAGACATAACGAAGCTGTCTCATTTTAAAGAAGTAACTAGCCATATGATTTGCTTCTATTTGCTGAGGCAAGCCTTGATCGAGTTCAGGTTATTAATCACATTGTTTACTTGTTTTGTTGCAGTTCAGGTGAACAGATTAATAGACATATACTCAAGTTTTTTTTCTATGAATGTGACCAGACAAAATAGGAGCATCTTAAGTAATAAGTTTGGCTTTCATTGCAACAACGACATACTAATATATCTTTGGTGAAAGCTGTGTTACGGAAGAAGGTTCTTCCGTATCTTCTCACGAAAGAAGTTCTTCTATATGAACAATTTTCACACTCAAAGGTGTACGGAAGAACGTTCTTTCGTGTTCCAAAAAACTCTTTGTCTCCTACCTCTCTCTCCAATGGATTCTCAGACCAAAAAGCTCTTCGTCTCCTACCCTAAAACCACCTTAAACTACATTATACTAGCAGATAAAAAGGGAGGGGAGATACAAAATACTAACCTCGACGACAGACGCAGCAAACACACCAAAAAACTTGAGCAACGAGCGACAATGACGGAAGGCGGAAGAAGAAAAACATTAAGCTTTTTAAAAATATTTTATTTTAAGGGCAATATGACCCATTCATATAATTGTTGGGTGCACCTAGCAACACCCCGTTTCTTATTTATGTATTCCATTTTCATTTTAAAAAAATATTATTAATAAATTAAAATTTAGTTTAATACATATGTACTAAATCATAATATATTGATTATTTTACAAGTTTTTTAATTACAAATTATGTTTAAATTAAAATAGGTAATTTATTATTTACAATACACGGATTATTTTAACTTAAACTAAAGACATTAATGTTATTATTATGATTTGTTTGTTTTAGAAAAACTCTTAAAAAGTTAAAAAAAATAGTTGATTTTAAAGTGAAAAAAAAATTAAACACGCTTTTAATATTCTATATGATTAGTTTTATTCTTTTATCCACATATTTCAACTGTAATATTCAAGACGAGAAGAAGTAAAGAAATAACTTTTTCTGCCATGAAAAAAATTTCTGATTAATTATGTAATAAACTTCCTATAATGATCTAAATTTCAAATATTGTCTATTTCAATTTTTTGAACTTTACCAATTAAATTTGGTGATGGGTACTTGGGTTAGTTTGAATGAAAGAGGAATGATAATTTAGATATAGATTTGCAATACTTTATACATGTGCTGAAATTTTTTTAGATAATAAAATACAAAAAATACATCATATTTATGAAATTTAATGATAGATACGATCGGAGTTTAGGGAGTTAATATACCTTCTTTCAAATATATTTTTCATACATTTAAACTTGAAGATAAAACTCTTAATCATATATATATTTAAGAGGTAAAAATATTTATCTTTAGAAAAATTCTTAAAAGGTTAAAAATAAATAT
Organism: Glycine max; assembly: GCF_000004515.6. NCBI lineage: Eukaryota > Viridiplantae > Streptophyta > Magnoliopsida > Fabales > Fabaceae > Glycine > Glycine max. The sequence continues at coordinate 2,069,190 of NC_038243.2, read as the reverse complement.
TTATTTTAAAAATGAAAAAAATATGCATTTGATATTCTATATAATTAGTTTTGTTCTTTTGTGCACATATTTCAACGGTAATTTTCAAGATCGACAGAATTAAAGAAGTAACTTATATTACCATTAAAAAATATATTTCTGATTAATTATGAAATAATTAAACTTCTAATAATAATTTAATTTTCAAAGTTTGTCAATTTCATCTTAATGAACTTTACTGAGAATTACGTGTTGGGTTGGTTAAATTGAATTGGTATATGATAATATAGATTTAGATTTGCAGTACTTTATACTTGTAATGATGATAATGAAGATTTGTAATTTAATGAAGGTATAAAATTATTTTATATTTTTAGTAAATAATTATTAAAATTTATTTTATGAGAAAATAAATAATATTAGTCAGTAAATAATATTATATTATATTTATAATTTATTATGCATGTGTACATAATATTAATAATTGATACTATTATATTACTTTACATTTTGTAGTGATTTGTTCAATCTTGTGTCTGAAATCTTATCAGTCACATAATAGGAAAAACATCACTTGAGACATATATTAGAAAGAAAGAAAATCCCTTTCGAACGTACCACTAACCGTCTGCAAGCAAATCAACATTCATATCCACCTTAATTTGGAATAGAAACAACGTTAGTTAGATTATTCATAAACCAAAGCTACAACATTCAGAGCAATAATACACTGATTATAGATAAATGTAATAATTCATTAGGAACATTAATGCATATATAAACTGTCTTAATCATGATCCAATGTCGCGATCCTCTAGCCTTCTGTCGAATGACATGTACATCAAACTTTCTTAAGTTATTAGGCCTCTACTACAAAATTCGCATCCATGATAAGCAATAGTTGTATGAGCAAAGTCGAATCTAGTTAGAGTTTGTAGTATTATTTAAGAGTATCAAAATCTTATTATAAATTCACAACTCACCATTAATAGGTGTCACGTACTACTGTTCTCTACTTGACAACATCAGTAGTTTTGCATCTTTGAATGAATCCAATTTTAATCTAAAGTTCCTACTATTATATATGCATGTGACAAACTCAATTAGAAACATTCACAACTCAAGCGGTCAATAATCATACACCCGATCAATTCCAGAAAGTTTTAAAGAGTCAATCCATAATAAATCAAGTACGCAAACAATTTATTAATTTCATAGAGTATACTTATGCCTAGTGAGACTGAGTTAGTTTTACATAGTTTAAGAATTAAGATAAATAATTTACCTGATCATACACCACACAAGGGCTTTAAGTTGCCTCCAGCATTCAAAATTATGTAAATCTTGTGTATCTTACTTTCAAGCAAAATTGTCTTCCTACCATTAGATTTTTTTTTTTAATGTATGACAGGAAGTTGTGACTATCCTTTTTATCATTAAATGTTAATTTATTAATTTTATTAAAAATATTAGTTAGAAAAATTTAAACTCATAATCTTTCTTCTGTTTTTCTTAATCATGAACTTTATATCTTTAAAGTTGTGATTATTGATCCGCTTTAAATTTCATTCATGACAATGTCTACCAAGTTTTTGTTTTTATTACCCTGTGTTTGTTAGAACCGAAATAGCCCAGAGGGAGAAAGAAAGGTGAAGAAGTGTCTGGAATATGCTGTTTTTCTGTTGTGGTTTGGCAAGGTGAAATAGCCTCAAAATATTTAAAGTACCAATGGGTCCCATGCTTTCATCTCTAGAATGCGAAGAAATGCTAAAAAAAAAAGTATTGTGCTTGCAATATTATCAAAATATTATTATTTTTTTCACTAAATCACTTTAATTCAAATATTTTTCTGTTACTTTTTTTCTTTCTTATTAGTCAAACAACTTTTATTTCTCACTTATGTCTCTTTTCTTTTTTTCTTACTTACCTTCATCCTCTTCCTCTATTTCTTCTCTTCCTACCCAACACACCCTTAAGAATGGGAGTGATTCCACCCATCGCATGACTTAAAAATAAAATTTCTTTCCACAGTAATTCACTAATTTGACTCTATTAATCGAGCTTCAGTTAAACCTAAATAACTATATTTTATCCCCCCTAAATTTACCTTAAGTTGGTTAACTCAATTAAGTAAGTTTTAGATAAATTGGTTTATCTACGACCATACGCTCAATCTAATTTGTCCAAATTCACTAATTTATTGTTTTTTTTTATATAAAAATTTGCTTTTATTAACTAAGTGCTATTCACACTCTCCTATTCCAATTTAATCATATATAAATTTATCTTTTAATACTTTAGATATTTCTTCTATATAATCAGTGCTGTCAAAAAATAGAATAAAAAATAACCGTCCGCATATGCACATTTGCTCATTTATTGGAGATTGTTTCCAGTTTCCTTTAGGCTTTTTATTGTGTGTTACAACCTTGGGCATTGTTACGTGCACCGTTGATACATAGAGTAATTTTATGATTTTCCTATCTTATCCTTTGGTAAAAGGATGACGAAATAGTTAATCCGTAAGTCTAGTACGGATTAATTAATCTGTATGAGTCTAATCAGTAAGTCGTACGATTCATAAGGATTATGTGATTTATAAGTATTTTTTTAATTTAATAAATTAATTTTTTTAATAGTAAATATTTTTTTATTTATAAAAAAATTAATTATCATAAAATATATTATTTAAATTTACATACATATTAAATATACATTAGAAATTTTTAATATTATATATAACAATATTATTTATTTTATAACATAATTAAGCTATTAGCTCGATTGATTAAGGGCATCCTACTAATAAATTGAAAACCACAAATTTAACTCTGCTTAGACCATTACTTATTTTTGAAATTTTATTTTAAAAAAATACTTACAGATCAACTAACTTTTACGGAAAGTTAAAATGGGGAAATCGTGAAATTGCTGGTACACGTGAAATTGCCAGCAATTTCTTTTAACATACTTTTTTTCATATATAGAACAATGAAACGAACATACAACTACATGCTTAAAGGATAAATAACCATACCACATTATGTTATTTTGTTGTTACAAGTCTATACACCTAAGAAACACAAGGAAGAAATCTCATTGCAAATTAATAACTACTTTTTTTTACTGCAAATTAATAACTACTTATTTTATCTCTTTAAAAAACCACATTTTATATTTATTGCAACAATAAATTTGGTTATTATTAAGTGGATTTTCAGCTAAAGTATAATAGTTCTAAATTAACGTAAGAAAATTAAACCCCAGTATTACATGTACAAGCACAATACACAAATCTCTTTCTTATTTTTTTTTTAAAGTACCGTATGCACATAAATTTTGTAATTTCAATCCGTATAATATGTTAGATAGTATTTTTTTACTATTTAAAACATTAGGTAAAGTATTTTAAAAATGAAAAATAAAATAAATATAATTTACAAAAGATTAAAAATAAAAAATAATTTTATAAGAAAAAACAAAAAAATAAATTTAATTACATTAAAAAGTATTTAAGTATGAATTTGTTAAAAATTTACACGAGTTTAACATTATTAGTTTATCACCCAATTACCCTAGCAAAAAAAAAAAAAAAACATTGCACGAGCGAGTATGAAGTTCCCGACTCAGTAGCCCAGTCACACCTAAACAAAACCCTAACGAAACCCTGCGGAGGAAAACGTCGTCGCAGCAACCTTCACATTAGCGATGGCCATTGTTCTCCGTCTTGGAAGCAGAAGCAGAAGCAAAGGGAACCACCCTTCTTCTCATATCGTGTTCTTCTCCACCTCCAATTCCAATTCCAACTCCAACTCCAACTCCAATTCTCCTTTCTCTGACCTCTTCAGTGAAATCAAAAACAATTTCAAAGAATCCTCTCCCTCTCCTTCAAACACCCCGCGCTCCTCGAATTTCCGCGACGAGATCAACAAAAACCTCCATGAATTCCGCGCCCGGACCACCGCGCCTCCGCCGCAGCAGCAGCAAATCTCGTTCCAGAAAATCTACCAGGAAAACATGAACCGGAACCCGCCCAACTCCTCTTCCTTCAACTTCAATTCCATTCGCGACAGCCTAAAAAACATCAAGCCCGCCGCCCAGACCACCCAAACCTGGTCGCGCCCAATGCCTTCCACCACCAGCGGCTCCTTTTTGGGGAAGGAAGTGAGCAGCGACGGCTCTCCAGCGTCGTCGTCGTCGTCGTTGTCGTTCTTGAGGACTTACAGCGTGGATGATTTGGGGGAGAAATTGAGGATGTTGAGGCCGGAGGGAATGAGAAATGATTGGTTTTCTGTGAGGGAGTTGAGTGAGAGGCTTAGAAGGTTGAGGAAGATGGAGGAGGAGGAGGTGGAGAAGCAAGCCCATTCCAATACCCAATACGGTTTCAATAAAGCTGTGCTAGATCATGTCAGAGGATCCCTCGCTCAGTTGGATCAAAATCAAACTGAGGCCGCTAAGAAAGCTTCACGCCAGGGACTTAGTATATTGAGCCACTTGAATGGGACTCCAACCTTCTCCCTCGACCCTCCCAAACCCCACCTTGTTGAAAAGGCAATCATTATATCTTCGTTTCATTCATTGTCTCGTGTGTTTATTAGTTTGATGTCCTAATGTTCTTGTCTTTATCTTCCAGTACTTTCATCCGGATAATATGTCCTCCTCCGAGAAGTTGAAAATCGAGCTTGCCAAGGTTAGAGATGAGTTTAAAATGTCCGACTCCGATTGCGGTTCTGCGCGTGTTCAAAGTAAGGGGATTTCTTCATTAACTGATTTGTGCACTGTTTCATAAGTAGGATTTGGAAGGAGGGGGATATGTATGTTTGTTTTGCTTATCTATCTGGCTTCCAACCCGTGTGTTTGTTTCTTATTGGTGTGGAGTATAGATCTTGGTGGAAGTTGAGGTCATCATTTCTAATTTATCTTGTTTGTTGATGCTTATGACAATGTTAGTTAGTTAGGGAATTAATACTATCCCGTTGATGTTATGTGTTATGCAGTTGCACAACTCACAACAAAGATTAAGCATCTATCAGCAGTTCTACACAAGAAGGTGAGTTGCCCCTTTGTATGCCATTGTTCTTAAATACGTTATTATTGTGTTTGTGATCCACGACTGTACAATGAGGCATAGCCATATGATTACAAAAGAAAACACACCAATTATGCATGACCTTTGTTGGATGTTCTGTTATTTAGGTTAGAACTTTGACTTGCATTTAAATTTTTTTTCTAACAATTGATTTAACTTGATTTCGTCTGGCTTCAAGCTTTATTTGGTATTGGTATTATATGTTCTGTCATAACTAAAAGCATATGATTTGAGATTTTTGAGATTAGCTTGCTTCCATGCCATTTGTATTCAGAAGTTGTTAAAAGTTGTAGTTTCCTATATTATCTGAGTGTTTCACTTGTTTTACATGGAGAATGGTTTGATTTTTAGCTTCATTTGATTCCTAGAGCAGAGAAAATATATTAAATGCTGTTATGGCTTCTGTTAAAATCTTGAATGTGTTCACAGATGGAAGTTTGAATTGGTGACTGCATATTCTCCTCATTCACTTATCGTGTTCTTTGTTTTATCTTGCTGTTGTTTGTCATTTTACCAGCCTATCCTATACTATGGCTGACCAGTCCGAATTTACTCTGAACATAACTGATCAGATTTGTTCTATGCAGTGTGACCCTGTCTTTTTTTTGTAGGGTCCACTTGATCCAAATTAAAGGTAGACTAGGTATATAGTCTATACAATACTTTATCCCTGATTCTATTCACTCTATTGTGCTTTAGGATGTTCATTCTCGTAAAGGTTTGCTAGCAATGGTTCAGAGGAGAAAAAGATTACTGAAATACCTCAGAAGAACTGATTGGGATTCCTATTGTTTTGTTATCTCCAAGCTGGGTCTACGTGATAATCCCGATCATATTTATAGAGCTCGATCTGGTACGGCGACATAGGATCACATATCTGGTGGTCAGATGAAAGAAAACTCAAAATAAGCAAAATGGAAAAAGAAAATCAGCTGGTTGATGGAAAGCTGGCTGGGTTGTGGAGGTTTCGTTCAGGTCAGTCAGGGTGTAAACCAAACTGGTCAAGTGCTGAATCACCGGTTTTTCAGGTCTGGTTTTTACAACTATGATCCGCATATCAGTTACTGATGTATTCCATTTTTCTTTCTGTACGAGGAGGGGATTGATACGATGGTCAGCCCATTTAATTATTTTTTACCAGCCTTGGGTTGAATTTATGACAAATGTTTTCATTTCCCTTGCGTTGTTTGTTTTGCATGTTTTTGGCTGTCGTTCCCATTTGAATAATATATCATGAATCGTATTTAGAAAAATCTGACCCTGAAGCAGAACTATGACGAGCATTTTGAGAATGAATTCTTATTGAATCAGAAAAACAACTTGACTCATAGATAGCCATTACAAGCAGTAAATTAAACTGCTGCCCACCCACCTTGTACCAATCCTAATAACATGTAGTAGATATATTAAGAAAATACAGAAAAACTGCTCCTGACAAATAAGAATTATTGACACAGCATGATAGTGAATTGAGTAGAGATGAAACAGCAGTAGCCACGAGTGGGCCTGTGAATGAACATTGGGTCAAATGATCAGCAGCTGCAAGAGAGGCCCAAGCGTAATCGTAACAGGCATGCAACTTGGAATGATTTTGTACACTGATGCATAATACTTAGATTTTAGAATGGCTTATGTTTGTTTTTAATACTGATTTTATAGTTTCTGTTTTCGTCTTTTTATAATATAATTGGTATTTTCGTTAGATGGAGAGACACGTTGTAAGTTGGGAGGTTTTGACAATGTGTGCAGTTATATAGATGTATAAAGACAATATGGAATGAAATAGAAAAGGGAGGATAGTTGGACAGTTTCTCATCTGATTTTTCTTCTCTCCCTGGCAGTGGCAGTTTCTACACTTGAAACTGATTCGCTTTTTTCTGCATCGTAACGCAGCAAGACCCAACAGCTTCAACTTAAATAATTTCCAACTTAGAACTCCACTTACTCAACATAATGGGAAACAAATAATTTGGTTGTGAAAGCAATTTTGTTTTCGTTCACTAGCCATCATCACAACCTATTATTTACAACGCAACTTCAATTTAATTTCAAGTTAGCAGCATAGTATTTTTAAGTGGAATATTCTCCTTTCATAACTCAACAGTTGATATATTGGTTTTATATTTTGTTCTATTTTTGGTAATTGGAGTTTTTATATTTTAAAAAATTCTACAGTTGATTTATTTGGTTTTATCTACGTACATGTGGGCACATTTTCATTTCAAAATGAAAGAAAACGGGAAAGTTTTATGTCGAATCACATTAAAATATCAAATAATGTAATTTGAGGTAACTTTATGGTTTTTGCATTAGAAAAAAAAATTATATTAAATTTTATTTTTAACTTATTTTTACAATAGAAACATGTAAAAATAATTAAACCACGACACTTTAAAATTAATTTTAACAAAAATAATTAGAAAATATAACATGTTTTTATATAAGCTTGTGATAATTTTGCATTCCAAAATTATACGTTTAACATTGACGTAAACGTGTAATCAACCAATATATTGTAGTTTGTTAAAGCATCTCTAAAATCCTTCTTGGTTGTCAAATGCATTGCGTCTCCCAAATGTCCAGGTTTTTCCATGAAAGGACACGCTTGGGTAGGTAAGATTAAAATGAATTATATTACATCATTAAATCTTTTACTTGTCATATTACGGAGTTACTTTAGATGACTAAGTAGTAAGTAACAAGTTTGTTTTAACCTTCCAAGTATTCGAAGGGACGTTCAAACAAAAGCTATAAGACCCTCACAAATAGGAGTTGCTATTGACAAAATCTCATTTTCCAATAAAATACACAATTATTTATCAATATACCGTATAATAAAAGAATAAAGATTGATTGACCATTTGATATAGACTATAGAGAAGAAAGAAAAAATACATATGACAAATGTATGACATCATAAGAAGGTGTTTAGACTTTTCTTTTTTCTTGAACAAGGTGGTTAGACTTCTTGTTAATTATATAAGATTGAAAGTGAACTTTGATTATTTTATAAAATCCAATCTCTTATTATTAACTTTGATTATTTTAATAATTATCATGGTTTTGAAAAAAATAAAAATTTAAAAGATATTATTATTAATCAAAGTAACTAGTATGAAATGGATAATTAGACAGGATCAGAGGATTAAAGAGATTTATTATAAATTTTATGATATTATTTTTTATTCTTAAAGATTTAATAATAAAAAAAAAGGACCGGGGGAGTATATGGATAACTACAAACAAGTTATTGATTACTAGAGAGAGAAAAATATAAGCGGATGTGTGAGTTTGCATGGTTGGATAGCAATGGCAGCAAAGAAGGTGTGTGTAACAGGTGCTGGAGGATTCGTAGCGTCTTGGCTTGTTAAGCTTCTTCTTTCCAAAGGCTACATTGTCCATGGAACTGTGAGAGACCCTGAACCTGCTACTCAGAAATATGAACACTTGCTCAAACTCCACGGAGCTTCTGAAAACCTCACTCTCTTCAAGGCAGATCTCTTGAACTACGAATCTCTTCGCTCAGCAATTTCTGGATGCACTGCAGTTTTCCATCTTGCTTGCCCTGTACCCTCAATCAGTGTTCCCAACCCTCAGGCAATTCTTTCTTTTGGGCTTTCATTGCTTACAAAAACAATAAAAAAGGTATGTCATTTAATCAATTCTTCTGCAGGTTGAAATGATTGAGCCTGCTGTGAAAGGAACAACTAATGTACTTGAAGCTAGCCTTGAAGCTAAAGTGCAACGACTTGTCTTTGTATCATCTTTAGCTGCTATTTCCAATAGCCCCAATTTGCCTAAAGATAAAGTGATTGATGAGTCCTATTGGTCTGATAAAGATTACTGCAAAACAACTCAGGTCTCTAAATTTATTACATATGTGCTTATTATGATGTGTATTTGTCGTTAGTCTTTTTTTATGGGCAAATGTTAGTTTTGTTGGGGATTCAAACGCGTGACCTCTCCCCCCCCCTTCACCCTTTCCGAACCACTGGGGCCAATCTTATATCTCCTACTTGTCGTTAGTCTTATTTCTATGATGCTAGTAGCATTGTCTTTGGTTGGGGTATACTATTTTATTTCAGATCGTTCGGTTGCAAAATATGCCAAGTTTCAATCATTAAGAATGTTTGTGTTAATGTAACTAAATATCTCACCTATGATCCAGAACTGGTACTGTTTTTCCAAGACAGAGGCGGAGGAGCAGGCCTTGGACTTTGCCAAAAGAACTGGCCTTGATGTGGTAAGCATTTGCCCTTCCCTTGTTCTCGGGCCAATTTTACAGTCAACCACTGTTAATGCAAGTAGCCTGGCTCTCCTCAAACTTTTAAAAGGTGCCTACCATTATTGCCTTATCAGATTATTCTTATTACTTTACATTAATTTCCTTACTGTGCAATGGTAGTTCAAATGCCTTGTTGCTTTACATGGTAATCACATGTCTTCCATAACATTTTTGGTCATGTGAAAGTGGTGTGCAGAATTAATTCTGAGTTTGGCCTTGTCAATTTGGTTGACACAGGTGTCATGTCTAGTCAACATGATTGTGCCCTTCTTGGGGATTTTGCACTGTGTCACTAGCTTTCATGCCACTACACTTAAAGTGACGCCATATATTAATTTGATTTATACTTTAGAATAGCATAGTTATCATATAATAAAAAAGTCATAGTATTGGGCTTGTTTTTTTGGTTTGTCTGAAATTGAAGGTGTCAACTCAATGGAGAATAAGATCCGTTGGATAGTCGATGTACGAGATGTAGCTGATGCAATACTTTTGGCTTATGAGAAGCTTGAGGCAGAAGGGAGATACATATGCCATTCACATACCATCAAGACACGGGATATGCTGGAGAAACTAAAGAGTATATATCCCAACTACAAATACCCTGCGAAGTAAGATTCTCAGTTTCACTTGATTTATAATACAAAGGAAAGTTGTAGTAATAAGCCAAGTATCAACCTAAATGTGTCTTGACCCTTATTTTGGATTTGATGCACCTGCATAGAAATCTTATTTATGACCCCAAGCTCCAGCTTGTTGTGTTTGGTCTGAATTCTTGATTTAACTGCTGTTATTGATAATTTCTTATTTTATATGTACATACAAATTTTGTAATTATTATTAGAATATGTATGATATATGAATGTTAGTTACACACTCTAACTATTGGTTGAAATTTACGTGGAATCCACTAAATGATGTGTGCCCTACTCCCTCTTTGCTAGCTCTACATGAATTTCACCTAATAAGTGTGTTGCAAGCACTTTTCAAACTGAAAAAATGAGTGCATATGAAGTGGGTTACTTGTTAAGTCAGTTGTTGCGAGCTTAAATACTCGTATCATCAAATCGATTGAGCCATGAGAAAGAGAGAGAAAATTATGTTAGTAATGTTGCAACCGTGAAGTGTTTGCAACTTTATACACAGAAGTTTGAACGGTTTGCAATTTTGTTGTAAAAAATTGCGTTGATAGTAGGAGAAGGTTTGCAGCAGCAGCTTTTTCCTCCAGAAGCTGTATTGTAATGTTGTATTTTAATGTTTGCAAATCCTTGATTCTTATCCCTGGATGTAGCCATGTTAGGTCGAATTACATTAAATTTGTATGATTTTATATAATGCAAATTCACATAGAAGGGGATGAGTTATTACAACTGCTAATATATACTATTTTGTAGTTACATGCTTAACAATAAGTTTCACTTATGTGGCAGGTATACTGAGGTGGATGATTACATAAGTTTCAGCTCAGAGAAACTGCAAAGGTTGGGTTGGAAATACAGGTCACTGGAGGAAACACTCGTTGATTCTGTTGAGAGCTATCGGGAAGCTGGCCATCTGCAATCAGAATAAATGTGACTTAGTAGAATAGAATAAAACTAAGTGCTATATGATAGTAGATACTTCAGTTTTTTAAAATCTTTATTAGGATTCGATTCGATTCTAGTGTGAGTATGAAAAAGACTATATAATGAGGGATGTTGTAGGTAGTTTGGTAATCTCGGGTTAGTCTCCAGCGTCCGGAGGAATATTCTAGTGTAAACCAAGAAAAAGTACATTTTCATACTACTCTTCTAAAACTTTTTATAAGAATACAATTGACATCGTCAATGTCTAATGGTCTATCACCGAATAGAATGGCAGAATGAACATAAAATTTACTTAAAGTAAGATAGTAGGTATTTCACTTAAATTTAAATGTGGATACCAGCTTGACCTGGATTTGATTTGTATGGGGTTCTCGTAAATTATGACCACAACTATATCTTTAAAATAAGTTCATTTCAGACGATCGCTGATGAACATCTCAGTGTTTTCTTTGATGGAGTTTGGGTTTAGTGATTTTTGGACATGTAAAAACCGGATTGGGAATATACGCCCCCTCCCAATCCATACATATAAATAACTTTATCATTTTTTATAATTGTAAAATATAAATTAATTATTTTAATATTTAAATAATGTAAATATAATATTAATTAATAATAAAAATATAAAGTAATTAAAAATACAATTTAATTCTTAATTTTATATTTGAAAGATGTTTCTTATTTATTAAATTTTATATATTGCTTGAATAAAAATATAATTAGTAATTTAATACATAATTTATCTAAAAATATGAGTAAATTAATCATTTTAACATAATATGAGGCAAGTATCTCTTGAGTTTGATAAAACCCGATTGAAAAGAACTGAAGTTAAAAAAATTTATCCTCATCTCTCCTAAACTCTCTCTTTTGTGGAGACAAGAGTGGAGAACTAAATTAACTCTCATGTCTAATTTACATGTTTCTTACATCATATAAATCTCATGGTATACAACTTTAGAGTAATTGTTTAGTTTCTCAAAGATATTTGCTATTTTTCTATTTTCACTTTCAATTATGAAAAAGTCAGTTTATTTTCATTATTTCTTTATAAACATATAAAAATAATGTGTTATTTTTGTAATAAATAATTAAAATAAAAAATGTTTTCTTAAAGTAAAGGTGCATTTAGCCTCCATTTATATGGCAACAGAAACGCTGTTTGATTTGATTATTGCTAAAACTCATTGGCTCCTTTGAATCTAGTTCAGGAAATTGTCCAGCAAATAATATTCTCAGTTAGATTTGTCTTGAATGGCGACGAGACACTGGAAATCAACTTTAATAAAAATTATACTCTTTGCCTTTTAGTAAGTGTGTTACACTCATGGAGATTATTTGTAGAGTTTAATTTATTCAAAATAAATAAATTTGTAGAGTTACATGCCTCAGCTTTTTCCCAACATTAATGTTACATGCCTCAATTTTTTCCTCAATCACAAAAAAAACAACAATAACTAAAAAAATCACACACAGCTTGCAACTTATCATAAGAATGCTATTAACAGTGCAACGCTATTTTAACAATACATTCTTGTAATACACTTTTTTTCTTATTTCTTTCCATCATATCATCCATCTTCTTTTTGTTCCTTTCTTTGTGAGAATGTGTCGTTAAAATAGCTCTACTCTTAACGCACATGATCCTTAACACTGGCAGGTACAGCACTACCAAACAATTGAGTTTTCTTCCTCAGCTAATTGATATCAGCAATAAGCACCAACACAGAAGGTGTCGTTATTGTTTTCAATGATAGATAGTCTTGAAAACTCCACCCAAGCAATAAAATCATCACCCACCAACCTTCAATTCTTTAGAATCAACCCTTTCAATGTCCTGCATTTTTCAACAACTTCACCTACACCCTTTGGTGTAACATGTCAGCAACTCTGGATGTCCAGAAGTAGTAGTCCACTACACCTCTTCGAGATTATTGAGAGTGCTTCATCCTCAATTCTTGACCCTGACAACTTCAACACCTCAAGTTGAGAAACTTCAAAGTCCATCATCTCAAACACTTTCATTCCTGTATAGGCCAGGTTCAAATGCCTTATCTCACAGCATCTCTTTAAAACCTCAACAATACCTTCACCAGAAACACCCTCGCAGCCGTTTAAGTCAAGAAGCTGCAAACTGGGGCAAACGGAAGCAAATTTTATCAAACTTGCATCACTCAGCAAAACATTATCACCCAAATAAACTTTTTTCACTTCAAGGTTGACAAAAGAATCTTGTATTGAATCTTCTTCCCCTTCCACCCCAAGATATGTTCTCTCCATTTTGATCTCACTGAGCAAAGGACAGTTCCTTGTGAGTATGAAAAATGTTGAATTGGTAAGCTGGCAACAACCACTAAGGTTTATAGAAGTTACGTTAAGAAGAAATATAGATAACTTGCTGATACATTGATCGGTTAAAAAATCAGCTTTCCGAAGATCCAATCGTTGAACAGATTGGCATTTGGATAGCACATAAGAGATTCCTGAAAATGTGCAATTGCAACAGTCTTGGAGGATAAGCTTCTTTAGCAGAAGACCACCACCTTCTGCAACCGCAAAGAGAAACTCATCCGAGATAACAGAATTTGACAAATCAATAGCAGTTAAACTTTTCAAACTCCTGAATGAATCAATCAAATCCAAGTCAATGGGGGTGAGTGTTAAACCAGGTCCATGTATTCTTTTCTTTTCAATGTTAAAGGAAATGGAATTCAAACCGGGTCTGAGGCGAATCGCAGAGGCAATGCCTAATTGAGTGATCTTATAACAGGTGAAGAATGAAATCTCTTCCAATGACAAACAGTTTTGGCATAGAGAGAACAATGATTTATCAGTGATCAAGTAATTACCAGAAATATTAATCTTGCGAAGATTCTCAAGCATGGAAGACAGCCTTAGCACCCCAAAATCAGATGCTTGAGAATCCAATGGGAAGCTTATGTCAAGCTCTTCAAGAAATGGGAAACAATAAGCTATGACTACCAGATGGCTATCGCGAAGAGAGCCAATGTTAGAGCAGATCAGCACCCTCAAATTTTTCATGTTTGAGCCAAGTTCTCGCAAGCCATCAACAGAAAGTGTTTTCTGGTTGGATAGATTAAGCAAATCAAGGTCCAACCTGGATTGTGAAATTTGATGAAGCAAGGCTTCATGGTGGCCATTCAAGTGACTGAAGTCTAAGATTCTGAGCCTTGGAAACCTCAGGAGTAACCGAGGAAGGAGTGGAATGGTTGGATCATATATTGTGAGAGAAAATTGAAGCCGGTTTGTGATGGAAAGGAACTGCTTGCAAACCAAAGATAGAGACTCCAAATGACGGCCATGGCCAATGAATCTGAAGACCAATTCCCAGCATTCTTCAGGAAGATCTTTCACTGACATCATGGCAATGTTCTATCTATCAAGCACTATAACAAGTTTAAGAGGGAGGGCTAGTACAAGTGATCATCAAGTCACGATATGATTAGTGTGGCTCAATGATTTAACAACAAACCATCCCAATGGGGTGGATATTTATTCAACAAGTTTCAGGATTTGGTGATCAAGACGTCGAAATGAAGCTTTTTATTCTTGAAGAAGCCTCTTTTTTTTTATATTTGACTAGTGCTGGTCCAAATCATGAAGCTCTAGAAAGTCTTTCGCTTGTTAAGTTGGCATATGTTATGGTGATATGTAATTATCACTTTTAAGGCTTTTACTTTTCATTCAACAAACAAATACTCTTCAGCCCTCATATTTCTCATTCGACATTCACTACACACAAATAAAATTACCACTCATAAGACATTTCCTTGTATACATAACATCTATCCTGATTGCATTACTCTCTTATTTGCTTTCTTTGTACTAAGTTACTGTCTTATGGACATTAACTATGACCAATCGACCTAGCCATGAAATTTGTATAAAAATGCAGCGCACGATTTCCTTGAATTCAACACACATACATGGTCAGTGACCATGACGACTTCCTAAAAGGTTCATGCACACATGAAGTAATTTTAAATAAAAAAATTGCCATTGGGGTAAAGTAATTGGAAATGAAACAGATAAACGCTGCCGATGGCATTTTTATACATTTTGATGCCATTTAATAATATTGGTCATAAGATATGATCTTCATTTGAATAATTGTCTCGAAAAAGATAATAATTATGTAACTATTTATGAGTTGTGAGGTGTGGAGTGCAAGCACACCAGCAACACGTACAGAAGGATAGTGAGGACTTTCTTCTTTCTTGACACAAGTGGCAAAAAGTATGACAACATATTTTTTAACTGAATTCACAGTATCTCTGAATTGGAAATGAAGTATTAATCTCTCAAAACACTCATATTTAATTAAGGGGTTGACTTTTCTAATAAATGCTTTTTTTATTTCCATAAGTAAAAATATACTTGAATACTCTACATAGTATTCAAATATTGATATAAAAGGTGATATAATATGATAATAAGAGAGATAAAGAAAAATAAAAAATATCATTTGTTCAAACTAAAAGAACGTTGAAATATCATTACTCTTTTCATAATATAAACCTAAAAATTAAATCTCTTGACAGAGATAAGGTTATATATAAAATTTGGCAATTTGACAAGAGATTCAGAAAAGAGTAATGACCCAGAAAAAATATTAATTTGTTAGATGAATACGATCAATCTGACTGCTTAACTACAGTCATGAAAATGCCTAATTATCCTGATTTCTGAATCATTACAATGCATTTGGAATTCTGTATTTTTCTGCACATTTACACTAATTTACAGCAAATCTCGTTCTTTAATGGGAGAAGATAGGTATCAACATAATTGATTTTTTCTTAAAATGTTTTTATTATTAGGTCAATTTAGGCGAGTCTCATTAAATAACCAAGTTTACTTTTTTCAGTAAAAAAAAACTAAGTTTACTTTTTATTAATTATTTACATTTTAAAATATTTTTATGTATTAAGGCTATTTAATTGATAATTAGAATTTAAAGTTGTAGAGAATTAGAGATGATTACAGTAAATCTTATTTTTCTAATGATTTTTTTATAATACACAGTAAATATTTTTTTAATATTTAGGACCAGTTTGTTACAAATTAAAAAAAAAGCGATTTTGGTAAAAGATAGTGATTATATTTTAGAGATTCTAAAAATAATAAGCTAATTTGTGTTTATTTACAAACATTAAAATCACTTTTCTTTTATAAAAAATTGATTTTATGATAAATTATTTAAAATAATTTCTAATTTTAATCAGATTCTCATTTCTTTTAACTTTTGATTATTTTAAAAGACTAAAATAAATGCATGGAAAACTTTAAAAATTATTTTTTTAAAAAAATATATTTTTTTAAAGAAAAGATTGTGACAAATTTAGAGTTTAGACTGTCTTTGAAGACCAATTTGGTTGGTATAAAAGAATAGAAAAAACCAAAATTTTGTTGATGGTGCTAGACGGCTAATTGTTGCATAGATTTGTACACAAGTTTTTCCTGGAGAATTTCTCAAATTTTACAACAAATTAAAAGACTGATGACTGATCTAAATTCTAAACACACGAATCCATATCACCATTGATATTGTTATAAAAGGCTCTTGAAAGTGATTAGTTTAGATCCTATCCAATAATGTTGTTTTGACCTAACAAATTATTCAAAGGTTTGGATCATCCAAAAATAAAAGGGTGTGAAAAACAAGGTTGTTAACACTCATTCATCATTGGTCCAAAAAAGACAATAATGTAGAGCTGTTTTTGAAAGTTGACAGATCTCATCTAAACACAAAATATTGCATAACTGTGTTCCAAGACAGGTTGGAAAAACCCAGTATTTTACATAGCTGCTAAAGGTAGCTGAAATATCAAGTTTAAACTTATTTCTCACTCTATAGTTGCCTTTCAGCACTTGGATAAAATGAATAGTGAAACTATTTCCAATAAGCATAATCCAGAAGAATCCAATCCAAGTAACGTAATTCAGGGCGTAGCAAGGAAGAGTAATACAATTTGGAACTGTATATATTATATAACACTCCAGTCCAACTGCTTACAACGTATGCTATTCACACTTCATAATAAAGGGATGCTTACAAGCATTATCAAAACAAAAAAAAAAATGCGACCAAGGTACACAATTACATAATCATGGACAATCTTATAAGCAAATAGTCTAAGACAACAAATGGAGGAGGGGGGGGGGGCAGAGCCTCATACTAAAACAAGGTTTTAAATTGCAGATGCGGTTGCGAATACATCAGAAGTTCCAACGTTACAGCCGAAACCAGACCAATTTTTAAAACCTTGCTAGCAAACAAGGCATCCATGACGCAAGAGGAGTTCCTTCTGGCCATCACTGAGATCAAAACTCGGGGGAGCCATTATCCTTCTCAAGGATGGCCTTGAAAACACCATCCAAGCAACAACATTAGCCCCCACTTCATCACAAGACCCCAAATTAATCTCTCTCAATCGGGTGCACTTCCCCACCACTTGCCTCACTCCATTGGCCGTGACACCAGAGCAATTTTCCAAGTCCAAATGCAGCAGCCCCCGACAACACTTTGAGATCACAGAAAGCATTTCATCATCAACCCCTGAGCGTGACAAGTTCAACTCCTCAAGTTTTGGAACTTCAAAGTTCAACCCAGCTAGCTCCACTCCTGAACAAAAGGCCAAACTCAAATGCCTAACCTCACAACACCTCCTTAGAACCTCAACAACACCTTCAGATATGCCACAGCAAGAGCTCAAATCAAGAACCTCCAAACTGGGGCAAACAGAAGCAAACATTTCTACACTCTCATCCCTCAACAAGGAATTGTTTCCCAAATAGAGAGACTTCACTTGACAATTCACAACACCATTCATCAAATCCTGATCAACCCTCCTCTTCCCAACATCAGTTCCCCCCATTCTGATCTCATTCAACAAAGGACACCCCCTAACTAGTGCAAACAAAGCTAAATCAGTTAACATCCTACAACCACTAACATTTACAGACACCAAATTCCCAAGATACCCACACAACTCTTCCACACGCTGATCACACAGAAACTCAGCGTTTTGAAGATCCAAATGCTCCAAAGACTGACACGTGGACAACAAGCAAAGCACTCCAACATAGCTATAGTTACAGCAACCTTGCAAAACAAGCTTCTTCAGAGGAATCCCTTCCTCCGCAACACAACATAGCAACTCATCGGAGATAGAGGAACACGACAAATCGAGACAAGTCAAGCCCTTCAAACTCACCAGCGCCGTAATGAAATCAGAAGTCACAGAGGGTCTCAAAAAGTCCCCTTTTTTGGTTCCACAACCGAAGTTGCTGACGCGGAAAGAACGCAAACAGGGTCTCTCCCTGATGGCGGAAGCGATGCCACGCTGGGTGATGAAGTGGCACTCGAAGATCGTAACTTGCTCGAGAAAGTTGCAGTTTTTGCAGAGGCTGAGAATGGAAGCGTCGTTGATGAAGAAATTGCCGGAGAGGTCAACGCTGAGGAGCATAGGGAGGGCCAAAGAGAGGGCCTTTACGCCGACATCGGAGACGGGGAAGGTGGAATTGTCGGTGTCTTCGGGGAAACTAAGGTCGAGATGTTCGAGGAAAGGGAAACACTGGGCGATGAGGATGAGATCCGAGTTTCTGAGAGAACCCATGTGGGAACAGGTGAGAGACTTCAAAGTTGTAACCTTTTTGGCCAAAATTCGGAACCCATTTGAAGGAATTGCGGGGTGGCCGGAGAGGTTGAGGGATTGGAGGGGTAATGTGGCGCGTGATATATGGAGGAAGAGCGCGTGGAGGTGGGAGTGGTGGAGGCGCGTGAGGTCGAGGGAGGTGAGAAAGGGGAACCTGAGGAAGAGGTTCGGGAGAAGAGGGAGCGTAGGGTCGGAAATGGTGAGGGAGGTTCGGAGGCGGTTGGTGATGGAGAGGAATTGGGTGGAGAGAAGAGAGAGAGGCTCAAAGTGACGATGGGATTTCAGGAATTTCAATACCAATTCCCAGCACTCGTCGGGTAAGTGTAATTCTTCTGATTCTGACATTGTAAATGTTTTTTCCTAAATCCAATTCTGAATTCTAACAACAATTTGGTTGTTACCTATTGTTGTGTGAGTGAGTCTGAGAATTTAAATTCAAACTAAAGGAATACTGGTGTGACCTCATCCAACTTTTCGGATCCAATCCCTGCTTTTAATTTTACAGTATTTATTAATTAATTAACGCACGTCTCACACTTGGCTTGAAGAGGAAACACTATGGTTTTGAAACTCATCTCTTCGAACGGGGATGTTGTGTCTGGTATGCTTCTTAAAAATTGATTCTTCTTAAATCAGTGTTAAAAATAGTTGAATCAATTGAAAATGGGTAAAATCCGGTGGGCTAATTAGTTTAACTTAAAACTATTCTTTTTTAACTTTTAAAATTAGGTTGTTTTGGTTTTAAAAAATATTTACTTATAACCCTTTCAAGGGAAGATTAAATTTTATTATTATTAATTTTTATATATTATGTTTTTTTTAAATATTAATAAGATATTATATTAAAATATTTTTAAAAATTATTTTATTAAAAATCAATTTTATCCCTGTTGGATCTTCACCAGTTCAATAAAAACAATGTCAACCAAATTAAATTTAAATTAGAGGAAAAATAATAAAAATAAGGTTAAATTATAATTTTTGTCTTTTATAATATCAAATTCATAATTTGATTTTCCTATTTTTAAATCAAGATATCTAGTTCTTTTAATTTTTAAAATAAATAATTGTGTACTCATGTTATAAGAGATTAAATAAAATAATTTTTTTATAGGAATTAAACTGTAACTTTTTATTTAAGGATAAAGTCACAAACCATTAACACATTTACTTTGTTAACTTAATTTTATAAACTCTATTTTATATGTATCAAAAGTTAAGAATTATTAATTTTTGTGAAATATAAAAATTTGTAAATAAAAAAATATTTAATTTTTCATGTATTTATTTGTATTACAAAAATTGCAAAAATTACAAAAATTATTATATATAAAAATTTGTATTAATTATTATAATTTACAAAAAAAATTACACAAAATAATATATAGATTATTTAAAAAAATTATTTTATTTAATTCATACAAAATTATTTAAAATAACATCTAAATGAATGGAAATAGAGGAAAGGAAGTAGAGGAAATGAATGACTCTTAATAGTTGTTTCTTCTTCTTTTAGTCTTTGCCTTTTATAATCCTCTTAAAATCTCTTTGTTTTTACCTTCTTCTCTCTTCTTTTATAGGTGCAAATTAGCTTAGTACTAAATGGACTTCTCGGACTAAGTTCATCTTTACTTTCTTGAATTAACTTGCTTTCTTTAATTAATCTTGTTTTCCTTAATTAACCATGTTTTCCTTAGCTATCATGCTTTCCTTAAATATCTTGCTTTTTTGGGCTTTATTTTACTCACTAAGAATCATAAATTCATCACTTTTAATATGTTGTACACAAAAAACTTGAATCATGTTAATTTAACAATTATTTGCTCAAAAATGAAGAATTATGAGAGAAAAACTACAAATTCATATATAATTTAACCCCAAAATATACTCATAATTAGCAGATATCAAATACTCACACTCTGATCCCTAGAATGGAAAAAATCTAAATCCCTTGACCAAATTACTAATTTCTTGACTAATCTAACCAAATGACTTGCTTTAAGAACAAGAATTAAAAAATGACTAACAAGTCTTGTTCTATCCCAGACACAAAACCCATTAGGTGTTCCTCTCCATTTCTAAATTCAAAAATATTTCTCAATGACAATTCAAACCACAACATCAAGCAAAGGGTGATGAAGCAAAAACAAACATTAAGCATAAAAGAGAATACTTAATAACTAACAATAAACATAGATTAATAATCAAAATATAAACATAAGGATGAGTTTAGTTACATCAACCTCCAAAATGGGTAAATCTAACTATATAACTACAAGAAGAAAAGAAGAAACTAGAAGAAAGAGATGATAACAAGTGATAAGGAAATCATAGAGAGCAAGGGAGAGCTTCTCAGCCTTCACTCTCAACCCTAGATATCTCCCACAGCTAAATCTACCTTCAATTCACAACATTGGAGCTTAAATAAGACCAAACATGTTGCACTATCATTTTTACATTATGGCCTGTGCGCTTAGCCCAGCTTTCACGCTAAACGTGCATACAAAAATAATACTTGTCTAAGTGATTGTGCATTGAGCGTGAGTTGTGAGCTAAGCCTACATGCAAAAAAAGACTGTTATAAGTGACTGCGCATTGAGCTTGATATCATGTAGTGGAAACAACTCGCTCTGCCTACAGTGCATGCTAAACTTGACATTTCTAATCCCTTCAGTTTCAAAAATTTCCTTTAAAAGAGCTTTAAATTGGGTCCTAATACCATCTATCATTTTCTTCATTTATTCATACACCAAAATAAACTAAAATTAGATGAAAAATCAAACTATTTTAAAGTTATTCTAGTTTATTCAAAACTTGA
This sequence comes from Glycine max, assembly GCF_000004515.6. NCBI lineage: Eukaryota > Viridiplantae > Streptophyta > Magnoliopsida > Fabales > Fabaceae > Glycine > Glycine max. The sequence continues at coordinate 2,047,754 of NC_038243.2, read as the reverse complement.
TTATAAACAAGACCAAACAAGTTTAAGTGTATTGATATATTAAGATAATTACCTAAAAAATGGTCATTAAGATAAAGTTCCTAAGGCAATTATCACTCTTGATTAACAATACATACTAAATAATGTTTATAAAATTAACTAAATGAAATAAGTGTCTATCACTTTATTTATCATCTTATCTCATAAGTACCATGTGAAGGTCTACATGTATATATGTCACGTCAACATTAATATAACACATCAAAGTCAATGTTTGATTATAATAATCAATTGATGGAAGAAAAAAATATTATTTATTCTAAAAATAGTGAGATTAAATGTCTTAATTTAAAAATAGGGACATTAAAATTGCTGATTTAAAATTAGAAGAGAACCAAAATTACAATTTAACTTAAAAATAATAATAGTACTACAAAATTTTCAAATTAAGTAAAAAAAATACTGTATTATTGTACTATTTTTTTTGCAACTATATTACTATTTATGTTTTTATTTTATTTTATTTCTTCCCTCTATTATTATCTAATGCATATTTGATTGGGAAACAATCTTTATATTATTTTTTTATGACTCTGAAACTATTGAGTTAAGCATTATTGTTAAAAATAAATGATTTATAAAAATGTGAAAGGAGTAATTATTTTGATTATATATGGAATTGAAACTTTTATCATTAAAAATGATTTGGTTTAATTTGAGAATGATTTTCTAGAGATTGTATACTGTTGGGGATATTCACGAGGGATAACAATGCAAGCACAAGTATCTAGTTATGTCTTACAAGAAGAAAACGATTTGCTAAATGGATACGAAATAAAGGGCTAAAACCTAAAAGCACAACAGAAAACGGGTAAATAGACCCTGACTATCAGCTAAGAGAATTTATTGGTTTATGCTCCTATTCTTTTATAGATCGAAGTTTAAGACATCTTTCTTTCAAATTAAAATATGAAAAAGAACGATCGAACAAGTGGAAACTTGAACTCATACATGAGAAGTAACAGAGAAAACCAAATGATGATTGAAACAAGTTTACTTGAGAAAGATAATTAGCAAGAGCAAATCGTCTAATGAGTAATGAGTATATATTAAGATTTTTTTAATGCAAATTGGATAGCATATTGAACGTTCATGAAACATTCTCCTTTCAAATTCTTCCAATCCACTTAGGGTTAAATTTTCTTTCAAATTGGAAAACATAAAACATCTAAAAACCATTAATATTATACTAGCACACAGAATTTAACATCTCAAGAAAAGTTGAACTCCTAGCTTAGAAGCCTTTGTCCAAATTCCGAAAACACTCGAAATGATATTTGAATTTTAATTAAAAGGCGGGGGAAAAGTGGAAAATATCGTTGATTATCTAAACACAAAGATGTACGTATGCGCTTATAAACAAAGTGAAGGCTTATCAGCCGATGGTGAATGGCGACGGCGGCTCTTCAGGGTCAGGAACCAAATTCTCTGGTGGCTCCTCCGGCAGTTCTGGTGGCGCCAAGAAAACATCCGGTGGGTCCTCCGGCAGCTCTGGTGGCGTTAAGAAAACATCCGGTGGGTCCTCCGGAAGCTCCGGTGGCGCCAGGAAAACATCCGGTGTAGTGGGCATGTTAAAAGTCGGCGGTTCCTCCGGCATCTCCGGTGTTTCCGGCACAGTAAAAGCCGGTGGTACGTCAGCAACCAACGGTGGTGGAAAGAAGGCATTTGGTGTTTGCGGCATAGTGAAAACCGGTGGCGTTGAAAGAAACGGCGTCGGTTCAAGTGGAGGGGGAAAGGAAATGTCTGGCAGTGTTGGAGTTGAAAGGAGAGGTGGCGAAGATAAGAATGGGACAAGTGGTGGTGCATTATTCATGAAGGGGTTCGGAGGTGATAGCCATGGAAATGTTGGCATTTGAGACATTGGAGGGGGAAGAACAAGAGGTGGTAAAAGGGTAGGAGCAGGTGGCGGCGGCGATGGGACTAATGGCGGCGCCGGCGGCAGAGGTGGTGGGGAGGGTGATGGAAGTGGGCAGCAGGGTTGAACAGGCGGTGGTAATGGGCAGCAGGGTGCAACCGGCGGGGGTGAACACACCGGTGGCGGTGGCGGTGGCGGAGGAGGCGATGGACATGCTGGTTTGGGTGGTGATGGACACGGTAGTGGCCACGGTGGACATAATGGTGGCGGCGGCGGCGGCGGCGATGGAGGTAGTGGTGGTGGCGATGGCGGCGATTGTGGTGGGGGAGGTGGTGCGGAATATTGCACTGGTGGAGGGATTCTTGGTGTGTAAGTTATTGGTGGAGGAAAAGGAGACGAAGGCATTGGTGTTTGGTCAAAAGGGTTGTCAGGGCAAGTAAAGGTAGGAAAAGGCCAAAGGCCACACTTTCCAAACAGATATAGGTAAAATTGATCACAGTTTGATCCTCTTGTTCTTCTTCCTCCACTGCTGTGTCTGTTTCTTCTGCTTGTTCTAGATCCTCTTAGCTCTGCTTCATGTTTGTGGTCTTGGAGAGGGGTTGTTCTAGTTTCAGCAGCAAGAGAGTGTGTGAGCAAAAGTAGTGCAAATAAAGTTGTAGTCACAGTATTTGCTTTCTTCATTTCTGGTGCTTTTGGATTGTTTTTGGCACTGTTTAGTGAACAATGTGAAACTACTCCTACTACGTGAACGTGATGTCTACTGTAGTAGTAGTATTATATACAGACACATGCAACTTGAATAGTTTAGTGCGTGTATGTCCGTGGAGGGCTTAAATACAATGTGCATATCGATTTAGACAAAAAGTAAATACGCATTTTAATGGGTCTGCTATGCTCATCAACCATGCGCTCTCTCTAGTTGACACACACACACAAATCAAACGTGAGGCTTCCTTTCTTTTCATTTTCCTTGTGTATAGATCCGAGACTTGCAGGCAGAACAACAACATGGTGAATTAATGGAAGGAATTGAAGAGATGCCTAGTTGTACGTGCCAATTTGATTCTTCTCCACTATGAATAAATGAATGTGTGTATTGTATTTGTAAGTGGTGCCTTTGCGTGTCAAATCCTTATTCCAAGCATTTGCATGCATACAAACTTAGAGCCCCTCAGTACTCAGGTATGAGGAGAGGTGTTCATTGGTAGTTGGCACACCTCGTTAACCGAGGATCTACATTTTGCAAAGAAATTAAGAAGATCTAGAAAGTTATGTTCATTGAACAATATTGTATACAGATATATAGAATTATAAGATAAATAGAAAAACAGAAGAGAAAAGTATGATATAATAAGACTGATGCCTGATGTGTTAAAAGAAATAAAATAATTTTTATAAAAATATTATAAAATTATGTTATACAAGACAATTGCTATTCATATCCCTTTTTCTACCAAGACACTCCACTTTATATTTTTGCATTTTTTTTTTAAATTGCCCGCTCTTCGAAAGTTAAGTTCCAAAACTTAATTAGTTGATGATACATTTTTCTTGTTGCAAGTTGATAGTACATGTAAAAAATTAATTAGTGAAAGTGTTACAATTGTTGCTGAAACTAATTTTGGAAGTTAATTAATTTTGTGATATACGATCAGATCACATTCTCTTACGCACACTCTCACGTACCTCACTCACATTTTAGTAGTGTTGTGCATTGGCTTTTATTGTTAGATATAGGTCTCGGGATTCTTTAAGTTTGTTTTATAGTCAGAGAAGTTCAAGATGCAATGTCATGGATTTTTGCTTGGGAGAATGGAGGATCCTTTGCCCTCGGCTGTGTGCTCTGTTGGGCTAACTCATTTTTCTGATATATACTATTAAATGTTCCTAGCTATAGAAAATAGTCTTGTATTAAATTGAGTTAAAGTAATATATATTATAATATGCATCTATTTAACAAAAAAAAATGTGGCATAGTGGTTAAAACTTGCTTCTTGTAGCCTAAACCAGTTTAGCATCCTGTTTTCAAATTACTAGTTTCATAACTAGGCTACAGGCTTGTGCAGTAAGCCATCCATTGATTTGTATGCAGTAATTCTTTTTTAGGGAGACTTTGTCTAAGTTTCTTAGCCGATAATGATTTGTTAGGCCAAGATGTTTGCATGTGAAAGATATAAAGATATATCATTATATAGCTATAACCATTGAATTATACATTTGGTCAGCTCTACATCTCGCAACAATTTTAGATAAAATTTCTATTTCAATTTTATATTCAATGACTATATTTTTAACCTTGTCTTGAACAAACAAAATTCCACGATACGACCCTAAAAGCATACAAGAGTATATTTTACCCTTCATTTTATCTCATTTCTCGCCGAAAAACAATATTTGATTATCTGTAACAATGCTAAAACGATTTCAATATGATTTCAAAATAACATAATAATAACATCTGCTGATAATTTGGTCTATCTATCCAACATTGGATTGTCTGGGCCAATCTCAAATATTGGATTATTTTAAAGCCCATGTATCCTACGAAGTCCAATGAGCTTTAAGAAAATAAATGACAACATATCTAATAAAAGATAGCTATGCTGTTAACAGTTCCAGGGGGGACTTGCTTGCTTTACTCAAACAGTGTAATGCTGCTGAATTGTATCAATGTCCAGTCCCTTGAGTTTCACGACGGATTCGACATGTCCCTTCAATGTGTGAAGCTCCCGCAATCTAGAAAACAAGTATTATATCAGATTGGTTTTGGTTCAGCTTTAAATGAGAAATAATGCACATTAGCATTAATTCACTGCACATTACCTTGCAACTTCTGCTCGTTTCCTAGCCTGATCTGCGATTTCAGATAATTCGCGGTAGTTGTTCTTTTCACTAAATATCTGTTCTGTTTCTGGAGGATTCAACCCATGTAGGGTGCGTTGAGCTGTGGCCCATTGTGCTTCTCGCTCTTCCTTTCCATAATCCTTCTTTGTTGTGAAAGCAGTCTGCATCTCGTAGGGAACAAAAACGCATGCATATAAGCAAATTAAGGAAATAAAGATTTATCATTTATCTGATAATGATACCATTAAGTAGTAATAACATTGAAACGGCACCTTGTTCTCGGTAATATTATTCCATGCCTTGCCACTCAAAAAATATCGAATGCCGAATTTAAGAAAATCCAACGGAATGTAGAAAATGATGCTGTAAAGCCAAATGACACCAGCCCAGCCCCACCCAATACCTCTCATCCTTGCAAAGCCCCAGTTTGCATAAACAGCTATGAGTGTGGCAATCTGCGAGATACGAGAGAAAATAAAATATTAGAGTTGAATAATTTGTTATACTCGAGAGACAGAAAATATGGACAAATCAACCTATATATTAGTATTATATTACAAGTACAACTCACCAGCTGTGCTATTATAAAGGCTGTAACAAGCAAGAGACCAGGGCGCTCAAGAAAAGAGAAGTTCCTTGACCGAGTAACAAAGATGAGAGCCTGACTTACAATACTCACTTGAAGGTAAACAGCCGCTGTGAGCTCATCCTGGACATTCCTGATAGGTCTGACACCAAATTTTTCCTGCCAATATTGTTGTACTTAATTTGGTTAAGCCTGAAAGAAACTTTTAAACATTTTTGTCCTGAATTCTTCTTAATTATAAGCTTTCATGCTTACCGTGAAGAAATCAGAAGCATGAGCAGCCCAGAAGAAGACAACAGTCATTATAGCAAGGTAGGCACCAAGCACTATGCCTGTGGCAAAAATCTCATTCAACTTCCATGAATCTGGCAGAGGTGATGGCTTCACTCTGTCCTTGGAAATGGTCATAATTGTTCCGTCATTTAGTATTGCAATGATCAAAACCATAAAAGGTGAGAAATCAAATTTCCAGATAAGAGCTAGCAGCATAAAGCCCAGCACGATTCGGATTGTGATAGAAACAGCATAGATGGTGTAGTTCTTCATTCTCTGGAAAATGGCTCTGCTTGTCAAAACTGCACTCACAATCACACTCAGACCAGGCTCTGTAAGAACTATGTCTGATGCACCTCGAGCTGCATCGGTTGCATCAGCCACTGCAATCCCAATGTCTGCCTTTTTTAGGGCAGGAGCATCATTGACACCATCTCCAGTCATCCCACATATATGCTTTCTATCCTGGAGTATCTTCACAATCTCATATTTGTGCTCTGCATTTCACATCAATCATTAGTTCAAGAAGTTATTTGTAACAAAATTATGTCTCAATCCTTCAAATTAGAATATATTCAGTTTATCGCTGGACCAAATTGCAGCAAGTTATTATCAAGTTAGGATCACCAACTAAAGGCGCATTTTTAGATAAAGCTATTTACCAGGAAAGACACCAGCAAAGCCATCAGCCTTTTCAATAAGCTCATCAACTGGAAGTGCAGCAATAGACTCATCCTTGTGATCGCCAAGGAGGGAGGAAGAAGGGTACATGTTACTTCCCATGCCAAGCCTGCGAGCAGTCTCCTTTCCAATAGCTAGCTGATCGCCTGTAATCATCTTAACGTTCACTCCAAGATGGAGAGCACGGCGAATGGTCTCTGCACTGTCATGCCTAGGAGGGTCAAAGAGAGGCAAGAGACCCACAAACTGCCATGGTCCTCCTGGACTCTCCTTGGTCTTCTCTGGAACTTCCTGGTAGTAGATAATAAATCACAAGACAAGCTTTAATTAGAATGATTATCGCTGCAGATCACAAGATATGGGTGTACAAAGAACATCAACTTACTTGCTTGGCAACAGCAAGGGAACGAAGACCCCGATCAGCAAATTTTCCAATAATAGCATGAGCTTTCTTCTTCACATCTTCCCGGAGATTGCAGAGATGTATAATCTGGCAAAAATTCACTTTGAGATACACTGATGGTGGATATGTTTAAGTTAGCAAGAAAGATCAATCTTATGCAATAAAACATCTATTTACCTGCTCTGGTGCCCCTTTGCTTGCTCGGTTCCAATTGCCATTGTTGTCTATATATGTGATGGCCGTACGCTTGTCCACTGGATTAAAGGGTAAGAAATGGACCTCTTTGATGCCATCTCTGGCCTGTGACAAGTGTGAGAAAGTTGTTAACACAGTTACAATCTATCAAAACCAAAAGATCGTGATTATTAAAATGTTTGATATGCTTGTTAAAAGAATTACCCTAGGAGATTTTACAAGTCTAAAATCGATGCCATTAATGATGCCAACAAGAGATCTTTATGCATGCAAAATCGGACTTTTTCTTGTATTAATATGGATTTTTGGCTCAACATGCTCATTTCCTAAAACTCTGCAATTTATCTAGCTTCATGTCATGATCATATTCATTGTATAATCAATCCACATCCATGATGGGTGCGAGAACTCAAAAGAATGATGCAAATTGTTTGCTCCGTTTATGCTGCAGGTTCTAGTAATCGATACTAAGGTACACAGGCAAGCAGAACCTAGCTAGTCAATATATCATTCAGAAGAATTACAAACCTCCTTTGGGTCACCCAACATTCCAACAATGCAAGCATCAATAGCATCTTGATTCTCTACCCTAGACGCTCTAGCTGCAAGTAAAATTACAGTGTCTTTGTCGGCATCTTTTGCAAAAACCTGCAACATGGACAAGTCACTTCCATGATTAGTAAATCAGAAATACCTCTAGACAGTTAACCATACTACATCAAAATTGATTAGTTGAATATTAAATTGACGGATCCTCATTCATATATAAATAATAAATTTAAAAATCATTTGTTCGTGATCTACATCTACTGACCTCAATCAAAGTCTTGTCTACAGTGAGCTTGTTCAGAGTTAGAGTGCCAGTCTTGTCACTGCATAAAACATCCATCCCAGCCATCTCCTCAATGGCTGTCATCCTCTTAGTGATAGCACCTTGTTGGGACAGCCGATGAGAACCAATAGCCATAGTCACTGACAAAACCGTTGGCATGGCAATAGGAATCCCTCCAATGAGCAGCACCAAGAGATTGTCAATTCCACTCCTATAAGGTCGGTGCTGAATTGGGTACATGACAATGATCTCTATGACCATACCCACAGCTATTGAGCAAATGCAGAAGTTACCAATGGCTGTTAATACCTGACCAAGTTGAAACCCATCAAATTCTATCAGACATCTGCTAACGTAAAATTTGCTTAAATAGCTGGCAAACATCATATTAGAGGAAGAGCAAGAGATAGTACCTTCTGAAAATGCCCTTCTTGGTTAGTGCTGTCCACCAAGTGAGCAGCCTTACCAAAAAAGGTGTGTACCCCAGTAGCGATTACAACAGCCTCAAGCTCTCCTTGCTTAACTGTAGACCCGGAGAAGACTTCATCACCTGGATTCTTTGAAACAGGCAATGATTCGCCAGTAAGTGCAGATTGATCAATCTTGAGTGGATCACCATCCAAGAGACGAGCATCAGCTGGGACGATGTCTCCTAACTTGATGCTGATAATGTCTCCTGGTACCAATATAGCAGCATCCTCCTCGGTCCACTTTCCGTCCCTTAGAACCTGCCATCCATTCAAACAAAATCGACGTAATGAATCCTACTACATGTAGCAAGACCTTAATGAGCATTTATGGAAACTATACCTTAGTTTTCGGAGCAAGACCTGCCATAAGTGCAGCAGCAGCATTGCCGGCATTATTTTCTTCAATAAAACTAATGGTGGAGTTGATAACAAGCAATGCTAGTATTCCCACGAAGTCCTGCCAATCTGGTGGCCTGCCCTGTGTGTTTCAAGAGAATGCCAATGAGATTGAAAACCGAGTGAAAAAGAACAAAAACTAAGCAAACAGTATACCATTACAGGATTATTATTATTTTTAACTTCTAGCTAGTTCAATTGAACATAAAAAAATGACATTTTATGTGATACGTGTATAATAATCTTTATCTCATTTTTTTTGTACACATACATTTAAAAGTACACCCAAAAGGAAAAGAAACAACTTTTTATTAGCATGTTCATAAAACTTTTTTGATTCTTCTTTTTTTAAAATGCATAGTTACCCCTCCATTGGCCAATGCAATCGCCATGATAGCAGCCGCTTCCATGACCCATGACAGAGGATTCCACATAAACCCCAAGAATTTCAGCAGCTTACTTTCCTGTTTGCAGAATAGTTTGGCAAAGCTTAGTAACTGATTAATTGATGAGTAACATTCTCTCTAAACTGACAAAAGTTTAAAGTAAAAAAAAAAAGAAAGTTTTGTATTAATCCAAATAGCAACTGGTCTGGTAGAGATTAATTCATTGCCTTCTTTTCTTCTAACTTGTTGGGCCCAAAAAGTTGCAACCTCTTTCGGCCTTCCTCAGTTGTGAGACCCTCCTCCGAACAGTTCAACTGTTGGAAGACTTGCTCCAAAGGTATTTTCTCCTGCAACACAAGCATATCATCAATAATGATTCAACCCAATCAACATGGCAAAAATCAAAGATTACACAATATAGCTTCCCAATAAATAAAAAAGTGTAACACATTAAAGATTCACACTAAGTAGATAGAATGATGGAATGTCTGATTACTAGAAAATTATGTATGCTCTAAAATTGCAAGAGTGACAAGTGCAATTGAAAAATGAATGTTTCCTCGAATAAGTGGTCATGGACATGGACGAAGAAGAAAACGTTGGTGTAACATCTATTAACTAGAAAAGTATTTTTAGACTACTTAATTTTCGGTCAAAATTTATCTTAGTCTTATACTTTAACAACAATGACTTTTGGTCATTGTATTTTTTTATATAATTGGTGAATTTTGTTCCTCACCTAGTACCATAAAAAGAGATGAAAATACCAATTATAAAAATACAATGACCAAAATCATAGTTTTTAAAAATATTGGATTAAAGTTTTAAAAATGATACACAACCGTGATTTCAACCGCAACATAAAAATTTTTTAACTCTTTACGATCATATTTCAAAAGTAATTTTTTGTAATTTTCCACAATATTAAAAAGTGCGATAAAGTCACAATTGTGACTGAAATTATAATTTAAAACCTTGATAAAAAAAATTGAGACAAATTTTGATTGAAGAACCTTAAAAACACATTTTGCCCAATAAAAACAATATAAAGTCCGTTTGGCTTAATTAATGCATATATATTTTGTTGAAGGAATAATGCATATATTACGAGTTTTTCGACGTAAACTATAGGTATTCTGAATCAGAAATCAAATGCGAGGGCAGATTAAAACACAATTGATGAGTCGCAGCCAGGATCGGAAATTTCATACGTTCACAATACAAAATCATAAATCAGTGATAGTCAAATCATAATTCCACAAAATGACAAATACAATCGAAGCATCACAAAATGACAAAAAAACACATTCGAAGCATTATATATTATAGATAATCAGCTGGCTATTACGCACGCAGACGGGAGAATTTCATATATATAAAGAAAACGATATAATAAGAGAAGAAGACAAAAGGAGAAAGGATACTAACGAGATCGAGATTTTCATTCTTCAGTTTTTCGAGATTATCCATCGCCGATTGGCAGAAAGAGAGAGAGAGAGAGAGAGAGAGAAGGTTTGTTGTTTTTGTTTCAGTAGCAGCGCCGCTCCAACTGCATCAGTGAAACCTTCAGTGGTTTATATATAATGTGCGAGAGCGAGAGCGAGACTACGATAACAGAATGTGACTAGTTATGAATCTCTCTCCATTCGCGTGAATTATGCGATGCGATGCATCATGCATGTACCATACACTCTGCGTTCTCTATAAATAAATAATTACTATGCAAGTCAGCCTAGAGAATATAAAGTAAACAGTTAACTCATTAATTAAATAAACTATTTCAGCTGTTTACAAATAAATCAACCAGTACATGTATTTGTTATTTTTTCATTAATATTTAAAATTACTTTTTTTTTTTTTTGAAAAATGTAAATGGTTAATTTTTATTAGTAAAAGAATTCAAACCCATATGCACAATCTCTCATTCATTCCCTTCTCTGGATCAATTTTATATTTCTTTTAAAATTATTTATTTTATCTATTTAATTTAAATAAATAATAAAATACTAAAACTAAGACCAAGCAGCACTGGTACTGACGTACTGTGGTGGTTGACTCACTCACGGGTTGGTTGGTTTGGACTTTGGGGGTGTAAGCCGTACGGCGGTCTTTCTTGCGTAATGTACAGAACTACAAACCTAAAAGCTTTTGATTTTATGGGGGAAAATAAATAATAATAAGATTCAAAATTCCAAATAGGCGAAGCAGCATTGGCGGGCCTCGTGGGCTTTTACCAAATGCCATTGGTCCCGGTCATTCGCCATTCGTTATTCTGTTTTCTTTTTTCCAATTCTCACATTTGACACATGATTTATATATTTATTCATGTGATTTTTATAATGTTTTTTAGTATTAACTTTTTTTCCTTTATATACCATTAGTTTATCTTAATTATCTTATTTCACATACTATAATATAACTATACCTCATGAATTTTTAAATGGTTGATTTGGTTAAAATTGATTTTTGTATACAGTTATTTTGACTGTATCTGTTTGCTCAATTTTCAGTTAGTCAAGTCAATGTAATACTAAATATTAATTATCAAATATGAAACTTCCAATATATGATTAAAATAGTAATTATCAAAATTAGGTAATGATGATTCTAATAATTAATTAATATTCTTTTAAAAAAAAGTCTTGAATTTAAATATTATAAACAAAAATAGGCATTGAAAACATTTTATTTCTTAAATATATCTACCAACACACCCAAACTTGGAGAGGGCATTTTACCCAAACTTGGTAACTAATCCCAAAAAAATATCTAAAATGAGTAGAGCAAATCTTTACTCAAATCAGATTCTAAATTTAACAAGTTGTAACTAACTATTAGATACAAATTTTAAAGACTTTAATGGTCATGTATGAACAGTGTAGAACATTCTTACACTATTCTCTGAATCATAATTCTTTGTTAGTATGAATTTTAAAGTAACTATCATAAAAATCAACAAATAATAAATTTATCATATATGGTCAATTGTGATTGATTATGGTCCTGTAAAAAAAAATTACACCATCATCAAATCATAACCTATCATGTATGGTGTTAACCGACTGACAAGTGAACAAAATTGCAAGTAATAAATAAATAGTAAGATTGAGTGTTGTATTCACATGAACTTTGCTTATGCTAAGTAGTTCATGTGACCCAAGTTCTAAGCAACGAAATAAAAAGAGTTAACTGATTTTTAAAATAAAGACAGAGAAATTTAATACTTAATACTAAGCAAAGACAAAAAAAAAGGACAAAGTTCAAAGGCACAAAAACAAAAACACTTTGGATGCAAGAGGAGATATAGTAAATATTTTGTAGAGATGTTGGGTGCTTGAAATATCAAATGAGTTATTGATGTAACAGAAATGATTTTTCACCAATCAATGTTATCATAACCATTACCTTATATAAAAGAGCCTAAATCACTTGGCTCTACTCCTAATACCTTAGCAAATTAAACTAGTGGATTTGATTGAGAGAAAATGTTTATAAAAGGCTAATCAACACCATTCCATCCTTAGGCATGGGTTAACTAGAAGCCTCTTCCAGACCTTAATGTAAAGATATTTCCCAATGATCATTACACTACAACATACATACACAAGGGTGATCAAACCATGAACAAGGCAATAAGCATAGAAAGGAAACGATAATAATGAGATAACATTAAATGGATAGTAAGCATAATTACATCACAAATTTTTTGGTATCCAAGTCCCCAACAATGGTAAAGTTAGCTTTTCATAGCCATGACAGACCCTAAACAAGAAGAAGAAAAATATAAGAAGAATAAGAAAATGAATACCAAGGAGAAACAAAGGCACCCTAGAAGTTCTTCTCCAAAAAAACCATGCTCCCTAAGCACTGAAACAGTTCTCCTTTTTTAAAGTTTCACTCCAAAATGTTGCACTGTCTCATTAAGGCTTGCATGCTTAGCCTGACTTCCACGCTAAGCGCGCACACAAAAGCAACACCTGGTTAAGTGACTACACCCTAAGCCTAGGTTTCACGCTTAGCCCAAATTAGTGGTAGTGGAAACAATTGACTTAGTGTGCACCTCGTGCTGAGCACGCACTGAACTTCATATCCCCTTCCAACAACCTTCATATGCTTGCTATATATGAATGAGGCAAGCTATATGTGTGATATGAATAAAGATATTTTGAAATGGTACACATGGACTGTTGGGTTTTGTCTCAAAATGTATATACATCAATAAAGTGCTAGAGAGATTTAGGATGGAAAAGTGCTCAAGATCACCTATTCCAATTTAGAAAGGAGACAAGCTTAGTCTTGCATAATATCCTAAAATAATTTGGAACGGAAACAAATTGAATTAGTAGAATGTTTTGATGCTACAATTCAGGCTAATTGGTTGCAGAACTTTATTTCAGGGCTTGAAATTCTTAACATTATTGCTAAGTTGTTGAAAATTTATTATGATAACTCTATAACAATGTTTTTCTAAGAATGACAAGTACTCTAAAGGTGCTAATAAGCATGTGAAATTAAACTACATTGTCATGAAAGAAGTTTATAAACACAGAGTGCCAACAAAACATATTAGCATAAACCTTATAATAGTTGACATTTTGGCAAAGGGATTACTGTCCAGGACATTTATTGAGCATGTTGAAAAGATAACAATTATTGATAATAAAGATTGTTGAGTGTAACGTTACTCAGTATTGTGTTAATGACACTTTGAGCTTAATTATGATATGTTTCTAATTACTGATTTCTATGTTTACATGCATATTTTTATTAAAATAATGTAAATAGGTATTGTCTTAATTAATAAAGACATTAGTTAGACCAATTATGTGCTCATAATTATGTTCATATTAAGGAGAAGTCTAATTTGTGGTACATGGAAGGGGCTATAACGATTAAGTGATGTACAACCATCATGACTTAGATTAGTTCTTATTCTTAATTATGAAAATATGATGTGCCAAATGTATGAAATGATTTAGTCATTTCAATGCGCGTTACATAAGTTTGGTTTATTTATTTATTTGTCCATGATGTTAGGTAATGTCACATGAGTCAAGTGGGAGAATGTAAGATTTAATGTCTCAAATGAAAGTCATGTGATTTATTAAGGATTAATAAATAAATAACTAATTGCTATGAACTAAGTTGTAAATAGGTCGTGGGCTTAAGTGGAACAATTTCTAAAGACAACTACTATTTGATGGGAGTAGTGATTATAAAGAGACTAATACCTACTAACATGAGATAAAGTTCCCTTCTCTATATTAGAGTGTTTTCATAACCCTAGCTATCACGAAAGATAGAGAGAATAGAAAGAAGACTCAAAGAAAGTAAAATCTTGTTTTTCTTCTCTTTCAAGAAATCAAAGCACATCAGAGACAAGTTTCACTATGAATAAAGATACACACTGTTTATTTATTATTTGTGAGAATTATTGATTTCAAGATCCTTTTTGGTTTTCTATTATTGTGATCCTTATAAAAACCATTAAGATTTAAACCCATGTCAAAAGCATCATGAGTCAAGCTATCATGTTTTTATATCATGTCCAATGGTAAGCAAAATTTGGAAGGAATGTTGTAATTGGATTTCCTTTGATTTTGCAATTGCTTTACCTGATTTTTTCACTGACCACTTCTGGGTTCATTCAGGTATTGGAAAATCGTATAGTAAGAATTGTATTTGGAAGATAATTTAGTGTGCAATAACTTTTTGTGTTTAGAGGAAAATGAATAGTTGCATTTTCAATCAAGATTCGATTTATATGCAATCTATGTTATAGGACATAAAGTTCATTGCTTAGACATGGCTGCACTCTCTATCCTCAAGATTCCATCATTCTTTCGTTCAATGGAGCATGAATATTGCTGCTTGTTTATCTAGTGGATAAGTGGGTTTGTTTGTATTGGTAGTGGCATTGTTGGTTTATGATTTTTTAAGGGTGTTGGACAATTGTATTGATAATATAGGTAAGCTAAAAGGATGTTAAGGAGTATTTTGGGGGGTTGTTTAATCATCATATTAATCTTATCCCCTTGTTTTTGTGGTGTAAGGTCTTTTGTTGCTAGCTTTGGGGTTAAGATCTATTTATATCTTATATGAATATTGATATCCATTAACTTGTGTGCTCAACCTTTGTGATTCTAATCATTGTTTTTTGTTTTTCTTGATACTTCTGGTGCCAAGGTTATAATATATTTGCTGATTAAAAAAAAATCAACATCAATTAACAAAAAATAACCTAAAAATGTTTAAAATTACCTTTTATGTCATCATAGAGTAGTTTTACATATCATGCGTCAGATTTATCTCAAAAGCTTAAAGTGATTCTTTGAAAGTACTCACAATGAATTGTAACTCACTAATTTCATCCTCCAGCTCTTTTAAATCATCTTGCCATGTGTTGATAACCCACTTAAAGTGAGTTTTCATGTCATATTTACACATTTTGGTATATTTTGCTTGGCAAAACTCAAGAATTGACATTAGTTTGTGTAAGACAGGGTTCCAAGAGATTTTGCATCAAAATAGTTGAATTGTAAAAGTTTTGAAGTGAATTTTGGTTGGGGTGTAAGAGAATCAGACCCAATCCGTGAACCTGCCCAATCCAACCCAATCTAATTAGATTTTTGTAAGTTGGATTAAGTCATTGGATTTGATTGATTTTAGTTTAATGAATCCAATTAAAATTGGATTGAATGATGGGTTTGGAGTTTTAGACATGACAAAAACTCAACCTAACTCGTATACAATTAAATTACTAATTTAAAAATCCTAAACTAAGTACACTTTTATTTAGTCGTTCTCAAGGTAATGCATTATTTTAGAGTTTATCTTTTTTTGTTTATTTCAAGATAATATATTGTTTTAGAATGGTAATGTAAGTATATATTTATGATTTTTTTTGTTTATCATGTGAATAATACAATGTTTCATGAGTATTTTTTTAAAAAAAAATTCTTATTATTTTGTCCAAAATAAAATTCCTTACAATTTTTGAGTTTGAGGATTTTTTAAATTTTTTTCCTAAAACCTAAAGAGGTAATAGTTTCTAATAACTCAACCCGATAACCTACCAAATCCAACAAAAGTTGGATTGGATTGACAAAACAAAAAAGATACCAAATCAAATTTAATCCAAATAATTTTAATTTGATTGATTTTAAAAATTAACAAAACTCAACTCAATCTGATCCACTTACACTTTTAAATTTTGACACTATTCAAAGAAGCAAGACCATTAATAAATATCCACCACCTTAGTAAAGTTAAAATGGAAGTTCGACTGTCGAATTCATCGAAATTTTGTTTATACTTAGGTAGATGAATATTTTATTAATAAAAGAAGTTAAAGAAAATTGACTTGAAAATGTTATGAAAAAAAATTAATTTAAATTCATAGAAAATTAAATCAAACAAGAGGAGAAATTGAATAGGAATTAATTAAATTAATGAATTAAAAACAGAAAAGATGAGAAAATCCAATATTATTGTAAAAAAAAATTCTGAAGATGAGAATGTTGGAAACTTAGCCTACCAGAACTACTATTTGATGTAATATTAATGATTTTTCTCTATTTATAATTATTACAATTTACACATGTACCTACTAGCATACTTTAACTTTGGTCCTCCGCATGAAATAGCCTACTTTATTTATTTTTTCTCCTAAATCCCTTTGCATAGCTAAAATAGTAAATTACATTAAGAATATAGATGTATAACAGGCTAAACAAATATGAACCTATCCTTAGTGATGACTTTATTTAGATAGTCTTTTCCAGTTCTATTAGAAAATAAAGTTTTCCAACGCTATCCCTAAAACTTACCACGCAAATGGGTGATCAAGCGAAAAACAATAATATTAAGCATAGGAAAAGGTAATGCAAATCTAATATTATAAATAGATAGGAAGACAAATTATATCAAGAGTAGTTGATTGCCAAGTTCCCAACAAATGGGCTTTAGCCTCCGTTACCTGATTGGCAAGTGCACCAATTTTATCACAAGTGGTAAAGATTAAAATGAAAGACTGAGTGTCAAGTCCACAAGAACTTTATTTATACCTGTGTTGATGAATACTCAATTTGTAAGCAAGAGAAGATGAAGTATAATAGAAATAAAAAGAAAGAAAGAAATTGAAATAAACAAACAAGAATGATAAAATAAACAAGAAATTAAATAAGTTGAGTGCAAAAGATGACTCCAGAATGCAATTATGTTGGGACCTAGCATGTCTAACTACCCTTTATGCAATATTAATGATTTTCTCTATTAACTGCTCTTCTAATTTCCACCCACATCTACTAATATACTCAACTCTGATCCTTCATGATGAATAGCCTAATTTATGTATTCTCTCTCTCAAATCCCTTTGCAAATATTGAATCATAAATTGCATTAAGCATGAAGATGTGTGCAGAGACACAACAAAGTCAGTTTATCCTTAATAAAGCATTGTTGAGATGCTCTTTCCCAGTTCTTTAGACATTACCATTTTCCAATGTATAACTCCTAAAAACAAGTGCATGGATGGTCAAACCACACAATAAAGATAAAGAGCAGAAAAGAGATAATAGAACTTGAAATTGCATTAATAGATAAAAAAAGTAATTACATTACAAGGGCATTGGCTACTAGGCTCCCAATAGAGAGGGTTTAGCCTCTCATAGCCATGAAATGAAAGGCTTTACACTTCAGAGGCTAATAGAAGAAGGAGATGAATGACTAATAACAAGAAAATCGGGAATGACTAAGAGAAAGACTCATATTTTGGATTTCTTCACTGGAGAGCTCTGAGACTCGGTGTGTTTTTTCCTTTTGCTTTCTTCTTCTTATATAGGCTCAAGGTAGCTTAATTTTCACATTATCTTCTGACTTAGCGCAAGTTCTCACACTAAGTGCACCTTTGGGCTTCATTGTGGACTTTTTCAGGTGCTAAGCCTGGGTGGCGCACTGAGCGAGCTGCCCACTTCTTCCATTTTTCAAGGTTTTTTCTTCCATTTTTTGTCTCAATTTCCCTTCAAAACACTTGAATTCTTCGTCTCTTGACTTTTGCTAATAAAAATAGCAAAAATGTTAATTTCTTCATTATTTCATTAAAAACAATAATAAAGTAGAGAAATTACACTCATTTATTAGTCAAAATTAACTATCAAATTAGTTCATATTTTCTAGTTATCAGTCTCTCATTGTCATGAAGGTTTTACAATTGCAAGAGAAGAATATTCAGTAAGAGTGTAAAAGATAAGAAAGGGAATGAAGGAAAGAAATGACTTTCAATGCTTGTTTCTCCTTCTTCTAGCTTTTGCCTTCTATAAGAAATTATATTCTCCTGGAATTTCTGTGTATTTTCTTCTTATTCTCTCTTTTTCTTTTACAGGTACACATTAGCGAACTTTTGAATTAGCCTTCTTTCTTTAATTAGTCCTCGTTTCCTTAATTAACATGTTTTTCTTCATTAATCTGATTTTCTTAATTAGTCCTATTTTCCTTAATTAGTCATGTTTTTTCTTAATTAACCTTCTTTCCTTAATTAACATGTTCCTTAATTAGCTCTACTTTTCTGAATTAACTTATTTTTTTAGCTTTATTTTACTCATTAAGCATAATAAATTCATCACTTTTAATAATTTCTGCACAAAAACTTAAATGATGTTAATTTAACAATTACTTGCTAAAAAAAATTAGGAGAGACAAATTACAAATTCCTATATAATTTAACCACAAAATATACTTATAATTAATGGTTATCCGTCATTCAGAACCGTGAGAAATGACCATGACCATTAGGAGAAAATAAAGAAATTGGAATCTAACATCAATTTGTGTATAATTTTGTACATCCATGTATTTTGTACATGAAGTCTCACGTGTCTTATATGAGCATTGGATTACAACCAATTGTTGTCTAAAATACTTTCCAACATAGAAGAATAAGGGTTAAATGGTATGTCCAATATTGCGTATGAAGATCTTTTTATTGTATTGTTTAATCTTGATAAACTATACTACTTGTTGTTGCGTTAGAAGATTGCATATGAAATCTTAATATCATACTTTATTTCATCATTTTGGGCATGAAATGTTTTCAGTCAATCTAATGAAAATGATTGTTATCTTTCTTTCTTTTTTTTTTTTTTTTGAAGAAATGATGAAAATTCAATATTTCTATCTTGTTTTTTTCTTCTTATTTCCTCTCACTTCATTTCTAGCCAAACATACAAGGTTTCATTTTTTATACAAAATTTGAACTTCACATGGACTACTCAAATCCCTTGACATTAGACTCATTCGAAACTTAAAAATTATAGTTCAAGAGGCCCAAACAGCCAAACCCATGTGGTTTTTATGTGAAACTTGTCAGAATCATGAAACAGGAATGCAGAAGGAGAAATAGAACTAAAAAAGACAACCCATGTGAGCTTATATATGCTAGTATGCAAGACAGGGGAGAGAAGGCAATCTAATTGTTCAATTCAGGTACTTAGTTTCGCATTAAAATTAGAAAATGATATTATTCATCCCACTCAAAATTATACAATTGGTGACCGCTTTAAAATATAATTAATTGGATGTATAAATATAGTTAACTTTGTTTTACATATAGTTAATAATAATAATAATAATAATAATAATAATAATAATAATAATAATAATATAAAATTATTAACTATCAGATGTGATTAATTACATGTAAAAATATGACAATTGTCTTAGGAAAGTATCAACAATTTTTTAAGGGGGTAAAAATAAAATTATTAAAAACGTTTATATATATATATATATATATATAAATATATATTTATTGTGGAATCAATTATCCCATAATTCATAATGTGGATTCATCCCTGATTACCACAAGTGTTATCTAAGATGATTATTTGACTTTCTATTAAATATATTAGTAGTAGACAGATATTACATACAAATATTAACCAAAAATAGTGATTTAATTTATTTGAGATAAAAACAAAAAAAAAATTATTATAACTAAGATCAAAACATGTTTGTTTTTTTATCGATAATTAATCTTTGTTGAAGAATCAGGATGAGATAACCATCTTTAGTGAAGTTTTTCCTTTACCTTCTAACATTTAAATCTAAAATTTTACTTAAAAAAACCGGATTCAATTCGAATTCAGTATTTCTTAGACCAACTACTTGTTAGTAGTTTAAGATATAGTATTAAATATGTTAATAATAGCTCTCGTATGATCAGCAAGACTTCTAACATTCTTTGGATTCACTGTACTTGGATGTGTCTTCGATTTTCAGTACCCATATAATAGCAAGGCTAGATAGCAACATACACACAGACAATGAAAAAAGGAATACCAAAATCAGATGCTGAATAGTTGCAATCGGCTGATAGTAGACCCTGCAAGCAGAGACGACTACAAGAGGCTGAGAACTTGTGAAGCAATGGAGAAGGAGAAGGACAACCGAAAGGGAAGCATGCATAACATCCCATGTGTGCCTCTGTTGTATGTCTCTCTCGCTAAGATATATAGAGAAAGTGTCCTATTCCTTGTTAGAATAGTAGCTGGCTACTGTGCGGTGTGGACATAAATGTTGCTTCTATGTGCTCAACAAACAGAAATGCCTCAAAATTGATAGGTTCATTGAACCTAAAATTGGAATGTCCATAACCTACTTTGTTTTTTAGTTTTAGTAAAAAGTCTCAGATTTGACAGCACCCATTATTTTTCCACTGATGTTGTACCACTGAAATGTACTAGCTCAAGTCGTCGATTGTTTATTAACTATCGCGTATTTCAGAACAAACCACTCTATTGATTAGCATCTTAGTTTAATTAAGACTGAATTATGACTTTGGTTTATAATATCCTTGCTAGACACAACATTAAAGAGATTACTCAACTAATGTGATTTATTGGTTTTTATTGTCATGTCACCAGGCTTATCAATTTGTGCTTTTGAATGGTTGTGGGGGACAAAATCAATTACCAGACAGATAAATAATCATTAAGCATGGGGATAAAATAGTGGAAATTCACTGTGCCACTCAACCTTTCAAAGAATTAAACTCAGAAAAGTTAAAAAAATATAGTAGTATAAAATGATGAAGGCGATCTTATGATTATAACAACCGTTGTTTTCACCCTATAAACATTTTTAACATGCAGAAAGAACTCACTGAGAACATTGAATCCAGTTTGGTTTACACAAAAAATAGTAAAGTGTGTGATCTTCATCCAAAATATGCTAGGACAAAAATTAAGTTGAAGAAAATCTCTTGTTATAGCAAGAAATTAAAATGTGCACTTTATGATAATGTATGACCACCAGCTAGATACAATGTTTGACTTAAGCATGATTGCATAGCCAATTGAGACATAAGGGTCCGCAATGTTGGAAACAACATGATCGTGATGGTAAGCATGGAGGACACTTCCCGTGCACATAATTTAAGTTGTAGCTGAACAACCATAACATTTCCAAAGTTATAGACAAAGTTCCCAATTCATTTATTTATTTATTGAAGATAAAAGAGAAGAGATGCACGAGACATATATGTGTGTTTGTTTGCATAGTGCCGACTGTACGTTAGTCTAGACTATTTTATCACAAAGAAATTTTGTTCTAACACTAGACTTGAAATTTCGTTTTTTTTAAGAACAGCGGTCTGAAAAAGAGTAAGCAATGTGATGCAACAATCCGTCGATATTTTCTAAAGTGACGCACATCCTTTATGCTAAGTCGGATAAAAATTTAAAAGTGGTATCTACTTAATTGATAATTAAAGTATCATGCATTGCAACTTGTGACTTTATAATTAAAATCCAATATTGTCTTTGCTAAAGATACGGTTTAAGAAAAAGAAATGATTCTCTCGTTGAATAAGCAACTCAAAGAGATGAAAGAAATTTTCAATGTTATAAAATTTATCATTTTAACTTGAATGTTTGGTGGAAACGAGATTAAAATGACAATGGAAATAAAACCAGAAATGTGCTTAAAATTAAAAGGAGTTGATCGAGTACGTGGATTTTGAATGGACAAGTTTTGTGGTCAGTGTGCAAAAATCGAGGATGGAAGGAAGATTACTTCAAAAGACAATATAAAAAGATCGTCTGGTCTGTTATCAACTTGAAAAAACGCGTTACGAAACAGGAATAACCAAGGATATTTTGTTTCACATGGTCAGCATTTCATTTGTGACAAACTGACAATCACATAACTTGAGTTTGAATCTCGATCTTTTATTGGTAGGTAATATGAAACAAACAAGTAATTATTGTAACAACTCAATATTTATAAGCACAACCAATTAAAAGTTTAATAAAATAATAATAAAGTGTGTAAAGACATTTGTGTCAAATTTATTTTAGTATGATTACTTGTGTGTGTGAGTGTCATTATATTCACACAAGAATTGCTCATACCAAATTGCACTGTTATGAAGTTGGCATTTTGTCTTGGATTTAATTGGGGGTAAAACTTTAACTCGTTACACTTTTATGTAGAAACAATAGAGAAAGAAATGTTTATTGTCAAAGAAGGAATGCTTCATCATGATCCCTGCGGATTGGCATACTTAGTCATAATTGGCAGTATCTGTCTGTACATTCCTTGGATGCAATACCAAGAGATTGACTTTAGACAAAAAACATTGCGTGATCATTTTTTCAAATTGCTGCTTTCTCTGTTTCCATCTCTCTCTTCTCATCATGTTTCTTTGTGCCTAGCTACTGTTGACTTCAGTGCCTGCTACTGCCAAAGTGATGCCTTTATAACAACAATGTGCTAATCATGTTTGAAATATTTCCCTTTACCTTGGCAGAACAACGGTTAAAGTTTGTCATATGTAGCATCCACCTAGTTTTTTTTTCCCACATTTGCTTTGTAACAAATGTCTGATGAATTTGACTGCTAACTTGATTAGCCACATTTTCTCCTTTTATCTCTCTCTCTTCTCGTTATTGTCTTTACTGAAATATAATCCAAAAATTATCCGTATAATAATGATAACAAACAACACATAAACAAATAAAAGCTGAAGATATCAATCATATCATGTCTAACACAAGGTCCCACATCCATCCTGTTTTATTTGAAGAATTTTGGACAACTTTTAGTAGTAGGATATAAACAAAAACAGAAGCTGGAAAATTGTACTCTATTATAGTCCATCATATGCATGATATTCCATTCGCATCATTGGCTACATTCTGGTTCCGCATGGTTGTCTTCTAATTGGTGAAGTAATAGAAACTAAAGGTGACTAAGATTCCTATGGTACTAAACTAAGCTTATACCTTTATTATTACATGGTGAATTAGTACCCCAAAAAAGATGTTTGCACTTGCCAATAGAGAATGCTATCAAGGTTTTAAAAAACGGCCGCAGTCGCAGTTTCATCATGTTTCTTCTTATTACAGAAAATTGCAGACAAATACGACTATCAGTCACAATTGTGACTGTTGCAGTCGCAGACACCCCAAAAACCTTTATGTTGCGGCTGGAAACACGATTGCAGACTGTTTTTTAAAACCTCGAATGTTACACTTTAGAGTCTAGGTTGAGCTAACAGGGCAAAGCTCAATTGATCCATAATCAAGCAACTCCTGTATCATCTGCTCTATGTGATCATCTTCAAGAACTGGCTGAAACTGTTGATTGGAAACTTCAACCTGGCCTTCAACACCAACCCAATTCCCTTCAAGCCACCTGAATTCCTCATGTCTATTATCTGGCCATCGAAAACTCGTGTCAGCGCTTGATCCAGCAATGGCATTGGCAGAGGCAAATGGATTGGACCCGTGTGATGGTTGAGGCTCTTTGTTCTGTGGTGGTTTCTGCTTGGCCATTTGAAGAGAAAGGGAAGCCATGTGACACTTATGTAACTTAGCTGTTAAAGTGGCAGAGAGAAGCTTAGATGAGGATGAATGTGGCTCATTGGGGTTGTATGGGAAATTGGTGCGTGCTTTTGGCCCACACATGAGCCTAGCTGCTTCATCATATGCTCTTGCTGCATCTTCTGCCGTTTCAAAAGTTCCTAGCCATATTCTAGTCTTCCTGTGGTCCAAAGAAAAAAAACAAGACAAATTAAACCGTTTAAGTTTCCATCAACTCAAGAGTGCAATAACCATATCAAGTGCTTAGTATTAGCAATGTAGTAAATTGCTTTCAAGACACATAAAGAGAACTTAAGAGGGAGAATTGTGATGGAAATTTATTGTCTTTAATAAAGAAAAAGAAAAAGGTCAAGTGAATGTGGTGTGATCAGTTTGTTAGTGAGGGAAAGTGAATTACAATAAAGGGTGGCGAATTTCAGAGACCCAAGAGCCCCAGTGCCTTTGGCGGACTCCACGATAGCGTTGTTGGGGTCTGGCCATGATGATGAGGAAAAAAAAGAGAGAGAGAGAAACGTGTTTCGTCCTCTATCAGAGAAAAGGAAAAGGTGACTGAAGTGAAGTGAAGTGAAGGAGAAGGAGCTCGGCTACATTATTTATACAATGCTCTTTATGGAGTTTCGTCCTCTATCAATTTACAAAGGCCCACACTAATGCTTCACCCCTTTGATGCAGGTAAAGTTCTTGGAGAAGGACTATTAATATTTTTTATAAATAACTTTTATTCTATCTTAAATTTCAAAAAAAAAATATTTTATTTGTTTGAGTTTGATTATGTTGATTTTAAAAGATAAACATGTTCAATTAAGCCAACGAGACCAAAATATCCTTGGCAAAAACTTATTTGAAAAAAATATTTTTTATAGATTAAATGTATCATCAACTTTGAGTCGGGTAATGTAAAATCACAATAAACAACAAAATCTTTCTTTCAAATATTTAATGTAATTTGATATCAAAAACTATGGGCGTAGGAGTCCTAAGTGAGGCATGAGATTGGTAAAACAATATCATTTGAACTTAATTGAATTGTACATGTCATATTTTCTTTTAAAAGTACAGAAAAACTTTTCAAGTTAAAAACATTAATATAAATAACTGCAATGAAAGAAAAGTAATTTTCGCAGGCAATGAAAAAGAGTGATTCTACAGTTTTGAGGAGTGTTGATTTGTTTACTGTCACTCTGTACTCCTCGATCTTTATCATTTTCTTCACTTTCCATCATATTTCTCACCATAGCTCTCCAATTCTACTTATTTCTATGGGTGTAAATGGAGTGTAACTCCAAATGAGTGTCAAACACTAATCCATTTTGTAGTTTCATAAACAGGTGAATCTTATCGGACTAAATATACAACTAACAGATTTAATTTTTTTGTTTGGAGCCACTTTAGAACTAATTAAAGTGAGTTAGTTTCATTTTTTTGTTTAGTTGGAGCCACTTTATAAATAATTAAAGTTAGCTTGGTTACGTCTAAAGGTCGATCTAGTTAGCTTTTGTCCACTACTTATCAGTTACACAAGGTTGCTAGTTAGATGCTAGTGAGTAGTGAGTACTTATGGTTATAAGTGAGTGGGATGCTGCTTTCAAACTGATAGTTAACTGTGAAAAATATTTAAGAAAGGAAAGTAAGAAAGCTCAACAATACCATGGGTTTGCGAGCAGCACTAAGAAATCTTCTTTTTAGTGAAAGAAAAACTTAAACTTCATAATGAGATGTGCCTCTTAAGATTAAGACATATTCTTCAAGTCAGGGAATACACACACTCACTAGTTCGAAGTTGTACAGTAATTAACTAGAGTCTTCATTACTCAACTAGCTAGCCTCATTATTCTCATCAAGAAAGTATTTGGTGTTTTGGTTGGCACAATATCAAATTCACACTCTGCTAGCTCTTTCTTTGACTTAATTTCAGTGTCACATGCTTGTCAATTGTCGTCGTCTATTTGCATATACTCCAAAATCATTATGTAATTAGCTATAACTATACCAAAGACAAGACAATTAGGATTAGGATATCCAAATAAAGAAGTTGTAATTAAGAAGTTTTAGGTTAGGTGTAAGTTACATGTGATGAATTAGATTTATTTAACCCTTCGTTTACGTATATACGAGGATTATACAAGAAAAGTTTTATGTTCATACATAATTTCTTTTTAGGTAATTTTAAAACCCATCCTCTGGATTTTGTGTGAGCAGGCACGCCAGGAACTGGAGCCTTATTATATAGTGTTCGTTATAGCTGCTGCTATATTTGACCATTATTTGTTGCATTAGGCAATTTATATGATTTATATAATGCGGTTATCGTTCTCTCGAGGCTTAGATCAGCCTCTGCCAACTAAGTTTTGGTCTTGCTATCCCCAAGGAAATTACAAGGCTCATCCAAAAACGCATGTTGTGTGAAAACGTAAGCTATAAGGTAGTACAATGTTACATTAGAATAATAATTGGTGTGTTTAAACACTGATTTCATGTTTGCGTGGAAAGGAAAGGCAAAAAGCATGAGCGTGTAAAAAAAATAATATAGTGAAACCAATTATAATTAAATGATACAGTAAAAGATAACATAGATATCAACTGATGTATTATATGTATCACGAGCCAAGAATTTCAAAAATTAATTTGAATCATTTCGTGAAAATACATATATGAGTGATATGAAGTGTGGACATTGATTAAGAATCAAATCCTAAATCACTTCATAAAGACTTTGATATGTCATGTATCAACAATCCCAATAATTTTAATCATTAGATAAAAGATACAAAAAACAATTTTACATTCCATCTCTAATAAAATGTAAGTAGCGTTATTGGTTATATAAAATCCGCCCATAAGAGCTTGCGAGGGATGAACATGTATGCATTTTTTCTTATTTACCTACCCAATTTTTTTAGGAATGCTAACAATATACTTTCTAGTACATATTTGAATTAAAATTTACAACCTTAAGTTTTGATTAAATTTGATGAGTTTGTAAAAGTATCACAAGTCTCATTTCTCCAAAATTGAATTTTTAGACAATTTTACTCTCAAACGTATTTTTAAAGGATAACTTCAAACATAATTGATTTTATTTTCAAACAAACATACTTTTGAGCTTTCTCACTCAAAATCCAAACATACTTCTAATATAATTTTTTTAACACACCACTCTACTATTGATTAAAATTTATATATTAAGAATTATTTTTAAAAACATTTAAATTGATTTTTATTTAACTAACAATATAAAAATCTTTGCATGTTTACGTAACAATTTACAGTTTTAGTAATTCAGTGTTTTATGTTTTTTATTTTTTTAAAAGTTGACATTTTACTTAAAAATAAATAAGAGTTTAATTTTCATAATTGTTGGTGTAAAAATAATTAGATTATCAATCAATTAGAAATTATTTTTTATATCACTTTTAAAGTAATTATTACAAAAATCAATAATTATCATACACAATAATTTATTATTAAATAATGATATAAAAATATTTATAATATTAGTAAATTCTAACTCACGTGTCCATGAATTATTATAAATTTATGATACTTGTCTTCCATTCTTATAAATAAAAAAATTAAATTCAATAAAAATTCTCAAATTCATCTTATTAATTAAATCCGATCTAACTAAAATATAGGATTGTATGAAAATTACTTACATACTTTTTTGTGGTAAAAATTTATAACCAAAAACAAGAAAAGAAATATTTGGGCCTTTTAGATACTCCAAAAAGTATACAATGTAGTAGTATATAACCACAATGATCGCACAACATAATAATAATAATAAACAACTACAATGAGCTTCGATAGACTGCGTTTTCGAGTGCATGCATCCAATTTTATAATGATTTTCATATGCTATGACGAAAATATGCAAGTAAATTTTTTAGATAGATTTACCGTCTTTGTTTTTAATTTAATGATAAATACCAATAATTTGTTTATTCACAGGAAAATATTCATTTATTTATTTATTTATTTAATGTTGCAGGCAGAGTCAATGGAATTATCAGCCATTTTTCTAAAACAAATAATAAGAGAATTGGCTTTACAAGACAATAAATTTTCTGAGTTATTCAGCATACGCCTCTCAGACAGTGATGGGGTCTCTAGAGAGGATGAAAAGTCATTCTAAAAGCTTGATAAACTAATTTAGGAGCCAAATATATATATAATTAAGTCATCTCTTACTGTTGTCCGTCTGTCGTTGACATGGTAAATGCTTTTTTCAAGCTTAGCTGAAGCTTTGCATGTATATCTTCACATTAATTACTTAATGCTAAACTTAATTACATCATCTTCTTTTTTGGTACAGCTTTATTCTATTATTTACTCTAATTATTAAAAAGAGTTTTAAGAAAATAGGTTCACGACACAAGACAAGAGACAAAAATCCTGCCGGCACTAAGCATATACATACATTTTTTTAAGAGATATAAATACATATTTTATCATATATATGCATACGGCATACCCTTGTACATTTCATCAATATTAATTCAAAAAATTTGTCAAAAAAAATGGCTGATAAAAATCAAGCTAGTAGCTGAGTATATGACTAACATTACTTTTAATTAGCGTGATTATAACTTAGCGCAACGCGAAAAGCACGAGTTTTGATTTATATACTAAAATCAAGTTATTAGAGAGAGAATCTTACTTTATTATATATTATACAAAATATATATTTTTATAAAATTAATAAAATAAAATAAAATATATAATGTGGCTTTTAGTACTGATTTTCTATACCACAAATTTGTAACTTTCTTACAAAATTTGTAACTTGATTTGACACCAACTAATTTTTAAGTGTATATGATGTATTTTAATTTATAATACAAAAATAAATACTCTAATAAACCATATAATATAATTTTTAAATGAGTTTAATGATCATGTATTAAACTCATTTAAAAAAAATTACACCTTCACTTAATAAAAAGTATCATCAATATAAATTTTAAAATAATTATTATAAAAACAATAATTTTATTAAATTAGATGAAGTGCAAGTACACAATCTATTGAACTCACACATGGTTGTTGTATTGGATAAACAATTAGGAGCAAGAAGATATTTATTAATAGATTTGGACTTGATAGGTTATATGCAGAGGGGCTGTCAATTATATGCTTTGTTAGACACATGTCTCACAGTCTGTTAAGCAAAGAAATGAAGCCCGGAATTTATTTTTATTTTTTTTTCTAATGGAAGAAAAAGAATATATTATGCTAATGA
The DNA here is from genome assembly GCF_000004515.6 of Glycine max. Lineage (NCBI taxonomy): Eukaryota > Viridiplantae > Streptophyta > Magnoliopsida > Fabales > Fabaceae > Glycine > Glycine max. The sequence continues at coordinate 2,018,670 of NC_038243.2, read as the reverse complement.
AATGTACGCGAAGCGATAACGATTAACGCGTACGAAGCATTCGGAAGAATCGGGTTTTCCCAACTTCCGGCCTTTTGACGCGGGTGGGACTACTCATATTTTAATAAGTTTAATTATGTTTTTATTTAGTTCATTTTATTCATTTTCTTAATGAATGGAATGGGTATGTAATATTAAAATCAACAAATTTATTAAATAAAACAAAAATCAAAATATTCAAGCATACTTTATTTCTTTATATAAAATACTAAAATTAGTAGGTGAAATAAAATACAAATGAATACATTTTGTTTTTATTTAATAAAATGAAAAGTATCCATAATTATGGTAAAATGATTTGAATGATGAAAAGTTTTAATAACTTGCCTAGTAAATGAAGATTGTATATAATGAATATACTAAGAAAATTAATCTTGATAAAAAAATACTGAATCAATGTGACTTCATCAATAAAATACAAACATATGCAAACCAATTTTCTACTTTAATAAGTTAAAATTAAAAAGAAAATCACTAAAATAGCAAAGAGGAAAAGAGCATATAATTATTTTTCTTTATTTTACTTTGTGTAAAATAAAAAATTATCTTACAAGTTTATCTAATCTAATTTTAATGGTAACAGATAACTAACAGTGTGATATTTCAATGATTCAACTTTTACAAGCTTATGGTCATACACTCTAATACAGTAATATGTGTATATGCATATTTAAGGCTATATAATTTGGGAACATGTTTTCTTTTTAGATAATTTTGGATAAGATTTTTAACATTTATATCTTTTTTTAACTGTATACAAGTTTAAATATAATATGTTTCACTCTTTTACTTAATTTATATTTTTGTCACTTCATTTTAAAATTAATACATTTGATTCTTTATTTTAGAAAATTTATAAAAAAAATTCAATCCTCAATTTTTCCAACATTTTATATATTTTTTATTTTGGTCCAAGTTAATCCTATGTCTAACATATTTATTTAAGATACTATCAATAAATGATTTAGTTAATTAAAATGTATGAAATAAAAGAAATAAATATAGATAAAATTAAGAATTAGACTAAAATTAGAGATTTTTTAAAATAAACAATTAAATATATTTATTTTAAAATAAAAAAACTAAAATCATGGATTAAATAAAATAGAAAGACTATAATTATATTTAAGCTTAAATATAATCATTGATTATATCTAAGGAGTGTATAACTTGCATGATAGCTACTAGTTTTTGTTTTATTTTATTTTGTATAAAATTTAGGAAGAAAGAATGAGTCTAATTCAAGATATAAAAATTTATAGACTCAAAGAATATTTATGAATATATATATATATATATATATATATATATATATATATATATATATATATATATATATATATATATATATATATATATTGCTTATCCTATCATTTGATGTGTCTCCAACGCATTCTTAATGTGATAAATTTCATACTTTTTGAAAATGATAAATTTCACACCTTGAATTTGTCTTAGTACTATTGTTGGTAACCCATGGGTTCACGGAGTAATGTAAGATCTCTTTGTGTTCACATATAAAAGAATAATTTATTTAATAAGAGAACTTGTGTTTATTTTTCTTGTGTTTAAAATTCCCTTAAACCAATGATAGAGACATATCATGAGTGAGATTAGTCTCTAATCCATTGGGTTGAGGGACACTCATGGACCTAGGACAAAAGAAATAGTAATGTTGTTGGTAATCTTGGTGGGGGTGGGGATTAAATAGCAAAGTACAAGGTGCCAATAGCAATTTCTACAGCTTTTCTTCTTTATTGGGATGGTACTGCTTCGTGGCCCTATTAGTATGCTACATATGTTTATTTTTGTTGGGCTATACATAATTTGGCCCGAATTCATGGACCAGAATTACATGATATCCAATGCTGAGAAAGCTGATTAAACCGTATGGCACTTGCTTCCTGCACCCACAAAATATTTTCATTTTTAATAAATTTCAGCTAATAAAAGAGAGTTTGTTTAAAAAAGTATGTCGATGATCTTAACATTTCTCTTAAAGAAAAATAAAGTATAAGTGAACAGTCTTTCTATTTTAGCTGTTACAGCTTACAACAATCTTGAAAAGTGCATGCTAATGTACTCTTCACACTCATCTTAAGAGGATCAACTAGTTTGTTGTGGAATGGATTATTCAGTCAGCCTAAATAATTAAAAAGATAGGAAAAAAGAGAAAACGAAAAAAAAAGGAAAATGTAATGTTTCTCTAACACTGACATATGATAATATATTAAAGCAAGATACAAGTAAAGAGGGAAGCATATGTAATGTAGTACATAACTGCATTTCTTGAAACTTTTGATTCGTAGCGATGCTTTTCTCGCACGCAAGACTCTGGTTTATTTTGTATTTTATGTCATTTGTTTTCATGTTTTTACCAAGATCCAAACACTACTAACAAAAAAAAAAACACTATACTCCAGCTAGAACCAGAGGATATGGATTACTTGTGATCCCATATTTTTCTCAGGGGCCCACAATTCAGAAAATCCAACTTGAAAGCTTACAAGTGCTCATTTTAATGTAAGAATTTTTAGGAGATAATTTAAACAACTAAACTGACAAATTCAAATACCTTTCAGAAACTAGTAAATTATCGTTTCAATCTCCTTTAGACAGTACGAGCCTAGTTAATATTTTACCGTATTTAAAAAAAAAAACTTGTAGGAAAATATTTGTTACGAACACCAAATCTACAATTTCCCAATGCATTAATTTATAAAAAAAAATGTGAAAACTGTGATATTCTCTTAGACATCTACTAAAACAAGAAAACGTACTTATTCTATCATTGATGAAGAAGAGCAAATTGCATTACAAAAATTACTGACATTTGATATATCTTGGAACATAGGTTTGCTTATCACCTGGACAATGCTATGATTTTGTTTTACTTTTAGTTAATTACAGTCTATTGCTTTTCATTTTCAGAGTTTGTGTTTTTTTAGGCTCTGTAAGCATAATAACACCAGCATATTCCTCTAAATATTGTTGACAAAAGCTTTTCTTCTCTTTTGCAAGGCTTCTCTAACTATAATTTTTCAAATATTTTCATCAATTTTACATACTGACAAATTTTGTTAAATTTGTCTGTCTAAATTTGACAAATGTAACATTACTTGTATGCATCTTAATTAGTTGGATTGAATAAACTTTTTTTCAGAGACTTTCAATGTATTATATTTCAAGTGGAAGAATCATTCGCATTGTATCATTATACATATTTTTTTCTGAGACTTTCAACGTATTATATTAAATCTTAATTAGTTGGATTGAATAAACTTATTTAAGTGGCAAATTCATCTAACAATTATTTTTCTTTCTCTAAAATTTATCTTGAAACTTTATCTAAGGGGAATCAAACTCCTTATACCACTTGTAACAAGGATAGAATTTAACGTGAAAAAAATAGGTAAAACTATTAATTGTAATTGTGTTGAATCATTGGAAAATATATTAAATTGTCAAATAATATTTGATAAATAAGAGTTATTGTTCGTATAAAGTTTTGCGTAATAGTTATCTAATATCATAAATTTTTATTATCTAAACTAGTAAATAAACAATAATAATTTAAACATAACATTTAATAATAAAGATAAAAAAAATAAAACTACAAATTATTATATTTTTTGGATTTTAAATAAATACATAATAAAATGATATAAATCTCAAATGATAAATATTGTCGGGTTAAATTTATCTTTACTCTAAAATATGCGTGGTTTCCTTTTAAAATATTTAATTTGAAGACTTTGAGTAGCTGTGGTTTAGGCAAAGAGACTCTTGTTTTTCTTTCAAATTACAGATATTACAAAGATCAAATTTAAAAACAAACTTATCCTAAAGGGACTAAAAATAAATGGATGGGTGACTTCTTAATTGAGCGTGTGTTCTTGATTAAGATAGAGGATTTTATCATTGCTCGATAGTGTTGAATATTCGATCTATGTTGTGTGTGACTTTCACTTGCAATTATTGATAGTAAAACCATATGCATGTTTTGTCCTATAATAAATGTAATATATAATAATATTAAGAAATTAATAAGTGTGCAACTAAAATATGAGTTTAATAATGATACATTAATTACAAATCATTATATATTATGACATCAGAATAATTTGGTGAAAATTAATAAATTTATTATATATGATGATTTTTTTATTAAATTACGATATAAAATTATTTTATATTTTTTTCTGTATATCTTTTTTTAAATGTGTCATTATTTTGAAATAAAAGAAAATCAAAATTCATAATAAAGAATAATCAATATCAATATTTTTACACGTATAATAAAGATTCATCCTTATGCCATTTCCTTCATCAATCCAATTCAAAGAACAACCATATACAGCGTTTAAAAACTTTTCTCAAAAAATATTTTGACAATTTTTTTAAAGAAACATAAAAAATAATAATTTAATTGTAAAAAAATAATTTCGGTATATATATATAAACCATTCTCTTATAATTTGTTTTTTTCCTCATTTTTTATTTTATATCTCTTCACCATTTTTATTACTATATCATATCTATCATTTTCTAATTTCTCTGTATTTTCTGGCCAATCCAACCTAAAATGGGTCAGCATTTTCATTTTTTCTTATTGAAAAAAACTAATAGAAATATGCACGTACTTTGCTGAATAGTGTGAACATTCAATTGAAGCAGAGTATTTACTGAATTAGCGTATTAAAAGCGTGACAAGTCAAATGCAAGGTACAACCTACTTGAATAAAACTGTGTAGGCACCACAATTATAAAGCCCCACTTCAGCGCATCCACGTCATCATCCTCAACCTCAACCTCTCCGAGCCAGCGAGCGAGAACCAGACTCAAGAAGAAAACGTGTTGTGTTAGTGTTACCCCTTTCTCTTTTTCTCTCTTTCTTGAATTTGGCGCGTGCGTTTCGATTCTTCTTCCGAATCAGAGGGATTCTGGATTTCTTGTTGAAGATGCGACGCTCTTCTGCATCCAAAAAGTCGGGTCAATCCAATTCCACTCCCAACGCCGCCGATCTCTTCCGCTCTGGTATTCTCCAATTTTACCCTTTCCTTTCATAATTCACCGCGCCTATGCATGCCATAACTTCTCTCTCCCCCCCCCCCCCCCCCCCTTTTATCTTCTACTAATAATTCGAATCACCATTATTTAAAGCTTAGATTTTGGGTGTTGCTGTTTTCTTTTATCTTCTGCTCTTGTTAAAGTTTATGTTTTTTTCCTACTTTGTGCGCTGCCTATGCATGACATAAGTTTATGTTTGTTAAAGATTATAGATGTATCCTTTTGGGAATTCGGTGGGATTCGGGGATTGTGGTAGTTGGTAAGGACTAGTGAGATAGGAGAGGCATAGAAATTCTTACTTAAGGGTTTAGATCTTAAGAAGAAAGAAGAACATATCTTCCCTGTAATTATCGAGTCAATTTAGCTCTTCATCAAACAAAGACTTTAAGTATGGACTACGCAGGCTCAATGAAAACCTCTTTAATTTAAAGATTGGGACACCCGAATCAAACACTCCCGTGCTGGCTCGTTGATGCCATCCGTGTGTGTGTTTTTTTAAACATAATTGGACTGTATTTAGCAAACACTTTTGTAGTAGGCAATTAGTTGTTCAATACTCTAATCGTACAAGCATAATTTTTCAGCTTCAAGTAAGGCAAGCTCGAAGGAATCAGAACGAATTGATAGTCTATTCTATTCATATGCCAATGGGTCTACCGGGTTGATTGAGTAAGTGTGCTTCATCCAAGACTGTTTGTTTTCTTTCCTCCATTCAATATGCATATATCAAATTGCATTATCCTGTTGTTGTTTTCTTAATTCAAGTTTCAAACCTTGGACATGGATCCAGTGGCAGATCTAGGACAATCTATTTAAAGAATAAAAATTAACAAGTATTATCATGAAAGGAGGGGAAAATTAAGGGCAGGGGTTCAAATATGCAAAATTAGGAGGCACAAAATATTGGATTGAAAGTGAGGGGTGCATGTGCAGCCCCTCATTTAAGTGTGGATGCGCCACTGCATGAATCTGTTGGGGATAAATAGCATTCAATCAACTATTACATACTGTTATAAATGACCTGTTAAAGGTGCATATCTCATTTAATGTAGCTAGGTGAATTTCGCAAGTAGTTATGAGCAGGATTTTGGGGGGTATATGCACAGATAAAATGACAATAACACCCTAGTCCTATTATACTGAAATACTTGGACTATAAGGTTCGTTCCGTATATAAATATGATAGTAACGTAATAGGGTAAGTATAAAAAATTTGATCAACTCTTGTATTATCAGGCATTTGGTGTGCGTAGTGTAAGTGACTTAATTGTATATATATATGACTATCTGCTATGACTATACAACTGCCTGCTGCCTGCTGCTTTTTTTCTTTGGTATCTCACCCAATTCCTCACAGAAACCTCCAAGCCTGAACCCAACTGACCCCTCACTTCCAGTCCAGCAGTTTATTCTCTTCACTCTCTTCCTTCACCCTACCTCTCCTGCTATGATCAAACTATTGTGTAGGGTTATGGTGATTGACATGCTTCTCTTCAAGTATATCATGTTTCCCAATGTTGGCAATGGACACTCACCTAGATGCCATGAATCCCTTCACAGTGTGGCGTGGACTAGCTTCTAGCTTGTGATGTAAGTGTGGCAGTGGAAACCAGAAGCTCAGGCAATGGTGGTGCTCTAGTTTCTTCTCCCATGTTTTGGCAATAACATCTCCATTTTTTTTCTTTTCATGTTGTGGATGATGGTTTCTTTAATTGGATTCGTACATTTAGGAATCATTTGAAATTTATGAACGTTAGGTTTCTTTAATTGTTTTTTTTTGTGGGTTTATGAACATTAGGTTTCAGATTTCAGTATGTAGGCTTGCAATTTAGTATACTGGCATGTTTGAGTGTTTGCAAGTCTGGTGGTGGTCTTGGCAGAGGGGGAGACTTAGAGTCATGTGGTGACTGGTGAGGTAGAGGATAGGGTTATCAGATATTTGACTATACTATCAGGTGGATGCACTAAATACTTGATAATATCAGCTTATATTATCAGGTCCTCCTTCTGCAATGTGCTGAACGCTGCCTTGGGCGAAAGATAGAATGACAGGGAATTTACTGTGTAAGACATCAATCGTGTAAATGGAAAACAAAAGAAACAAAAAGATCAAATGAAGAAGAATTAACATGTTTAGAGTGCCAGAAAGTGATTCTTGGTGTATAAGTGGCTATTATTTTATGTACTTTCTAGGTGAAGGTGTTTACATTTGAAAGTAGGTTTGATATATTTTAATAACTTTGGTTACAGCCCAGAAGGAATCGAAACACTTTGTGCTGATATGGAGGTGGATCATACAGATGTGAGGGTTTTGATGCTTGCATGGTAAGTTATTGTGCTACAATTAATTGCTTATATCATTATTAATTTCTTATATCATTATCTTAAGTTTGTGTTTGGAGTTGATGAGGACTAAATTTAACAGGAAAATGAAAGCTGAGGAGCAAGGATATTTTACCTTGGTTTGTATATTATCATGTTCATTGTTCATAAAACTTATTTTTGGAATTATTTCAATTTTTTAAATACAAACTCACATAGATATTCAAAGACACAGATACAAGTAGATACTTGAATTTCTTTGATGTTTAGTGCACAAACATGGAGTTTTGGTATCTTTCTTACGCCTTCCTTATACTGAAATCACTTACACATTCCAAAATTTTATAGGATGAGTGGAGGAGAGGCTTAAAAGCATTAAGGGCCGATACAGTAAGTAAATTGAAGAAGGCACTTCCAGACCTAGAAAAAGAGGTACAATTATTGAAGTGATACTCTTTATGACTATGACAAGTCATGGACAAATTAATTTTTGGCAATTGTTACTTATTTATGGTGGAAATATTTTATCAGTTGTTAACATTTTTAATTTGACATCTACCGTAAAGGTCAGGAGGCCATCGAACTTCACAGATTTCTATTCTTATGCTTTCCAATATTGTTTAACAGGTAAACTTTAATGTGATTTTGTGTACGTTAATTTTAACCTTTTGTTTTCTTTTCTAATGTTCATTCATGTCAAAGTTGTTTGGAGTTTTTTTCTTTCAAAATTTAAATAGTTATTCTAGAAACTTGGATAGAATAAGATTAGATTCATCTGATCTCAGCCTTTTATTTTATTTTTCCCTTGTCTTTTAGTTTGAACTGTAATCAGATTGGTTAGAAAATCTCTAACCAACTCTGCCTATTTATGTCATCCTTTGTAACCTTGATTAATCAATAAAATAAGAATTATCACTTCTTCTCCTAAACTACAATTCATTATATGTCCTATATCTAATTTGTCCAATTTTGCCAGAGGAGAAACAGAAAAGCATTGATATAGAGAGCATTTGTGAGTTACTTACTCTTGTTTTGGGTTCAACATTTCCAGCCCAAGTCAACTTGTTTGTGGAATATTTGAAGGTTAGTAATAGGTTTTACCCCATTGTTTTAGTTCTTACCAGTGCTTCTTACATATTTTATTTATTTATTATTTATTGCAGGCTCAAAATGATTACAAGGTCATAAACATGGATCAATGGATGGGATTTTTCCGTTTTTGCAATGAGGTAGCCTCTTTTTCTCTGCTACTTCTAGATTGCTTATATATTAGTTATCAAGAGGATGGTATTTTTTGGCTTTTTTTTCACTCTAAAGTATTCAGCATTGTTTGCTCTTCACAGAAGAACATATCTGTTGTAACAGCATCTAATTTTTAACCACCGTTTGCTTTGTGTGATTTCTTTGGATCATTTTTTTGTTCTTTTTGAAAAATTCTAACTGACTTGCAAGTTCCAATCTATTCACAGATAAGTTTTCCAACCCTCAATGACTATGATCCTGAACTTGCCTGGCCCTTGATCCTGGATAATTTCGTTGAATGGCTGCGAGAAAAGCAAAAATAGCCTGATAAGCTGGCTGATTCTCTGTAACTGCAACCATTGGTTCGTGTGTTCCTGAATTGTTTTAAACAATTGTGCATCGCTCTTGTGTCTGTGATTTTTCAAATTTGCCTTCTAACTTGTGCAAATTGGTTTGTTGGCAGAACCCCTTTTAAGAGAAACTGTCGGATTCTGCAACTAAATCAGATAGATATGCCTTGTGGCTCCGTTTATTGTACTTAACAAGTTGTTGTTTTTTTGTTGGCCCAGTTTCTTATTTTGGGCATTTTAAACACAAACCATTATTACTTCTGTTTAAATTTTCCATTATATGGTATAGGCGCAGTTGAGGCTAGATACAAGTTTTACGTTGTGATCACTGCCAATGCCAACCACATTTATCATACATAAGAGCTTTTATAGAACTGAATTGAGTATGATCAGTTTCATATTGTCGTAATTATATTCAATTTTATTTTATTTTGTATCATTGCCCATATTGGTGTGTGCACTGCATGTGCGTGTGAGGCAAGGGTTATCATCAAATCAGGCTAAGTTTTAAATTGTGAATCGCCAAATTCAGAGACAGCGAAAAATACTTTTAAATATATCATATATAGATATATAGTGTTAATTTTATATTAGAAATACATAACACAATTTAACCATAAATTTCATAAACAAAATAATTATGAAACCTCTATTTTAACATAATGGAATGAAGCAATTTAACAACCAAACAGGGTGTTTGCATTGAAGAGTGAGAAACAAGAGCAGCGAAATGATTTAATAGGAAAAGTTATTCTTTCCCCTAAAAAAAGGAAAAGTTATTCTTTAATTCCTTTTAACAATTTAAATTGAATACCTTTTATTCTTTAATGAAAATTGGTGGAAAAAAATATAACAAATTTCCGAATCGTGTAATTCGTAAAATTGGACTAATTAATTAGTATATTGTAAGATTTAAAATCATTTGAAATTCAGCTGATATGTAGTCAAAATAATTAAATTAAATTCAGCTGCTATAAATTGCCATCAAATTGTATGATTCAAACAGTGAATCGTATGATTCTAATAATTATGGCATTTGAAACTTATGGCATCCTTATCCCCAACTTCTACATTTTTTTTTGGTGAGACTTGGTTTCTTCAAAATGAGAATTATTTAAATGAAAGAATAGATATTTATAATTTTTAAGTAAAAAATAACATATTTAAAAAAATGAAAAATCAACAATTAACGGGCTTTTTGGTAATGTACATTGTACAGGTTCAGGCCCCTATTTCTCTTGGTTAATAAAACACGTCTTATTCCACAGAGAGAGAGAGTAGATTTTGGTGGGGGTGGGAGGAGTTGAACGCCAATTAGACCTATTGGCGCTTACATATAATTCAAGTGTAAAAAGTTCACATTTCAACTTAATTGAAATCTGGTTTTTAACCTATTGGCGGGGGATTTTTCAACGCATGGGATGGAATTATCATGATGTTATACATATATAAGTTTATACATGTTGGGAGAGAGAAACAAATTTTACTTATACATTAATTTATCTTAATGGGTGGGGAAATAATTAAGTTCTACTTCTGCTTTCATCTCTTTAACAAGACCTTCGAGTCTCATCTATTTAACATCAGAAAATCCTGAACTTATTGGACGTAGAATGTTTCGTTTCTTTCACTTAATTAAACATGTTTTGCTGATGTTGCAAAATCTTCTATTGTAAAGCGTTTTATAAAATCTACGTTACAATATATATTAAATTTCTAGCAGAACCGGTTGAATCATGTATATTATTATAGCATGTAATAATAGAAATACTATAACTAGCATACAATTATGACTATTGATGTTATTTGAGTTAATTATCATGTCACAGGATTGAAGATCACCACTAAAACTTAGCATTAAGTATTTTAGTGAACCAATTTAAATAATTAACATGGTATTATTTCACACTAGTTCAGCCCAGTTTTGACCCAATTGGTTTTATAACATTGATAGATTGCTGAGTTGATTCGTGGTTTTTTCTTATCACATTGTGCTTAATGCCTTTTTACCTCAAAAGGTTAACTTATTTTCATTTATGCCGTTGATACTACATACAGTCATTGATAAGTGTTTCATTAGGTTATAATTGTGATGAAATATTAAGTAACTAGATGTAGCGTTGTGAGTTGTGTGCAAGTCATGATCATAGTAAATTATAACAGTTGCATCGTGTAGTATATATATGTGTATTTTTGTGATTTCTTGTATCAGTTTTTTATGCATTTGTACCCATTTAAACCATTCATCCTTTTTCTTAATTTCAATTTTTAGGGGCGGAAGAGGAGGTAAAAATTTGGGAAATTCACAAGAGTTGCATAACTTTTCGCTATTTTTAATTTGTTGACCTACATTGTTGTTGCATACTTGTCGTCTGGTACTTGCATGGTTTTCATCAGTCCAAATTCAGTTCATTAGCATAATAACTGGTTCAAATAATAGTAATTTGTTAGTTTGTAACTGAATCAAATCCTCTAGGATTATATTCTTCATATTCGTAACAAATCGCTTCACTTGCCAATAGTCATTATTGGCCATAGAAATTAAAAGTGCATGGTAGACAACACTTTTTTTAGAACGTATTTTCTTTTATAATTTCATTTGCCAATAGTCCTTACGAAAGTCAACCAAGTTGTCGATTGCTTTGTTAAGTATGATCTCGGAGCTTCTGGATTAGTTATTTTTTATTGGGTTCCCTCCTTTGTTTTTTTGAGGATCCCAATTGATATATCTGCTACTTCCTTTGCTTGTAGATTTTGATTTTATTTTCTCGCTAGAGGGCTAGTCCCCTTTACTTCACAAAAAAAAAGAGTATATTTTCTTTTATAATTTGATTCAAAAAGCTAATAAAAATTATTATTTCTTCAAGATAAGTTGAAAAAAAATATGTGCACCAAGTTTTCACAACTCTCCAATGCAACGGTTAATATTTGTCCTTTTCTACAAAGTTCCCTGTCTCGGTAGGTTGGTTTTGTAAAAGAGATTTATGTAGGTCACCATTATTTTAACGAAGCATCGTGGACTGGATTTACTTCCTCAATCATTTTGTTGATCTTATTCTTAGCCATGAAAATTTTGTTTCATTGAAAGAAAAATATGTAGTTCTAATTGTTTCATTGAGTCCATTATTGCTTTGGTGGTCAAAAGTTTTTGTTCTAACATCCAGCTTTGTTGACTCTAATAATAGTCCCTTTGGAGGAAAAAAGTGGAAAGTCCAAACAGCAAAAGTCATGACCCTAAAAATGGAAAAATGAAACAATAGGGGACAGAGATTGACAGAAAATGACAGCACCAAAGTTCTTCTGTAGTCCATGTCTCTCGATCTCACTGCTTGGAAATGGCAACTATACATTATGTGGTTTATGCATCTTAGCATGTGGGCAACAGAGGATGAATCCTGGCGGTTGTAATTTGTCATTAGTTCATCATCATTTACGACTTCGACAGAATATAAAAAGTAGGTAATCTTGTCTGCTTCTATAGAGACTCAATGCGTTGGTTCCATTCCATTGCATATATATTTTCTTATTTAGCAATCTTCATTTTAAACACAAGAATTAAAAAAAAACTACATTATTTTTTGGGTTGGCTATAGAGCATTTTTTTAAGGCATTCATAAAATTTATAATCACTTATGTATCATACTGAACAAACTGAGTTAGATCTCTTTGATTTTATTATTTTAAAAGCATGGCATGCATAAGCATAAGCATAAGCTGCAACAAAGACCATAAGAATACGTATAAATGAAGGTTTACGGAAAGGCGTAGTAATATATCAGACTTTTTTCTTTAGCAAAGTTGTTCAAACTGTTCAATCTTATTAGTTCACCCAACTCTTGTGAACATAAAGCTATAAATTATACTTTTCTTTCACAATGACTCCCGTTAAATTCATGTTTTTTTTTTTTAAGTGACCATCCACCCTTTGGCAATCGACCCACGAAGTTTGTTAGAAGATAGTGATCAAACCAAAAACAATGGCAGTTGGCTTTGTATGTCACTTGCAGTTATGCACCAAAAAAGAAGATATAAATAAATAAAGGAGATGGGCAACGATAACTAAGCAGATTGGTTGCAGGATATATATATATATATATATCGAAATGACAAATTAGTCTATCCTAAACATGGACGGATTCAACATTGTATCAAAGGAAGAAAAAAATTACACAATTTTTTAAATATTTACATTTTAATAAATAATATATTTAAAAAATATTTATTATTAATTTTGTGTAAAATTAGAAATATAATTTACTGATGGAAGAAAATTAAACAAATAAATATATTTTTCTTAATATTTTTTAATTGTTTTTCTCATACATATAAATTAAAGGGTCATACCAGAATAGAAAGGGAAAGAGAGGAAGTCAAATATTAACTCAAAAATATATTTTTATCCATTTTTCTTTCTTAGTATTTTTGTTTCTCTCATATGTACATAAAGAAAACCGGAAGAGGGGGGAGGGGGAAGGACACTCCACTCTACCAAAAAAATTAACTATAAGAAAAACAAAATTATAATGTATTTAATTTTCAAAACTAATAATTTAAACCAGGGTGTAAGTAGCACGAATTAAATCGAGTTTTATCTATTTTTTTTAATCCAATCCAATTAAGCTATTACAAAATTATCGTCTTATGTCTTGGGAAAACATTAAAAAAATAATATCAAGCTAATTATAATCATTTTTTATTAAATTAAAATCAATCCAATCCAATAATTTAATTCAACAAAAAAATCTAATGAAATTGAATTGGACATGAATTCACTCCAATTTCCTTACATCCCTAATTTAAATATATTAATGTGTAAGTTAATACTGACATTAAAAAAATAGTCCGATGTGCTTGCAACTATATATCAAAACCCAACCAAGTCTTCTATTGACTTCCCAATGTCTTCTATTCATTATTTTAGTGTGGAGAAAAGGTTTTATAAATATACTTACATAAATCATAATACTATTATATCATGTTTACCAATTTCTATCATCCTTATCCATTCTATAGGCCTTACTCTAGTCAATCCATATTAATCTACTTCAAACAGCAATAATCCTAATCAATATTAATCCATCATATATATAATATAATAAAACAAGAGCATAGGTTCAAATTCCTATTTCCTTCTCCTCCTCGTCTTCGTGGGGTAGCAATTTTTTCTATAAGGTGAATCCTCTCTTTTAAAAAAAAGAAACAAAAAAAAAGTTGTGAATCCGGGATTCCTGGCAGGTTTTTTCATAACTTTATATGGTCATTGGATGAAAAGAATGAAAAAAAACAATTTTAAATTGAAAATCCAATCTGTTGCCTTTCTTCCTTAGAGCAACTTCTGTAATTGGCCATATTAAAGATAAAAAAATAAATAAAAATTAAGAGTTTGGGCATCAAGATGAAGAAGATCCAATAATCAAAGGTGAAGATGGAGGAAGGGCACGTCGGTTTCTACTCCTTCCCCTGCGCAGTCCCTCAGGGGAAGATGATGATGAATTTGAAGCACTAAGTTTCTTTGCCTTAGTCGCTAATGCTTGTTTCTCTCCTTCACATTGCTTTTCTTCCATCTTGTGATGCCTAACTTTTGTTGAGTTCAATGTCACCGGAAGAACACAATTGCACATAAATCCTACAACCCAATCATAAACCAACCCATCCAAACATAAAATTAATCACGTGAACTAATAAATCAAGCTAAAAATTTCAATTGAATCTTTGGAATTAAATTGATTAAACTAGAATCAAATGAAAAATTAAAAGCTAGTCTGTCTTCCTCATTTTAATCCCGAACTTCGTTTACCTCAATCATTGTCACCCAGAACCAATAAATTCACAGTTGGTAAATAAGAACCAGAAATAATGAGGCCTATCACAATTTTTTTATTATAAAATATCACGTGGCAGATGACTGATGTTGATGTTGTCATCATCATCACTCACTCAATTTTCCGTAACAATTTTCATGTTCTTACAAACGAATCAAATATAATTCCAAAGTAATTTCTTCTGTATCCCTTCTAAAATTATCCTTTCTTTTGTACCATCCTCTACGATACAAGTCAACCATAACTACTATTTTTAAATTTTACCTTGGTCGCTATGTCATATATCCAACTAATTTCCACATCACTGAATAGCTATATTTTATTGGGGATACAACAACTTCACCAGAAAATCACACCCACAACTACACTCTTTCAATTTTCAAATTTCGAATTTCAACAAGCAATCAAGAACACCTGAGCTGAAAACGACCAATAATAGACTAATAGACATTAATTTAAACATTTTTAAAAAATAAATAAACATGTTGAGTTAACGTTGTTGTTGTTGTTGTAGCAAATAGTAGTAACTAGTGAAGAGTCAATGGTGAGTTACCACTTACCAATTCGAGCAAGACGATTGACCCAACTTGGAATAGGATTTCCGGTGAGTCTAAGACAAGCATCGTTACAGAAATGGTTGCAATTCTTTGTGATGAGATTGTAAGCATTACCTCTGTACTTAGCAGCAAGTTCTTCCATCACCGCCTTAACCTCACCGGGTCTCATATCGGTTTTTCCGATCAGAATCGTTTTCCTGAACGCGAAACCTTCGCACCTCTTCGGTTCTCCTTCGAATATCCCCGTCAACGAGTACTCGTGAGCCCCGAACGCGAACTCAACGCCGTGAACTGCACCCACAACAACAACAACAACAATTTTTTAAAAAAAAATTATTCAATTGAAGAAGAAAGAGAGGGACCCGGAAGCTGTTTTTTTTTTTATCGTAGATCGTAGATCTGATGTGGGTTCTTGCGCATATTCAAAAGGGGTAGAGAGAGAAAAAATGTTTTTATTCCGACGAACCTTGCACGCCGGAATGATACACTCCGAGGCCGAACCAATAAGCGTAACCGTTGATGGGTGTCAAATCGTAGACGTTGAGGTGCACCGGCACCGATCCCGAGCCGACGTCGTTTTTGGAGCTCTTCCTGCACAGCATTCTGCGGCGGCGTTCTGAATCGAAAAACGACAGCTACTTCATCGCCGTTTCATGTGGAAAAGAAACAGAGCTCAATGCGAATGAAGATTGGAGGTGGAATGCGTTTTTTCCACCGAGTGTTTGCAAAGTTGATTGCTTTTTCCAATTGGGTATTCGAATTTTTATTAGATGGAAAATGGGTAAGAGAAGATGAGGAGGAAGGAGAAGAACAAGGGAATGATAAGTTTCTTGTGGTGTTTGTTAATGGGTTCCACCGGCGGCGGGTGCTGCCGGTGCGTGTGTGTTTATTGAGAGCATATATAGTGTGTTACACACGCATGTAAATGTATTTATAAATCGGGGTCCTGGAATTGAATGGGCTTTGATTTGCGGCGAAATTACGGTTTTGCCTCAAGCATGAGCTGGTGGTCTCGGATGTAGGATTTCTTAGGACAAAGAAAGTAACGTTTGCTCATAATTATGGCGCATGGGTGGGGGTTCCATGTTATGTTATGTGTAAATATATATTATAAACTGTGTGTAGTTAGTGGAGTTTTGATCTTAAAGTAAAGAAAAGGGGAAGGTCATGATGGCTTTCGGGGGAAGGGGGGGTATATATGATAATGGATTCAATTAACAACTTTTTTTGGATTAAAGAATTTAATTAGGTATGTGGCACTGGCAGTATTGATGTTATGAATCACACCAACTCGTGCTCTTCTTTTTGGAATCTACCCTTCTATTCGAAGTCAAGTGAAGTAAACGAGATAGAAAAGACACTGACATCGTGACTTTGACCTCGGAAAGTGGTAGAATTAGTTGTTAATTAGGCCTCTCTTGGTTGTTAAAGTTGTTTGTGGGTGATTATAATCATGCATAGGCTTTAACTTGGTCCTCACGTGGGTGTGGTAAATAACAGCACCAACAAATTCTAATTTCATGTGGTTGAGATTCGTGACATCGATTTTTAAACAGAAATTGAGATATTGCACAACCGATTTTGAGGCCATGGAAGGTTTCATATCGTAGTTCGAGTAATAGGTTTTGTAATTAGAATAGCAAGTAAATTGGTAAAGAATGTACTCTATTAGCTTACCACAAATGTGAACGAGAGACGACAGATATTAGTATTGTTATTTTCTTGGTGTATTGTAACAATAGTGGAATTGTTATTTAACTAGATTTATTTCTTTGTTTTATTATAAAAAAATCTGTTTGAATATATTTAACTTGACTTCATTTTCGAACGTTTGAAGTAACTATTGGCGCATATTTTATGCAATATTTGGGGAGCTACAGTTAACCTGATCTTGGACAGTTGAACCGACATTTCCTATTTCAAATTCTAAAATTTATTTACTTTAATATTAAATATAAATCAGAAGTAACCGGTTAGTGTAACATTGATCAACAATTAATATGTGTAAATTATTATAAATTTTTAGTATCTCAATTTTACATAAAAAATATACACTAATAATATAAGTTTTATATTATTATTTAATTATAAATTATGATAAATTTATTAATTTTTATAATAAGTAAAAAAGTCAAATTAACAGTAAATTTCGTATCTCATCATTAAACTCTTTAAATTAAATACAAATAAACGAAAAAATATATTCGGATAAGACAAAATTCCAATAAACCTAATAGAAATTATTATTGTAGAGCATTGTTGTTAAACATTTATATTAAAATATTTTAATGCAAATTTTTCAAGCAACAACAAGTTAGTGTAAAATTAAGTCTTATTTTTTAAATAATTGTGAATATGTGTCAAGTGAGAGGCTACTCTTCTTATCCATCTCTTAATAATATTAAACACAACAAATTTTTTAAGTCTCAAATATATATACACAATATGCCAACAAAGGTTGGTCCAATGGATAGGAAAGAAATTTATATCTTAAAAGAATGTAAGTTTGATTTTTAATGTTTATATGAAAGTTTTGTTGGTAGATAATATATAAATACCTATGTAAGAATTCTTTGAGCATTGAAACTTACTCTAATCATGGTGAATTTCTAAAACTTAACTCACCTGAACTTTGTATAAGCAAATATATATTAATCAGAGGACTAAATCTATTATCACTTTCAATCCAAAAAAAGTCTCAAATATGCCATCTTAATATAGTTTTATATTTTAAAAAACATATTATATAAAAATACAAAATGATACTCTCATAAATTTTTGTTCCATGCATCATCATTCTATTATCTTATCTATTAATTGTAAAAACTAAATTAGTGATTAAAAAATGAGAAAATAATTTCACTATATTTTTTTAAAAAGAGACCAACAAATTTTTTCTCACATTTTAAATTTATTAAGCAATAGAAAATATTTTCTTAAAGTTCATTATTTTCATTTCTAAGTATAATTTATTTTTTATCTTTTAGAATTCAATGGTGAGTTTGGTAAAAGAGACCAACAAATTATGCCGCTCATTCTTTGACTAGAACGACAAGATTATATGCTTGCTCTTTCATCATTATAAGGTATTTCAGTTTGTATTTATGCTATTATGAATGAAATGGTTTGAGTATCTTTTATAAAAAAATATTGTTGGCTTTGACTGTAAATTTCATGTGTTGTTTTGAGAGTGGGAGAATTTGTTAAATGAAAGATAAATAATTAAATTTATTTATGTAATTATGATGTGATGATAAATTATTCTTCTAAAATATAATTTTAGTTAAAAATATAAAAAGTATGATAAATTAATTTTATTATTAAATTTAAAAGATTATTTTATTATTAAATTATTTAAAAGATGAATTTATCACCATTTTTATACATTTAATATCCAAATTTAAAGTTTTCATCCTTAAAATTAATTTATTATCTCACGGATTCATACACAAATTCGACTATTTATCCTAAATAAATTAAGAGAGACCGAAGACGGGGGTGGGTATTCTGGATTCGATATTTGAATTGGAGGTGGTAGGGTGGATGTTTTCTCTGATGAATCTATGCTTGGTGGCGGAGTAAGGTGGTTGCGCTCCTCGGAGCGATTCAAGTTTATGACAACGTCACTCTCCACCAACGCCAAGACCAGTTATTATTCCTTTTGCTCTTCATCCGCTAACAACATCAAAAACATGATCGTTGATGAAAGGCATCGGCAGCTGGAGAATCTCGACATGGTGACTGCCGCTAAGATGCTTTTCAGCGACCCCCCTAAGAAGAGGAAGTTTGGGTATCCATTTTCCTTCCCACTAACTATGTTTACTCATTCACCTCTCGATCTCTTTTGAATTTCGTCGAGCATCCTCGCTGCAGTTAATATGTCCACTTCACTACCTCTAAAAAACAATTTTTTACTACCACATTTGGTGTTTCAAGCTGCAAATAGATACTCTAAAAAACCTGTTCAATTTTTTTTTCTTGAATTGAAAAATTCTGCAATGGTCCTTAACTTTTGCATTTGGGTAAGTTGTTAGATTAAGTACTTGTTCAGAAGGCTTGCTACTTTAAAGTTTATACCATGAATTTATTTTGATAAGCTAATATTGTGAAATTTGTTGAAAAAAGTATTTATGAGAAGATCATAAGTCACTTTCATAAGTCATTAAATCAAAATAATTTCGCTACAATAAGCTTTCCTAATGGAAAATGATTAATGTAAATGATGCTTTTTTAAAGTCATGGACTAAAACAATTGATACATCCTTCTTGTCGGTCCTTAACATTAGTAAAAAAGGCAGTGGAAAATGACTAGAGCAAATCATGAATTTCAAAGTTAGAGACAAGAGGGAAATAAAAGCCAAGCAAGGACTAAAATGACTGATGCATACAATATGAGGACTAAAGTAGTGGTTTACTCTTTTTCTTTTTTGACGGGGTAGGGGAAATTACTTTATTTGTTATACTGTTAATAGATGAAAAATATTCTTACTTTGTATTTTTGTTTTTATTTGTCAGGTTTGATTTCCATCTTGTACAGTTCTTTTTTGCCTGTTTGCCTTCCGTGGGTATGATACTCACATTTTCAAGTTTTT
Organism: Glycine max; assembly: GCF_000004515.6. Classification (NCBI taxonomy): domain Eukaryota; kingdom Viridiplantae; phylum Streptophyta; class Magnoliopsida; order Fabales; family Fabaceae; genus Glycine; species Glycine max. The sequence continues at coordinate 1,998,676 of NC_038243.2, read as the reverse complement.
TATCTATCACTAGCCCCATTATTTCTTAAGATTCTACTGCTTAGTGCAATCATCTAAGTAATTTTTTCCCACACAGCTGTATATTTGGTGGCACAGTATGCTCGTTATTAGATGAGAAAAATGGAAGTGGTATGTTGTCTTTCCTTTGTTCTGATATTGTAATATAGGGGTGAAATTTCAAGCTTCATATAAATGTTGGTAGGATGCTTGTGATCATCTTATTCCTATTCATAATCTGAGCATTCAGTTCAGGGCTCTGTCTAAAGTACTCTGTTTGGAATCCTTTGGAAATGAAACTTCTTGTATGAGAATCTAACAAGACTTGTACATACTATTTGGTGTTCTGATTCATTTTGTTTTCCTGGCTAGACATTGGTGATGTATATAATATTGATACTTCATAATTCTACAATTGTTTGCTGTGGTGGCAGTGTGGAATTGCAGACTGAGAACTAATGAGTGATATGGTCTACTACTAGTTTACTATTTATTTGATATATAAGTTTTTTAGATTATATTCCATGTTTTTGTTGGAGCTGTTTTTTGTTGTACTTTATGAACAAAAATTGTGGGTTTATATTTGTATATCAATTTGACCAAGTAATTACATATTTAAATAATTGGATGAATGGTACTTCATTTTTGGGTTGATTTTCCTCCCTGATAATGGTTTTTTACCTTATCACTTCATAGGAATGGAACAGAAAAGGAAGCAGAAAGAAGAAGAAGAAGCGAAGGAAAAAGAAAAAGAAATGGAATAAAATCCTCCAGAAGAAAAGGAAGAAAAATCTGATCCCCAGCTTGCAGAGGTGAAAGTGAGACTTGAGAAACTTGAAGAGGCTGTGAAGGAGATTGTGGTTGAAACAAAGAAACATTCAAGCAGCAACCTTGAAAAAAATCAGATAACTGATGATGAGAAAAACACCTAAATTCTTCTGCACTAAGGGACAGAAGTACCACTGATTCTGCATCAAAAAAATATGTAGATGAAGACCATTCTGGTAAGCATGATATTCTCAAGTCAAAGCCTGAATTACGTGAAGAGAGCAAGGGTTCAGTAGCAACTCCAAATCCTTCTCTTCAGGATCCCAAAGGAAATCAAACTGGAAGGGCTTCATAAGGTACTAAGATCTTGAGAATTTTTTATGTCAATAGACATAATTGATCAAAAGCTATAGGGTTTTATATTGATATTTTTCTCAAGAAATGAATAGTTATTTGATCATGTTTCACAGATTACCTAACCTGTAAATCCTCCTTCATCTGCGAAAGATTTTTCAAGTTTTACTGGGAAGGAAGATTTAAATGGGAAAGCTATTGTTGGTGCATTAGTTAAGTTGCTATATGTGGAAGCTAGAAAGCAATTCCTACTTTTCTAGGCTATGATCATTTTGAATGATTTGGGGAGTGAACTTTGGATGCATCTTTTCATCCTCCAACTTTAATTTAAGTTCAGTTTAGTCCTTCAACTTTTTTTTTATTGAATTAAGTCCTTAAGTTAATTTTTTTATGCCAACATTTTTCTCCATGTTAGATTTGTTTCTCAACTTAATGGAGCTGTCTCACGCAATGTTTAACCCATTGATTGAATCCAAATTGCTGTTATTTGGGACTGGTGTCTCTTCTTCCCTATCTTCTTTTTCCCTTAGATGTGGGTGTGACAGATGAAAGCAGCAGTAGCAACAGTAATGGCAAGAAGCAAGATTGCGATCTTGAAGTGGTTGTCAAATGTGCAGAGAAATAAAGGTTCTTCATAGTCATGGGAAATGGTGTGGGTTTCAAATAGGGTTTGGACTTGAAACACTCTTGGACCATCAATTGAGTGAACCAAAATTTAGTTAACTCACTTGGTGTCTCTTATTCTCCTGCGTGAACCGAAGCAGAAACCAGAGTGTCATTTTATTTTTTTGTCTTTTTTGTTGTGGTTGCAAAAGGGTATTAGATCTGTTATGTTAACTGGTATAAAACATGAGTGGTTCAATTCCATAGGCTCGAAGGAAATTATGCTAATTTGGTGTGGTGGAATGTTCGTCTTGGTTTAGTAAAAGAAAGAATGCTGAGAGCTCATAAACGTCATGCCTGCCATGAATAAGTGCAAAGCTTGTAGAAAAAGTTAAAGAGAGAAAACAGATATGGAAGGGAATGAATAGCATGAATGAATTAGCTCACAAAGTTGGTTATTACAGCTGATTATATAGTTAGTTGTAAGAGTAACTAACTCACAACTAACTATAACTAACTAAGCTAACTCTAGTTACATAGAGACTAACCAACTAATCTAACTCTAGTTACATAATGATCCATGCTAAGAGCCCTCCTCAAGCTAAGAATGGATATCAGACATTCTAGACTTGGAATACAAAAATTGAAAAGCACCTAGAATCAAGGCCTTGGTGTAAATGTCGTCCATCCGATTTGCAGAAGACATAGGAAGAAGTTTCACAAGACCATTCATCATCTTCTCACGAACTATGTGGCAATCAATTTCAATGTGTTTTGTTCTTTCATGAAAAATAGGATTTGTTACAATATGAAGAACATATTTATTATCACAGTACAATATAGCAGGATGCTGTAAATCAATCTTATATTTTTCCAACATCAATCCTTAAAGTGTAAAACCTCCCATGACAATAAGAAACCTCCATTGAGCCTCGCAGACCAACTCTTATAATGTAACTCTTTTTTTAATATCTATTTAATGCAATCCTGTTTCTATTATTCTTTTCTATGCTTAATTATTTATTATGATCTACCCATTCATATAGTGCTTAGGGAATAATGCATTAAAAATGGTTATTTTCTAAAGAACTAGGAAAGAGTATCTAAATGAAATCATTACTAGAAATAGATTGATATTCGTTTGGCCCATTTCATGCATCTCTAATCTTAATGTAATTTATTATTTTTATCTTTGCAAATAAATTTGGAAGAAAAGAATAAATAAATTAGGTTCTTTATGTGAGAAACCAAAAATAGAGTGTCTTAGTATATATGGGCAGAAATAGAGATATCATTATATAGAAAAAATCATTAACATTGCATCATAAGGTAGTTTTGACATGCTAGGCCTCAACATATTTGCATTTTGAATTTTTTTTATCATCTTTATCTTTTATTTTTATTATCTTCTATTTTAAAATTTCGTATTTGTTTTATTACGTTTTATTTTAAATCTTTGTCTTATCTTTTATCTTTATTTATCTTTTATTTTAAATTTATTTTATCTCTTACTTATAAATTGGGTTTGTATCAATCTAAATACAAATAAAGTTCATGTGGATTTAACATTCGAACTTCCGAGTATTTGACTACTTGAGACAATTTAGTGCATTTGTGAGTTAACAAACACCTATCGAGAGTATGATTATCTTTACCACAATAGGTGCACGAATTTCCTGAATTAGACGAGTTGATGTTGATTGCATTAAACAGGTTGATGTTTTTCACTCGTACTTTCGAGTACTTTATTACTTGAGACAATTTGGTGCATTTGTGAGTTAACAAACACCTATCGAGAGTATGATTATCTTTACCACAATAGGTGCACGAATTTCTTGAATTAGACGAGTTGGTGTTGATTGCATTAAATAGGTTGGTGTTTCCCATTATATCATTACTTGCAAGTTGTCTCTCTTGTTGAACAATATATGAGAAGACCTTAGCTATGTTAGGCAAAGGATCCATCATCAATACATTGGATCTAACAATATTAAATTGATTATCCAGACCTCTAAGAAACTGTATAACCTAATCTTGTTTCTTTCTCTCTATAACATTGGTAAGAACACGCACACTTTGGATCACATGAACAAATTGGATCCGGCCTATAACTTTCCAATTCATCCCAAATAACATGCAATTTTGTAAAGCAAATCAGTTATAGATTGATCACCTTGTCTCGTGCATCATTCATCCAAAGAATACTCTGTCTATTTGAATGTGAGATTGAGTAAACAAGTCAAGAAACCACCATATTATTGCACCTCTTCCAAGTTGTATGAAGTGTATGGTTCAATGCATATCCTTGAATGGATCCATCGACAAATTCAACTTTATTTTTCACACTTAATACAATAAGCATTGATCGACTCCATGAATTGTAATTTGTTGAATCAAGAACTGGAGAAACTAGTGTAGTCGCTGGATTTTCTCCTTGATGAAGATAGTATGGGTTGTGTATATTCAAAGATTGATCTTGCAAAGATGAATTGATATTCATGATGAAGAAATCGAAAGAAAATTATAGAAGAAGCAAGAATATAGAGTTGCGCAACAAAGTTCTTCTCTGATATCATCATAAACCTCATGCATGTCATGGATAAGTACAAAGCTTGAAAGTTAAAGAGAGAAAATAGAAGGGAATGAATAACATGAATGAATTAGCTCACAAAGTTGGTTATTCCAGCTAATTATATAGTTAATTGTAAGAGGAGCTAACTCATAATTAAGTGTAATAAACTAAGTTAACTTTATTTACATGGTGATCCATGCTAAGAACAACAATGGAAGGGAAGAAGAAGAAATTATAGTCCAAAATGATAGTGCTTTGTAGTCAATTAACATTAACAGCGTTAAACGCCATGTAAGAAGCCTCTTTTAAGTTGGGAGATGGAATTTATGGAGAGAAGATGTGGACATGAAAATATAGCTGAGGGGACTAAATAAAAATAAGTTAAAGGATTAAACTGAATCCTTTTATCCTTAACAAAAAATAATTAAACTGAAACTTAAATTAAACTTAGTAGATAAAACTACTGCTTTTACCTAAAAGATAACGACACCTTGCTTTCTTGATTTTTTCTAGTCAATACAACTCTTTTATGTTCAAAATGTAAATGCTTATCTTCTCACTGCTAGGCTCCTGATGGTTATGTCTCATTAATCGCATCCAGAAATTTGGAAGAAAAATTAAGATGGGACCTCGGGTACTGCTGGCAGATTTAGTTCATGTGTTTAAAGCGTACTTAGAAGTAAGCAGCTTAATTATAACCTTTACTTTTCCCTCACATATTCAAAGTGCATTATTTCAGTCACCTTTTGGCTAGTAATCTTGTTGGGTCATCCTTTTTTAGGGGATTTTGAGTGGCTAGAGGCTACGGCGCGGGTAGTCGTCTAGTAAAATACCTTAGAACATATGCTCTGCACAGGATTAGATTTGGTGTAGATTTAATTTTTTTTTACAAAGATTTGGTGAAATATTGATTTGCTTATGTGTGGGTGTTTTTTCCTGCACCCCAAAATCTCAAACGTGACCCCAGTATAAATGAATAAAAATGTAGCTTTATGGATTAGTTCATTCACCCATATAAAAAATAAATATTTTTTTTAAAAAAAAGAGAAAAAAATCCAGTTTAGCTTGGCCCGTGGACAATTTAGGCCTATCCACAAATTAAGAATGATGGTAAATAATAAAGTGGAATAGATCCTATTCCACTATTTTTTTAAATAAAATTTCATCATAACTTACAAAATCAACGGTGTTACTTAGGTGGCGTTTAATTTGAATGTTTATTTTCAAAAAATAATTTTTACTTACAAAATTTCAAGATTTATAAAACATATATTGAGAAGGAAATATCATAAGGTGCTGTGGTGTTTTCACTTAAAAATACTGATTTGTTGTTTTCCGTCTTGGTCTTGTTTTGAACATATTTTTTTAAAAAATATTTTTTTAAATTATAAGTAAACGTATTTTTATTTTATTTGGAAAATGAAAATGAAAAACACTCAAGTCAAACATTACATCAGCTTTTCACTTTATTCTCCTTCATATTTAAAAAATAAATAAATTTCATCCTAATTTACGAAATTTAAACGTTACTTAGCTTCCCACGATAGTTGTTAACAAATTTTAAAAACATAAATAAATTTTTGGCAGAAATCACCGATCGTACGAAGTAACAAAATTATTTTCGTACCAAATAGTATTTTTCATATCAAGATCTACATTCCTTATCAATAAAACTTGATTTGGTTAGCAGATAGTTGTATTCCTTGTTGTGTATATAGAAAAAGAAAAGTAAATCTTATTTTGATAATCGTTAGGTCTTGGAAGGATTAATTTCTAATTATCAGCTGAGAAATATTCTTAATGTCTAAAAAATTTCACATTCATTAGTGATATCTAATATCTATAAACACATGCAGAAAAAAAATAAGCATAGTTTTAGTTCTTTTCCCATCTTTTTACTCGAAGTTAAGAGGGTTCATCAACATAATTTTCCATGCAAGTTAAACACAATACATAAATAGACAGGCCCAAGTCCTCAAATTGCAAGTCCAAATTTTATTCTAAATTCAGAATTTCAATATTAGATTGTTTTTCTTACCCAACCGTTAAGTGCTAGAGAAAACTTTCTCATAAACCCTTTTCACCTCTAAACCCTGCACCCTGCGTGTTTTTCTTGTTCAATGGCACGCCTAATTCGTTCCCTCAGAAAACCCCTAACCCTAACACACCAATTTCAGCATCAACCATGCATTTCTCGAACAAGTTACATATCCGAGATGCGCAAATCAGCTTTCGAGACTCCTCCGCAACGAGATTCAGTACGAGCTCCAATCCTTTCCTCCCAACAACGTACGTTTTCTTTTCTCTTTTCCCTCTAAATTCTGCGTAGAATTAAGGTTTCAGAGCTTCAAAATGCTTAGACAAACCACCCGTTACTATTTCTTCAACGCTCCATGTTTTGATGAAAATCACTAGATCATGTTTTTTGTGATTTTCGACAAATTTCAGCTTGTAATATAGAGTATGTTCAGGAGAGTGTATTAAAGAGTGTGTTGCTGGCATTTTTCTTTGTATCAATTGGGCAGCTATGAATTTTTTCCCGCTCATAATTTTCTTTGTAATCAGCATCATTTGGGGAAGATGTCCAACTTCCTTGGGGACATGAATACTTAGGGGGCTGTTTTTTGTTTTGCAGCCATTTACCAAGTTTAATTCTTTTATTGTGGATGGTTGAGCTGGGGAGCGATGGATTACGTTGAAAAGACAATACGCAGAAGAAGACATTAAACTTGAAGTCACCATGTTTGGTGGAGCTGTTCCTGCTCCAACTCCAACTCCAAATGGTGGTGTAGTTAATTCTGATGAAATGCAGATGCACATTACTGTCATTGTCACCATTTCCAAGGGAGAAGGTTGCGTGTTGGAAATCATGTGCTCTGCTTGGCCTGACAGTATAGAGATAAAAAGGTTGTTCATTCGTGCAAATGAGAAAATAATAGCTGAGCCCTATGCTGGTCCTGAATTCATGTAGGTTTACCGATTCATTTCCACTCCTAGTTGTTTGCTTAAATTTTTGGATGATGGCTAGATTTGGAATTGTGTTGACAACACCTTTTGATGTTGGTTCTTGACAGGGAATTGGATGATGAGCTGCAATACAGACTTTATGATTTCTTGGAAGTGAGGGGTATAAATGATGAACTCGCTTGTTTCTTGCATCAGTACATGAAAAACAAGGATAAAGCGGAGCTCATAGGATGGATGAAAAGGGTTAAATCTTTTATTGAAAGGAAATAAGGGCGTTCAAATTCATTGTTCTGTATTAGATAAGCCATTAAAACCCTCTCTTGTGTTTTTTTGTCCCTGAAGTGTGAATCTAAGCAGGTACACATCTTTGTATTTGTGGTTTTTGCTTCAGATTCCCTCTTCCTGAGAAAAAAGAGAGCAAACATATGATAGTGAATTACAGCATTGTTATTGGAAGGTTTTTCTCTCTTCTGTTGATTCTGCATGTTTATTCACATTTATGATTTTGATTTCAACTTTACAATTTATGAACAGTGATTCGTAATGTTTGATTACTAGTAGCCAACAGCTGAATAGATGCAATTATATTGAGCTTGTTTAAAAATAATGGCTTGGCAGATATTACTTATAATCGGGGGAGTTTATCCATACCGTCATTTGAATTGTCATTTTCCCTCATGTGCTGCCCCTAGCAATCTCATCTATACAAGATTATTTATTGGCATAGAATTATGTATATATCCTGCTATAGTTAAAGTAGGTAATTTAACATGTTCGTTACTAGATGTGTTTAGACTCAGATACTGAAAAGGTTGGAACCACAGGCTTCTTTCTGGCCGAGTAACTTCTGGGACAGATATGTAATCGTGTTGAAATACGAAAGCTTTGTCAATCAGTATAATCTTATAGTCTATTCCCAGCTGAGTGAGGTTTATGCTAACTTGGTGATTCAAATTGAACCACAGAACAGAATATAGAATTCATAGTTGTTAGAACAAGATTCAGAGCGAATTTGTTGGATGGCAGAGGCACTAATATAACCGATTTTATCCCAGTCACTGTGTTAGAATATATCAAACCCGTAAACTGGATTGGCTAAGCTAGTAGTGATATTCCGTTAAGTTATTAGGATTTGGGATTCCTCTCTCTCTCTCTCTCCAAGAATACTAATGTTTGGGGCTAGTTGTTTTTATTGCTTGGTGATTTTAGTGGTTTATGATAAAATTGGCATCCAACAAAATTTGGCAACTCTGTGGTTTGGGTACCATGGTAAAAACATTCGTTGCATACTCATTTTCTGTTATAACTTCACACAAGTCTATGCTTGTAATACTAGTTATGCGCATCAACATTCAGACCTGGGCCCGTAAATATCGAAGCATGATTATAACCGAAAGGCAAGTATTGGCAAAACAAGTATTTGTAGATTGTTAGTTTGGTTGTCAAAGTTACTGAATGTAGAAAGTTTGTTTTGTAAAGGTGTGTTTGGGAGTTGAGTTTTAGAGAAGAAGGAAGAGAGAACAATTTTTTAAATAAAAAAATAAAGTAATAGATTAGCTTTAATTTAACATTTTAATCTTTTGTTTATTTCTGTGAACATCACATTAATCTCTTCATATTTTATCCGTTCTGTTTTTCATTTCTTGAGGTTTTTATTACATGATTATAGCAATCTATAAAATCTCTCTAATGAAATAATTTTTAATCATTTAAATGAAATAATTAGGGTGAGTTTGTTTAAATTTATTTATTGAAAAAATACTTATTTTAATAAAATAAACAACTTTTTGTTTTCTTGGTATGTTTGTCTAACTTTTGCTTAAAAAAATGTTTTCTGCTCATTAAAAGTATTATTTTAAAAAATGCTTATTTTAAATTATTTTTTTAAAGTTTGAACAAACCAGACCTAAAACATTTCATGTTCAAGTTACTACAACTAAGCTAAGCTAGGATAAATGACAAGAAAACTTAAAGGAAAACTTGAATCGTGGAGAATTTTAATGAATAATGGGAGAGGTATGTACAAGAAATGTTAAGTCAATAAATATACTTAAAGATAGGTCATTCCTATCAACAAAGGTTCATAGAAGGAATAATTATAATTTAATTGAAACACATTGTCAGTGCGAATTCAATCATGAATCGTTACCTGATAAGAAAATATGAATTTTGTAATAATTATTTTAGGAATTATATATAAATTGTTTTTTAATTGGTTGACAGTACAAACCGAATAATTATCTGGTAGAGCAATCTATAAAAGGATCATTTTAAGGTTCTTAGCCAGGTAAAAAAAACAAGAAGTCAAAATACAACTATTATTCTTTATTTTATTTTTTAAATGAATCTGAAATTAAGGATGCAGACCTTCTTATACCATGCAATTTGCCTTATATAATTAACGCGGCGTGTTTCTTTACAGATGAAGAAATGGTTGTGATCTAACTTATTAGGTGAAAAGGAAATAAACTATCAACAGTTGCTGAAATCTAATGTTTGATAAGCTACTAATTTGATACCAAAGTAAAAGTAGAATAATAAGAATAGAAAGAACAAGCAAGTTTCACTAGCCTAGTTGAGATGTTGACGTTAAAGACGAGTATATGCAATCTCAAATTTGATTATCATAAGATCTTGATGAACAAGAAGCTAATTTTAGGTTCAAAATTTCAGCTCCACGTGTTCCGTTGGATTTGTTCATTTGTGTTTTCTTTCTTGGTTGGGAGGCCAAACTAAAGGTTTCTAATATTTTATTGGACGAATGGTACTGAAGACTGAGGTATGCCACCACAAGTAAAATAGACAGCCCAACCGAAGTGCTACATATAGGAAGAAGAAAGCCCAAACTCAGAATCCATGTTTGGAAATGGAACATCTCAGATCCTTTGTTAGCGTGAGATTACTATGATTATTAGACTAGACTTTCAGTTGCTTTTGCTCCTTAATTTCATCATACTAGTACTTATGTTTCATGATTAAAACAAGATTAGTGTAAACGTCAGGCGGATTTGTTTGTCCCTTGGGATATCTTTAGGTAAGAAATCAAGAGCATCAAGATTCAAGATTTTAATCAACAACGTTTTCCATTTTAAAAATGATGTGATAGCAGAGCTGTGTGTCATTTTGGCCTACTTTCACATGGCTTGCCTCACCTACTTCTCTGATCCCAATGTAGATGGTCGATTTCTCCAACTACAGGTGGGTCAAAGTAGGAGTCAGTGAGACAACCACAGCCATTTAAACAGTGCATTTTGGTGGACCAATCTTCCATAGCAATTGAAAAACCGACACTCACTACCATCCAAATTTCTACATTGTGTGGACCTTTGTTACCCAATATGTGAGACATATGCCCTGATCCAAACAGTTCCAGGTTGACATTTACTGCATTGTCAAATAATAACAACAACATGGTGCTAGACTAGAGTTCTTAATTCTCGGAGTAGAACATGCTTTGCTCAGTATCTAATAGTGGCATAGGAATTAACTAAGTAGAAGCTTGACCAATATAGTTAAAAAATATCACTACTCTAGTGAAATAAGCTCTACCTGCTTTTTTAGAACTGACTTGCGTTTTTGGACGAATCAAACACATGCAGATCCATCAACTTCTACAATTCTCAAATCAATTATTGAACAACTCAAAGCAGTGAGGACCTAACTTCCCTACCTCTAAGAATTGGCGAAGAAAAGAGAGTTTGATGTATTCAATGCCATTACAAAGCAATTTAAAGATTGATGGAATAACTTGGAAATAAATCTATCCATGTTGAACCATTACTCATGACAAAATAAAGCAAACAACATTAAAATCAAAACACAGTCTTCTGGTAAGTAGCCAAAATGTATTTAGACTTGCTGGAGCAAGTGATACATGAAGACAAAAGAAGTGAAAAAGGAAAGAGGTGTCAAGCTCTTGGCCAATGAGAAAAGACACAAATCAACTGGGGTATGGCATGTTGGATAGTAACTACTTAGAGCTTAAGGGACAAGTCAAGCTTCTGCAACTTCTCTTGTTGTTTAGACTTCAAATTAGTAATGCTACCAAAGCAGTACCCTCCAAACCCTTCTGTCACCAACCTTGTGGAAAACTTGCCTAACTTTGGAACACTATCAGCCAAAGATGACTCAGTTTCTGCCCCCACGCGAAAGTTCCCAATCGCTGGTTGTGCATCCAAAGGTTGCCTCTGCCATCCAATTGAACGGCACGGCCCAAAAATGGGTGTTTGATAAGAAGGTTTGTTAATCATAGAATGAACCTGAATTCCAAGTGCTTTGTTGTACAAGTCATGTGAAGGCAGAAAATGCATGTTGGAGTATGTGTGTCCAAAATCTGCTACGCCAGCTTTGTATCCTCTTCTTGCCAAAGTTCTTTCACGTTTGTGTGCATTCTGGTGTCCCCCTAGTGCCTGGGAACTATAAAACTTTCTTTGGCAGTAGTTGCATGAGAAGACTCGAGGATCCAGTTCATTTCCCTGACTGGATTCTGATGTGTTTTCAGAGAAATTTGTATGGAAACAATTGAGGAGGTTGAGTTCTGACTTTGAGTCATCATCACTTGAATCCTTGTTGGAGAGACTTAGATCTAGTAAAACACGAGGAACCGAGTCATGTGGGTGTTTTTGATCTTCCGTTTGTGTCTGATTCGTCTTTGTTTGAGTGTTGATGGAAGGTTCAGGATTTTGGCATGGCACAGTATCTGAAAATGTGATGATGTTCAAATTTTCAGAAGGGCATGACTCTTGCCTTTGAAGATCCATGTGGCAAGAAATTAGCAACAATTGCCTTGGAGTTGGTGGTAGTATTGGCTATGGAAGTTTGGTTTAACGGCAAGAAAGATGGAGTTTGTGAATGATGTAACAACAATAAATGGTGTGTGCTATGTATAGAAGTAGATAGCACTATTTTGCAGTTACGAGGTCTTAATATAGCAAGACCTAAAAATTAAGAAATGCATTTGTCTGTGTGTGCTTGATTGGAACATATGTAGAACACCCACGTACAATTTGCTAGTTCATACCCCATTGAACGTTTCTTTTTATATATATTTTTTGTAATTTTTATTTGTCTTCTCACTTATCACTTTACATTTCTGGTCTCTGTATCTGCCTTTTATCGGTATATGACGGGCTAAAATCCAAGATAAGATCAATAGCCTACTTTTGAATTTCAGAATAATGTGGTATTGTAGAATGGACTTGTCTTATAAAAGGTGTGGTATTCTGAATTTCTTAACGCTGTTGGTGGATTTGCAGTATCTTCACTGAAACTCTTCTGTCCTTGTCCTGCATTATGGTTTGTTTATCTCGTCTAGGAAATAGACTTGTCCACACTTTTAATTTATTTTTAGCAGGGGAGCATTTGCACGTTACTTTTTTTGAAGTGTTCAACTTATATCACTTTAATCCTTGCACAGTAATTGATTCGATTCTAGAAGACCAACTTACATATATAAATCCTTGTTAGCAACTAATCTCCTATTTAAACTAGTGGCAAAGAAAAAAAATGTAACACAAAGTCTTTATCCTCTATTTCCACGTATTACATATGAGTGATTATTATCAAAGAAAATACAAGTCAACATATCCTATGACAGTTAGCTATTGGGTTGAGTTTATGTCTTTTGTGTATTTTTCATTGTCATGAATCAATTATTCAAAAAATTTAAGTTGTTCCAAGGATTAATGTCCTAACCACTAAATTATGAAATCTCCATAAACTAATTATTCCAAAAACTTCAACCAAATAAATAAAAAGAAAAATCTTTCAAGTAAATCAATACAATTGAGGAGAATTTAATGAAAAAGCATTAATTCAGAGTATGCTGTCCTCTCTCTAGTAATGATCCTTATATCTCTATATTAACCATGCAAAGATAGTTAACAGAAAAAAATCTATAACAGACGCATGGGTGATTTTATATCTCTATATATCATGCATAAATATCTTCAATCAATATTGAGCTGTCTTATTTTTCTAAACGTTATGACAATGCATTCTTTCATTTCATTGAAGCTCTTGTGGCTGATTTCAAGATGTAATAATCTTGCTAGGCCCTCTGTTTCTGTATTTGTTCACCATTTTTCAGATGAACCCTCCACACATACGAACAAGCAACCAAAGATTTGAATTGCCTTAAAGGCATGCAAGAAGAATATGCTGCCCTCATTGCTAATCACCACTTCCCAATGTCGATGTAGTAGGCCCTACGTTGATGTTTCTAACTTAGGATGTGAATGGCGAGCAGTTCATGATTCAGACTCAATTTACTCATTTGCAATTTTAAAAATAAAAATAAAAAGTTATGCAAGACAAAGTTCTGAAAAGTCAGGATGTGATGATGTACTTTCAAAATAATTGAAGATGATCCTAATTTTGGAAATGATGCTTTTAAATTGTAGTTTGCAATTTTTGAAGTATCCACAATGACATTCTGCATTTTCTCATATTTTTCTGTAATTTCAACAATTGTAAACTACTTCAAGTAGCTACAACCTCAATTTAAAACTATACTTTGAACTAGTTATAAAGCAGCAGAAGCACATGTGCAGATGCTTAAAGCTAGTTTGATTGCTTGGGAATTTTGATAAAAATATGGGATTTATTTACACCAAACTTTCTAAGCTGTTGTTCAACCAACTACTATCCAAATTGTGCGCTACCCTCCTTAGCAGCTTAGTTATTGCTAAGAATTGACAAATAGATTTCACTAGCTAGTGTTTTTATAAAAGTTTGTCATAATGCAACAGCCAGAGATTCATAATAATGTTAACGTAGCAACAATGGCAGCTACATATATATACCTGATCCCTTAAACTTAAACATGACTCTTTAAGTATATATTCACCAGAAGATTATAAATTAAAAAACTCAGGACAAGGAGAAATAAGAATTTAGCTAATTCCTTTTAGAAATAAGTAAATAAATAATTTTACAGTGTCCGTCATGTTGTACTCAGACAAAGGTCTTTGGTGCCAAACTTTATCTTATGCTGCTGCATGGTGATATCTTTGTCAGCGTTTTATATTATGTCTTTTTGTGCAAGGTTCTTTCCCGCGATGTTTATACTCGAGATTATTTTCAAGATACTACTTAGTTCGAACCTGTCTTACAGTTTATCGCATGTATTAAATAGTATTATTAAACTGCATCATAACAATAAACTTTCAATATTAAATATTAATAATAAATAATAAAAACAAGAGATGTAAAGGTGGCAAGCAAAAACTAATATACTTATAGCATTTCTACTCTTGCAAAATTATGTTGAAAGTCTAATTAATTAACATGATTTTACGGAAAAAAAACACATTTTTAGCTAACCAAAATCAATTTTGTCATCTCTTGTACAAACACACACTTACTCCACTCTCAAGAGGTAAATTAAATGTCTCGATCTCTTTGAAGTGAAATTGCTATTTGTGGTCAGGAGTGTATTATTAGGTAGATAACTACTAGGTTTAGGTGACATTGAATTTGACATCGTGATGTTAAATAAGTTACTATAACGATAAAACTAAACTATTATATATTTTGTTTTGTTACTTGTATCACATCTTTACATGAAACATTGACATAAATCAGTGAATGATTAATTTCTAATATTCTTTTAAGTATTAAGGAAAATTGACAATGATATAATCCTGAAATGGTATGAGAAATGTGAAGTCTTTCTTGAAACTCTTATAACCTTTCCCTTTCCTGAGGGTTGAAGCCATCCTCATTTTATTTTTGATTGTGACAACAACCACACAAAAAGTTTTGTACACAATTAACTGAGGCCGCACGATTGACATGCATTGTAGAAACACATGTTGTGATACCTAGCTAGCAAAGAATTCCTTTATATTTGATGGATAACTGATAACTTTTGAGATTGTTTAACTCTTTTGCTTGTGTTCACGTTGACCTTGTATCAAATGCTTGACAAAAAAGAATAATGACAAGAAAAGGATACGTTGTGTGTCTACATCATATGGGAAATGCATATAGGGGTTAAAGATAATTAATCATCGAGTGAATTAAACTAATTGTACTTGTGTGTTTGGATGCGTGAGATATTGTTGATAGGCTCTTAATTACTTGGTTAGTTTGAAGTTTGAACGATAAATCTGATTGGAAGATGCGGTTTGGCCTCCCTACTTTTTTTTTTTTATCAACTATGGTATTGCACATAACAGTGGAGAATGTGATGTTTGGCCTATATGTAGATGGAACTGATTAATTAAGTGTAAGGAGGAGGATTTAAGATTGATACGAGACATTCGAATATCATACTCATATATCAAATAATTAATATCTATTTTTTCTTTTTTTATTACATTTATCACTAACTATTCATGCCTGTTTTTTTCTCTTAGAATGTATTTTGTAGAAAAAAATATATGTGAAAAATAAGGAGGAGAAAAACAAACTAAAAATAGAATGAAATAAAAATAAGAAAAATAGAATGAGAATGAATGTATTTAGTTTAAGAGAAATGAATAAATAAATAAAAATGATTTATTCAATTAAAATAATTTTTATCAAAATGTAAAAATGAATTATCAAAATGTATAATCAATTATTCAAAAAAAAAAAACTTGATAATCAATTGTATTTATGAAGTTTTTATGTATATGCACTACACT
Source organism: Glycine max (assembly GCF_000004515.6). Classification (NCBI taxonomy): domain Eukaryota; kingdom Viridiplantae; phylum Streptophyta; class Magnoliopsida; order Fabales; family Fabaceae; genus Glycine; species Glycine max. The sequence continues at coordinate 1,982,785 of NC_038243.2, read as the reverse complement.
TGTCCAGGAAAAATCCCTAAAATGTATGACAAATTACAAGGAGTGAGTTACATGCGGAGAATTCAAAAAATCAATATATATATATACATATATATAAACTTATTTATCATAATAATAATATTAATATAACGTGTTCCATTATAAAGAAAGACTGACTTCTGGAAAAGAATATTTACATGATGGATTGCGTAGGTGAAATTCATTGTTGTCGATCAAAGTCATTGAAACATCAGAATATGAATTGATATGGTTGGAGATAAATTAAGGCGTAATGGGATAATTAAGTATTAAGTTTCTCTCAAAGTTATCTGCTCTTTTGTACTGTTACGTTTGCTAAGTCTAATTTGACTAAAAATCCTTTTGAAGATCTTCTTGCTTATTTATTAAGTATGAATCAATGTAATAAAAGTAATAGGGACTCAAGAATTTGTTCATTAACAACCCATTATATCAACATGAGAACATGTAGCGATAACTTGAACATCACCACTTATTTTCACTATCACACAAATCATAACATCATATGCTTCAAGGAAGTGTAAATTTGAATATGACAAAAGAGATACACGGTGTTTATGGCTCATTTGTAGTTATATTGCTGCATACTATATCATGTCTAGTAATATTTAATGTGAAGTGGAAAAAATTAGGCCAAAAGTAAAGGCAAAGTAGCCTCAATAATGATATTTCAAATGAGTCAAGGAGGCTGACTTTTGGACAAGTAATAGTATATTTGATTTGAATTCTGTCCAATTTATTCATGATCATAGGATACAAATAAACAACAATAAATTATATGCAAGAATTTCTCATTCGGATTGTTGATGGTTTCCAATCAAACTAATATGTAAAGGACTAAAGGCTACCACTCCAAAAACATTAAAAACTAAAAAATTCTATGTTGCATCCTTTTTCTAAAAGTAAATTCTGTCAGTTTTTTTTTTTCAGAATACGTTAGCAGTGTTGTTTGTTTTTTTAATAAATAAAAGATTCATACCTCTATGACTTGGTCCAGCTACCCGGCCATCTACTACCCTTGATGAATCTTGGCAAAGTCTGACTAAATTCTATTCAGTCCTGTCTAGCCCATGTAACAGATGTTGTTAGTTTGATTTGCTTTCTCATGGGAGAAGCCTGACAGCCTAATGTACCATGTCTGGATTAGGCCTATGAATATTACGCAGCACCATTGGAGTAAAAACTTGCGGAGTGCAAAAAACTAGTTCAGTGGCTAAAGACAAATATAATGTTTTATAAGTGGACTAACATTCACAAGTGCTTGGATTATGTAGATCTCGAGTTATTCTAGCTGTTCCTTGCTGACTAGGTCATATCACATTTAGAACAAGAGAAATGCTATAAAATATTTTCTAACTTTCCTTATTACTAACTGACACTTGTTGGAAATTATAAAATTATGTAAATCACATTTCTTATTTAATAAATCTTATTCATAATTTTTAATAATTTTAACCAATAAAAAGTGCATTAAAAGATTGTTGCTTGCACTAAAGTACAATAACCACTCTTAACTAAAACTCTCTCTTATTTACGTCTTAAAATTTAAAATTATAAGAATATCAAAATAAATAATTTTTTAAAATTTATTTCCTTTTCTTCATAACTAAATAAAGTATCTAATCAAAATCTTTTTTCTTTCTTCCATTGAAATCACTCACGTTCCCTACTCTCTATCCAAGCAGTCCCAGAAGCCACTATTTCAGTTTTATTTCTTCTTAATATAACAATGTAAAAATTAGTAACCATCTGCCCAAAACCTCATCAATTATATCATTCAACGAGAAACTCATAATATATTTTGGTTGGATTTTCAAGATAATTTTTTCTTGTTTGAAACCATGAAAAAGAAAGAAAACACAAGTCCCACCTTGAAATGTTTTCCAGCCCCTCACCATGCCAAAATATCCTGGCAGGCAGTGACTACAAGGGCATATTTTGAGCAAAAAGTCTAAGATCTTGATTTCACCTTCTCTCAAATGATAACTACATAAGATAGAAGGTCTCTTATAAGGTTGATTTAACGGTTGGAAGAGAGAACTGAAGGGTGAAGAGTGAAGAAAAAAGGAAAAAGAGATTGCAAGTTTAAATCTTTCACCGATATTTCTAACAAAAACTAACAAAATAACATTTATAAATAAAAAATTAATAATTCTTGTTTCTCAAATTCCTTCTTATTATTAGAAGGAGAAGAAAAAAAAATTAAAAAAAAAAACTCTTTTATTTGTAATCTCCTTGATAACTAGTGATGAAGATTGAGATATAATCTAAGAGAACAAGAATGAGGGTAGAGAAAAGATGAGAAGATTTTATATGACTTTAATCTTCTTTCTTGAAATAACTTTTATATTTATAATTTTTTCCTCCCTTTATAAAAGTGGACATTGCTTCTTTATCTCCTTTAAATGAGATATTTATGTTTGTTCCCAAAAAGTCTTACTTTAACCCTCAAAGATCAAATATGAAATATGACTAATTTTGATTAAAAAAATATGAAAAATATCAAGGAGTCTAACTCAATTATTTAAGTATCATGCATAAATTATTGTAAACTCTTTGTTGTATCTATCTTTGATTCGATGAAAATAAACACACAAAAAAACTATATTTTAGAAAACTCAAAGCAATACAAGTCAAGAAGAATGATATTACTAAGACATAGCATTAGATTTATGAAATTTCAAGTATTACAGTACAATTTAAATTTTTAATAATTTAACCAATAATAAATACATTAAAAAAGTATTGCTAGCTCTACCCTTAAATACAATGACTTGGAAAGAGACCAAGATATTCTAGTTGTCACTTGCTAGGTAGGTAGGTTATATTACATCACATTCAGAAGAGAAATTTTAGCAAAGATAAATGTTAACACTATTATTAACTGAAATTTGTTATAAATTATAAAATTATTTAATTTTTGTTAAATTATAATTTTGCTTTTTTTGATTTTTTAAATTCATGATTTTGATCCTTCTGATTTTTAATTGTAATATTTGATCTTCCTAATTTTATAAATTTATAATTTTAGTCCTTCTAATAGAATATTAGACTAATAATTGTGATTCATAGATTTATAAATTTAATTATAAATTAAATAAAACATATTAATTATTAAAAAAATTGACAAAAGATCATTAACTCTAATGTGGTGTTGTTGCTAGCGGAGTCCCATGTGATGATAGAGGTGGAAAAAATATTTGCAGGAGAAAGGAAGAACACCATATTATGGAGGTTCAAGGTTAATAATTTTTATTAAAATTTTAATAATTAATAATTTTTAATTAATTTATAAGTAACTTAATAACTATTTAATCATAATCATTTGTTGATAATCTACCGATGGAACCAAAATCATTAATTTATAAAATTAGAAAAATTAAATGTTACAATCAAAAGTCAAGAGGACCAAAATCTTAAATTTTAAAAAATAAAAGAATGAAAATTATAATTTAGCCTTTATTTTTATTATTTATTTAATAAATCTCATTAGTGATTTTTAAATTTTTAACAAATAAAATGGATATTAAAAAGTTTAGATAGAACTTCTCTTTAGAACATTATCTTCCCAAAAGACCCAGTTAAGAGGGTAGTTATGTCTCGACAATATTGGCAAGTTTTTCTTTTTATTCCATACCACTAAGATTAATTCAGGAAATATAATCATGTTTTATTTTCAATTTTTCAAAAACTATTTCAACAAACTGATATAAAAGTAATTCCTCAAAATAAATTGAGCCGAACACACTGTAAAAAAATATATTCTTTTCACTCACTACAAGTTATGATATATGAAATCGGAACCAAGAAATGGAACACTATGTAATATGTAATTTCTGATCTTTACTCGGTATTGCTTTCTGATACATGGATAAACAATCGATTAAAAAATAGACTACTTGCAAAATGTGTTTCAGCATGGCACGAGCTACCAAGGCCAATAGACAAGGAACATACAAGAGTTTACAAAAGTTGAGCACCCAACACAAACAACAGCTTCACTTGGATAGCCAGTACATGAAAATGAGAAATGTGCATACGGCAGAAACAAGGGAAAGTATAATGGTCTCCATTGACTTTTTTCTCTTTATTGCTGAAAGTATGTTATTTACCTGCAAAATTATTCAAAAAGTGGTACATCAAACACCAGAATTTCAAGTAAAATCCATCCATGTTTAATAAACAAAAACTTCAGAACCAAAAGGTGGTTTCAACATTCTCAAAATATGAAATCCATCAATCATATTTTATGTATAACTTAACATCCTTATTTAATCTCACAAGACATGGACAATGTAGATGGCCAAAAGGAAATGATTAAAACACCAAAATCCATGATGATGAGAATCATACCGTTGGGAGGCGACTGCTCACATTGCCAAGCTTTGAATTGATACCGCCAAATGTCGAACGTTGGAAGACAAGTGCTCCTAGTGATGCTTGTGCTTGTGAAATTACATTGTCCATCTGCAGCACAAGAATAGGCAGAAAACCTCAAAATAAGACTAGCCCAATTGGACATCAGACACAATTTTGAAAAATCAAAGGCCTCTCAGAAAAGCAGTTTTTTGCAACAAGTTAAAAAGCTGCTAACCCAGTTAAAGAAAATTAGATAATATACAAATCAGATGCATTGTAGGGGAAAAATAAATCATATAATAGTGTAATATTCCGTTGGGAATATCTGGAATCTATGGATTAAAAAGAAAGAAAACAGCACTTTATATCAGAAAAGCAAAATAAGTGTTTTGTATCACTGACATGTCCTGCACTTCGGCTGATAGATGAGCGCTCTTTTAGGAGTGCATGCTGTTCAGAGTCTACACCTTGTTCCAAATCTAATCTTGTTCGATCAAATTCTTTAAAATCTTCTAGCAGTGAAGCATGTTCTTGCTTAGCTTTAACACTTGAGTGAAGACGATAAAACTCCTGCAGTTCAATTACATCCAAGCTTAGTGCAAAAAGTTTGAAGAAATAAAGTAATTAATAAAAACAAAAACAAATAAAACATTACAAAGTAAAGACAAAGGTAAACTTTATGTCAAATATCTAAGAGCAAATTATGGATGTAATATATAGTAAAACTTTGAAAATCAGTATCAAGTATCACCTAGCTTAAAATATCTTAAAGACTTTGAGAAAGAAATTGGGATACAAAATAGGGAGATCATAGTGTTGAATACTGGTGGATAAATTAAAGATTAAATAACGTATATAATCCAATAACAATTCACAAGGTTATGGCATTAACAAGATACGATGCTGATTACAGTTACAAGCAGTTTGTCAAATCTCCAGGCAGTGAAAGGATTCTTTCTATACAAAACCTTATAAATAAAATTGGGAAAGTTCCAATATTCACTTGCCATTAATCGAAGTGAAGAAGTTGGACACATTTGTTTTAAAATCCTTAGTTATCAGAATAAACCATTGGTCTCAGGATACATGAAATGTATACCCCTATTTGCATGCAGAAAGCAATTCAAAATAATGAAACCACCACATAATGCATAGGCTCACCGCTCACACAAAATGATATAGGCTAACTCAAGCTCAGACTGTAGAATACCTGGGTGAGATCTTGAAGAATTTCTTGGTGTCTAGTCAATGTATGAGAAACCATTTCTGAACCACCAGATGATACCCAAGCTTGCATCTGTGTGTTTACTTGTTGGAGTTGCTTTAGTAAACGCTCAATCCAAGACCCTAGATCACTCTCTGCAATGTCAGCTTTTGTAGAAACATTAGCAGAAACCAATTTACGATAAGAATTCATCTGCTCATCCAACTGAGCTTCAAGTTTTCTCGCCTGCAAAAGATTGGGCAGGGGGAGATTTCTGCTATCAATCATTTGCAATATACATGAATTGCAAGCTTGAAGATGCAAACTACTAATACAACTAAAATTCCATAATACTATGTACAGTTATATCATTCATATAACTATTTTTTCCCTCTATATTACATCGACCATCTTATCTCACACTCTTCTTTCTTCTCTTTCCATCTCTCACTTTGTTGTACACAAAATTGTACAACTTCAAATACAATTTCTCTATTGCATAAGCTTTTCCATCAGGACTCCAGCAAATACTAGCACTGCCAAAAACATGGAAGGTTCTGACAAAATTAACATTCTAATCCATACTGTGTCAGTGTAGATAGAGAAAAGGCAAATATTGAGAAGCATATCTAAAAAATCTACTGATTTTAACCACCAGTACATATAAACAAAAGGTTTGAATTGTCAACGGCTTGCAACTTAACTATTCAGCATAAAATCTTACGATTCATGATTTTAATCATATGATTTGATGCGATTCAGCTAGCTATCAATTCGTATCATAAGATCAATTGCAATTTTCTTTGAATCTTATAATGTATGAATGAATTGATGCAATTTCATATAATCAACACCAATCACACGATTCAAGAATTTGTTATTTTTTTTTCTTTTTACTTTTCCTTACGCAATTCACATAAAGAAATTTGAAAAGTCATATAAGCTTAAATTGATAAATGAAAAATAATTGAAGAAGCATTTTTGAACTTATCCTATTTTATTATTCCACTACTTTATTTGTCACTCAATGCATGAACTCTAATTGGTTGTTGCATTTCTTCATTTCCATTCTTCCAAAATAGAGGCTTCACAAACTAAGATATAACTAATAATTTTGTTTTACAAGGCATTTTATCTATTTATAAATATTACATTGAACACCATGTATCATCTATGTGATATATTTAAAACTATTTTTCGTTGTCTTAGAATGTTACGATTCAATACAAATTATGATTAAAATTAGCTCAACAATTCACGTTTCACGATTTGAGTCTCAATTCAATTGCCTATTTGGTTTAGCATTGGAGTAAAGACAAAATAGAATTAATTTTGAAAAAGCTGAAAGAGGAATTGCACTGAAAATTTTATTATCATTGGAAAGTGGGAAAACTGATTTTATAATGGTAAAACAAATAGGGCATTAGTCACTCAAAATCACTTCATATTTTCGAAAGAGTTTACATCACTGTGCTCCAGTGTTGTTTAAGCACAAAACAATATCTCTACACCATCTATGATCACCTTGTTATCACAGAACATTTTTTTAGCTGGTAGCTTCACATAATATTCTTCTGCCTAAACTCATCCTCTGTGGATGTAGATCACAATGCAAAAACCTTGATTCCTAAACAAATCAGGTGCATTCCTAGCCTGCCAATCCTATCCTAAGCACCTAAATGTACGAACAAAACAATCATCTAAAGCATTGCAAAAATTCATAATCCAATCCATTAACAATTCAAAAAGCAAACTAAAGCCTCGTCACCGCGGGGGGGAATTCCAACACTGAAAACCTGCAACTCAACAAATCAAACCATGTTCAAAGCACAGATAGCAAAAGGGTAGTAGAATCCCATCCTTGATCCCATGAATTCCCCATCACCGACAAAATGAAGAAACCCTAGAAGAAGAAAAAACCGAAGTTTTACCAATTTGGCACTCGAATTGTGCATGCCCAGATTAATTGAATCATTTACAACATAATCAGAAGCAGAATCTGGCAAATTAAAGCATGATAAGGAGGAGAATAATTGGAACCTGTTTGCGAAGAGCATCCCAGGAACTCGGCACCTCCATGAATGGATCAGAAACAAAACAAAGATAAAAAATCGAAACTTGTTTTTATTTTATGATGAATTAATAGTGAACGTTGTTGAATGTTTTTGAGGTTGTTTGGCTATGAAGACAGGTCGTCTGCACCTGCGGGACAGACGACTTGCGATTCCTTCCTTCCTCTTCCTTTTTCTCTTTTAATGATTTTTATTCTCTTACTATTTATTGTGTTTTTCTCCAATAGGGCTAAAAAAGAAAAATAAATGAGTTTGCTTTCTTTCTAATCCAGAATTTTAGATAGATCTGAGTCTTTTCCTTTCTTGGATAAGACGTGTGTCGAGCAATGTTTATGGGGAAGAAAAATTAAAGAATCATTAACATGTAATCAATAGTTGAATTTGATAAAGTTCTTCTAAAATTCACAATGAATTGAAATTTTCTTTCATAAATTGAATATAAAAAAATTATTAATTCAGAATTATTTATATTTTATTTATATAAATTAAAATTAACTTAATATAATGTTTTTAAAATATATTAATAAATTAATCATTTAATTATTTTTATTATTACTCATTTTAAATAAAATTTAGATAAATAATTTTAATAATATATAAATAAAAATTATATTTTATATTAAATTATTGAATGATGTTATAATTATTTAAATTACACGGATAAAATTAGATCTTATATACATGTGACAAAATTAAAATTTACATTCTTGCTAAAAGATATATTTATATTGTTAATTAAATACACAATTAAAATAGAAGTCACAAGATATTGTTTTACTTTTTTTTAGACCATAAATATTTTTATTGAAGGACTCAAACTTGAGACTTACTTTTAATTAAGTTGAAATAATTTTATATACATTTATTTACACACTTGATTATAAAAATGACTAGTTAATTTTGAATTTGAATATTAAATATGTAATTTTCTTAAATATTTGGATTTTGTATTCATAACCGTCTGATTCATTGTGAACATATTTTTCTCCGTTGTACTGTACATATAATTTTAAAAAAGTGGTACAACTGTTGTCACCACTGTGCAAATATAACAACTTTCTATATTGTTATTGTGCATTTAATTAAATGTAAATTATTGCCACATTATATCATTTGCATACAACTTTATTTTGGAATTATGTCATAAAAAATGATTAAGAAAGTATCTGCATTTGATGGGGCTTTTTGGTACGTTTGTACTTTGCAGGCATTTGGCAGAGAAAACACCAGCTTTTCCAGGAAAGTTTTTTGCTATCCATTTCAGGGATAAAGTTGTTTTTGTGGCGCTCTGCTAACTGTATAATTGATGATTATTAATTCATGGGCCGGGCTCGCTATTGTTTAGGAAATTACTTCCTGCACCGAAAACTTTTCTTCTTCACCAACAATTTTAGTGAAATGGCGAAATTGCCCTTCAGTTAAAATTAAGAACAGCATCCCCTACATCCATCCCCTTTCCCTGCTACTAGTTTTGTCGTGCTCCCTTGCTTCATCATGATCTCCCCTCCTTCATCCGTTCATCAAACGCTCCCTTGCGCCGCGAACTCCCCTTTGTTTGTTGCTTTCATCGTCACCGTTGCATGAGTATGTATCTTACCCTTTAAGCTTTTCTTTGTTGCGAAAGGGAATCCATATGCAACATACGGATTGACAATTCATATGAATCTTACGAATTGTAAATTTGTACAAACTAATTTTTTTAAAAAGATTAAAAAATATATATATTTAATGTTTTTTTAATTAATTTAATTATAGCTTTTTATAATTATTACATTAAATAGATTTTTGTTTTTGACCATATTATAATTAATTTTGATCTAATAATGTATTTATATATATATATATATATAAATTTTAAATAAAAATCATAGATTTAATAAAAATTTATATATGTAAAATAATTAATTATTAGATCAAAATTAATTATCAAAAAAATTATTATATAAACTTACATGTGCATTAAATATACATTAGAAATTTTAGTATTATATATAACTACATTAATTATTTTATAACATAATTGATCTATTAGTTCAATTGATTATGGATCATGAATCCGTAAGTCTCTTAAGGATTATGAATTGTATGTTTTATTAGCAAGGATAATTTTGAAAAATTTGAAAAAATGTTGGGTGTAAAAAAGATCTTGACGCAGGAAGAAAAGGCGTATTTTTTTTGTTGGTTGGTATTTTTCCAGGTAGCTAGCAGCATTTGATGCAACTTGGGTCTGTTACTTTCTGCTAGTCCAATTTTTTGTTGTACGCTTTTGCTATTTACGCTTAGGTATTTCCTAAGTACATCCCTGTACTCCCTCTACCTCTCAATTACCCTTTATATTCTTTTTCTTAAAAAAATATACCCCTTTTCTTCCCGAAACATCTTTCTCGAATTACACATACATATTACCAGAAATGTATCTCTAAAACTATGATTGATAGTTTCAAAAATATACTTATGCAATAGGTATACATTTTTTAATAAAGGGTGATTTTTCCATAACTGGGTTAGCAGCTTTTTAACTTGTTGAAAAAACTGCTTTTTAATCCGTATATTTCTTTAAAATAAAAAATATTTATTATCACAATTTTTTTACTATTACAAAATTTAATATATGTTAAATAAATGTTTTTTATTTTATAATAATAACCCGAATTAAATATGCACTAAATTTTGTAATAGTAACCCGAATTAAATAAAAAATATTTAATGTATATTTAATTATCGTTACTATTACAAAAATATTTAATACATTAAATTTTATAATAATAATCCGAATTAAATAAAAAATATTTAATGCTTTAATTCGGATTACTATTACAAAAATATTTAATGCATTAAATTTTGTAATAGTAATCCAAATTAAGTATACATTAAATTTTGTAATAGTAACCCAGATTAAATAAAAAATATTTAATCCATATATTTTTTTAAAAATAAAAAATATTTACTTTAACAAAAAATTTTACTATTACAAAATTTAATATATATTAAATAAATATTTTTTATTTTGTAATAATAACCCAAATTAAATATGCACTAAATTTTGTAATAATAACCCAAATTAAAAAAAAAATATTTAATGCATATTTAATTCTGGTTATTATTACAAAAATATTTAATGTATTAAATTTTATAATAGTAATCTGAATTAAATAAAAAAATATTTAATGCATTAATTCGGGTTACTATTACAAAAATATTTAATGAATTAAATTTTGTAATAATAATCCAAATTAAATATACATTGAATTTTGTAATAATAACCCAGATTAAATAAAAAATATTTAATCCATATATTTTTTAAAAATAAAAAATATTTACCATCACAAATTTTTTTATTATTACAAAATTTAATATATATCAAATAAATATTTTTTTTTATTTTGTAACAATAATCTGAATTAAATATGCATTAAATTTTGTAATAGTAAAATACAAAATACAAAATAATCTAAAAATTTAAAAATCAAAAGCATAAATTAACTCACGGAAAAAGGTTTTTCCGTGGCTTCTTGCGGAAGAAGTTCTTCCGCGAGATGGCCCAGAAGAAGGTTCTTCCGCATTTAATGTTACAACTGTGGAAGAACCTTCTTCCGTAAGAATTCATGGAAGAAAGTTCTTCCGTTGTTGTAATTTACAACTACGGAATAACCTTTTTCTGTGGCTTCTTACAGAAGAAGTTCTTCTGTGAGATGGGACGGAAGAAGATTCTTCCACAGTTGTAACATTAACTGTAGAAGAAGGTTCTTCCGCGAAAACGTTAAGGGGTATTTTGGGAATTCTAAAAATTACTGGATGCACCAGCAATCTTGCAGGGTGCCCCTAGCAATTTCCCTTTTCTGAGAGGCCTTTGATTTTTCAAAATTGTGTCTAATGTCCAATTGGGCTAGTCTTATTTTGAGGTTTTCTGCCTATTCTTGTGCTGCAGATGGACAATGTAATTTCACAAGCACAAGCAACACTAGGAGCACTTGTCTTCCAACGTTCAACATTTGGCGGTATCAATTCAAAGCTCGGCAATGTGAGCAGTCGCCTCCCAACGGTATGATTCTCATCATCATGGATTTTGGTGTTTTAATCACTTCCTTTTGGTCATCTACATCGTCCATGTGTTGTGAGATTAAATAAGGATGTTAAGTTATACATAAAATATGATGATGGATTTCATATTTTGAGAATGTTGAAACCACCTTTTGGTTCTGAAGTTTTTGTTTATTAAACATGGATGGATGTTACTTGAAATTCTGGTGTTTAATGTACCACTTTTTGAATAATGTTGCAGGTAAATAACATACTTTCAGCAATAAAGAGAAAAAAGTCAATGGATACCATTAGACTTTCCCTTGTTGCAGCCGTATGCACATTTCTCATTTTCATGTACTGGCTATCCAAGTGAAGCTGTTGTTTTTGTTGGGTGCTCAACTTTTGTAAACTCTTGTATGTTCCTTTGTCTATTGGCCTTGATAGCTCGTGCCATGCTGAAACACATTTTGCAAGTTGTCTATTTTTTTAATCGATCGTTTATCCATGTATCAGAAAGCAATACCGAGTAAAGATCAGAAATTACATATTACATAGTGTTCCATTTCTTGGTTCCGATTTCATATATCATAATTTGTAGTGAGTGAAAATAATATATATCAGTTTGTTGAAATAGTTTTTGAAAATTGAAAATAAAACACGATCATTTTTCCTGAATTAATCTTAGTGGTATGGAATAAAAAGGAAAAGTTGTCAATATTGTCGGGACATAACTATCCTCTCAACTAGGTCTCTTCGAAAGATATTGTTCTTTCACTAATGAGATTTATTAAATAAATAATAAAAATTAAAGGTTGAATCAATGTAATAAAAGTAACACGGCGGAAGAATTTGTCCATTAACAACCCATCATACTAACATGAGAACATCAAACAATAACTCAAACATCATTTATTTTCACTACCATACAAATCACACCACCATATACTTCAAGGAAGTGTAAATTTGAATAGGACATAAGAGATATACCTATACACGTGTCTATGGCTCATTTGTAGTCATATTGCTACATACTATATCATGTCTAAAGATCTAATGCGAAGTGGAGAAAGTTAGGTCAAAAGTAGAGGCAAAGTAGCTTCAATAATGGTGTTTCAAATTATTAAAGCTACTTTGTCTCTACTTTTGACCTAACTTTCTTCACTTCGCATTAGATCTTAGACATGGTTTAGTATGTAGCAATATGACTACAAATGAGCCATAGACATGTGCATAGGTATATCTCTTCTGTAAATTATTAAAGCTACTTTGTCTCTACTTTCGACCTAACTTTCTCCACTTCGCATTAGATCTTAGACATGATATAATATGTAGCAATATGACTACAAATGAACCATAGACATGTGTATAGGTATATCTCTTCTGTCCTATTCAGATTTACACTTCCTTGAAGTACATGGTGGTGTGATTTGTGTGGTAGTGAAAATAAATGATGTTTGAGTTATCGCTAGATGTTCTCATGTTAGTGTGATGGGTTGTTAATGGACAAATTCTTCAACCCTGTTACTTTTATTACATTAATTAAATCTTTAATTTTTATTATTTATTTAATAAATCTCATTAGTGATTTTTAATTTTTTAATAAATTTAAAATAGAAGGACTAAAACTCTCTTATTTAAGTTTTAAAATTATAAAAATAAGAAAACAAATAGTTTTTTAAAATTTCTTTCCTTACCTTCTTAACTAAATAAAATATTCTATTAAAATCTCTTTTCTCTCTTCCATTTAAATCACTCACATTCCTTCCAGAAGTTATTGTTTCGGTTTTATTTCTTCTTAATATAAATTAGTAACCATTTCTCCAAAACCTCATAAATTATATCATTAACCGAGAAACTCAATATATTTTAGTTGGATTTTCAAGATAATTTTCTCTTGTTTGAAAAGTGAAAATTAAAGGAAAGAAAACTCTAACACAAATCTCACCTCGAAATATTTTCCAGCAACCGACGATGCCAAACTATCCTGACTGACTTTGAGGAAAAAATCTATTGTCTTGGTTTCACCTTCTCTCAAAAGATAACTACATAAGATTTGAGATCTCTTATAAAATTGATTTAGTAAGAGAAATTAAGGATTAAGGGTGGGAAAAAAAAGAGATTGTAAATGTAAATCTCTCACCGATATTTCTAATAAGAACGATCACAATAACATCTGTTAATAAAAAAAATTAACTACACTTGTTTCTTGTATTCTTTCTTACTATTAAAAGGAGAAGAAAAAAAAAAACGCTCGTTTGTTTGTAGTCTCGTTGATAACAAATGATGAAGGTTGAGATATATTCTAAGAAAAAGAGAATAGAGTGTAGAAAAAAGAAGAGAAAATTATATACGAGTTAAGTTTAATCTTCTTTCTTGAAATAAATTTTATATTTATAATTTTTCCTCTTTTATAAAAATGAACATTGCTTCCTTATCTCCTTTAAATCAGACATTTATATTTGCTTACGAAAGTTCTTGCTTAAAACACTCAAACATCAGATATGAAAGTCGACTAATTTGAAGGAAAAAAACATGAAAAATACTAAAGATTTTAACTCAATTATTTAAGCATGATATATAAATTATTGTAAATTCTCACATTATCTATCTTTGATTTGATAAAAACAAACATGAAAAAACTCTATATTTTAGAAAACTCAAAGCAATAAAGTTAAAAAAATGATATTACTAAGATATAGCATTAGAATTATGAAATTTAAGTATTACAGTACAATTTAATCCGTATGTATTGCTAGTCTCATAAATCTATAAATAATAAAAAAAAGGTTAGTCTTATTACCTTTCACTTTTCACCTCCTATCTAAATGTCGTGCACCTAACCAAATCAACCTTCTATAAATCTATGTACAAATTCAATTTTTCACTTATCACCTCCCGACCATATTCTAACAGCACCTAACCTTCGAAATCCACATGTTTTGACTCTTTCAACGTCACCTTCTCCATTTGATTATTCAAAATTACCAAATCAACAACAACTCAACTCCCCTTCCTACGTCAATCTCATATTCCACCTAATGCAAAATCAACCATAATTTTGTCTCAAAGATATAAGGTGGACAAAAATATACAATGGATTAATGATTAAAAAAATAATAATAAAAATCACAATTTAATCTATTTTGTTAATGATACTAATAATTAATATTTATTGTTTGAGAAAAAAAAACATGATTTTATCTCCACGTTTCATGGGAAATGCCTAGTTATGAACTGATGATGCACTCAAGTAATAAATTGACATACATCATTTCCTCTCCACAATTGACACCTCAATTTCGTTTTCCTCTCCAAGGATAAAAAAAAAAAAGACTTCAATGTAATTAGATTAGATATCTCTCCTTAAGTTGTAACAACAGTTACAACATTTCCATGGTTTCACCTATTTCTCGAGGTGTGTGGATTATCTCCTGCCATCTTGCCTCTCCAGCAAGAAAAACCAAGAGAGGAGAAGACATAGAATAGAAAAGAGAGAGATAAGTTGAAAGATAAAAGAAAACATAGAAAAGGAAGAGAAAGATGGAGATGTTGAAGAAGGTCGGAGAGGATCTCAATATTTACTCAAGCTAAGCTTGTAGTATCTAATAGCATTATTGTTTGTATTTTAAAAAACTCAGGATATTTTTTTTCCAAAAATTAATAACTAATCCTTTGAAGTATTGAAATGTATTTAAAAGACCAACCTTTTCTTATAGATTTTTTTTACTCCAAATAGATATCAAGAATTACAAGACTTAATTTAATAAAAAAAAATGAGAGACACAATAATAACTTTAAATAATTTAAAACTAACAAATTATAACTGCATTAAAATAATAAAATGTATACTAAAAATAATAAGATACAATTTTGACAATAAAATCATGAAAACAATAATTGAGTATTGTAATTTTATAATATATAATATATAATTATATAAATATGAGTGAAAAATATTTTCATAAATAAAATCATATGCTATACACATATACAAATATTTCACCAAAAAAAAATAGATGTAGTAATATAAGTTCAATTTGATTTTTTTAAAATTAGATTTAAAATTTAATTTAATCTGATTTTTTATTCACAATTCCTTTTGCTTGAAGGGTCACCTAAGTTCTAAAAAGCATAAAATGAATAGAAACCATATCACATGCTGTATTCATGAAAATGGTATGGACTTTTTGCCTTACTAATACATTGTCAGAAACATTGTTTTCGAGATATTTTTAACCTTGGTTTTTGTATGGTAGAACCTCATTTTTTTTTACGTAAGGTAGAACTCAATTGAGGTGCTATATTCACTTTGTCTCTCGTGTGGGTTTCAAAGACAATAAGGTGGGTTAAATAAGGCGAGTGTTAAAAAAATTACCTTTAATGATAGCAACAACACCACTTGAGCCTTGAGCAGGAAGGCCCACAAAGTCCACCAACAGATCAGCTCACTTCAACGACTATGTGTAAAAGTGATGAGGATAGAAGTGTAAATTTCATTGAAGAAGATTTCCCACTACTTTAGTGAAGAAGATTTCCAACTACCTTGACCATAATTTTATTACAACCACCTAGAAATATATTGCAAAGAATCTAATATTACAATTATCTTTCGTAATTCATTGTAAATACCACATCAATGAATAAAACAGGAAAGAGAAGCTTATCAGGTAATTCTAGTCCTTTTAGCATATTAGAGTTATAATAATTTGGTCTCACCTACCCTTTTCTGCTCCCTTTGTTTTCACCATGCTAGACCATCACACCTGCCAAACCACCACGAACCGCCTCGAATAAGCCATAAATCACCTCACGTAGGACCACCATACCCTCACTCAGAACCATGCTTCCCTCTCAGAGGCCCAAACAACCCTTAATAGCAAAATTGATTCCATATTGGAACGATTTGCTGTAATTCCAGCCACCAACACTTCGCCCAAATCCCCACCATCTTCCCTCATCCTTGCACTCATATGAAACTTGAGGTTCCCTGGTTTGATGGTCAGGATCCTCTAGGTTGGATTTTCAAGATTACACAGTTTTCCAACTATCAAGGCATACCTAATGTGGAGCACCTCATTGTCGGCTCATTCAACATGGAAGGTCCAGCCCTCTGCTGGTACCGATGGATGTCCTGGAATGGCTTCCTCACCACATGGTCGGCAATGCTTCATGCCTTGGAGTCGTGTTTCACCCCATCCTTTTAAGACGATCCTCACGACGCTCTTTTCAAACTCCAACAACGTGGATTCGTGAATGATTATCTCACGGAGTTTAAGCGGTTTGCCAATAGAATCGTAAGCCTTGCACCACCATTTCTCCTCAACTGTTTCATTTTCAGCCTAAACCTTGAGTTGCGCAGCATAGTCCAGGCCCTACAACCAATGTCCCTTCCGCTGGCTGTCGCCTTGGCTAAAGTACAGGAATACAAACTTTTGGATCATCGTCACGGTGCATGATTTTATCCCACTCCCTCAACCTCCCATGCGTCATCCTTCAACACAACTTCTACTTCCCGTTTGCCCCTTAAGCACTTCTCACCTGAGGAACCACCGTCGTGCTACCATTGTGATGACAAGTGGGTCCAGGGCCATCGTTGTAAACCATGCCTGCATCTATTTATCGCAGACGATGATAAAGAGGTCCAGCCTCTGTCCCCACTGTAGGTGTCTGAACCTCTGACGGAATCATCCCTCTCGAATTCCCCCGCTTACATCACACCTCAACGCACTAGTCGAGATACTCTAACCAAAAACCTTCCATGTTTATGGCCACATTCATCGCCATAGTGTCATGATCTTTGTGGATGGTGGGAGCATCCACAACTTCATCCAATCCAGTGTGATGAAGTATTTGAACCTCCCTTCCTCCCCGAAGCTGTGGCTACAAGTTATGGTGGGAAACATAACTAACATGGAGTGTAACACCACCTCCTATTCTCAGGTTCCCATCGATATCCAAGGCCATCATTTCACCCTTGGTCTATTTGCCCTTCCCCTCAACGGCGCAGATTTGGTACTAGGGGTCCAGTGGCTTAAAGAGTTGGGCCCATTACCATGGACTATAATACTATCACCATGTCTTCTTCACATTTGGGCCACCCCGTTATCCTCCAAGTTGACGTCCCATTACAAGCCACTCAGCCTTGTTCTAGTTGTCCCTCACACGCGACCTGGCCCAACCCTTCATTCTTTCAATGCCCAATTTTGACTTCTTTGAGCAATTACGCAAATCATTGCATTCTTCAACTATTTATTTGGACATGCTGTAGAATATCCGCCAAAATCCTAAGCAACAGTTAGGTTTCTAGGTCGATCGCTGGCTTATCTTTTTGCAGGAAAGGATATGGATTCCTTCGGACAATCCATTCATTTCACTTCTTCTGGCCCTTACATGTACATAAAAACTTCATAAATAATATATATATATATATATATATATATATATATATATATGTAATTATTTTTTACAATTAGATTAAAATATTTTATAGACACCTAGGTGCTCATTGACACTTACTCTTTATTTGATGTCACATAAATAGTGAAAAAAATAAGGTATAAAAAGAATAAATGCATGAGAATTAGAAAATTGAGTATATTTAGAGACATTAAAATGTGACATTCACACATTTTCTCTCCAAAATAGTGTAAAAATGAATGGTACTACGTGTTTGTCCGTAAACACTCAAATGAAAATCAATTTAGAAAACTTAAAAATTGATTTTCATGTCCTACAATTGATTGTCATGTTTTTTTTTGTGAATAATTGATTATACATTTTGATAATCGATTTTTACATTTTGAAAAAAAATATTTTAATTGAATAAACCATTTTATTTATTTCTCTTAAACTAAACACATTCATTCTCATTCTATTTTTCTTATTTTTATTTAATTCTATTTTTTCTTTGTTTTTGTCCACCTTATTTTTCACATACTTTTATTTTCTTATCTACCCAATACAATGTAAGAGAAAAAAAAACATGAATAGTTAGTGATAAAATGTAATAAAAAGAGGAAAAAATAGATATTAATTGAATATATTATTATGATATTCGAATGTATTATATTAATAAATCCTCCTCCTTACACTGAATTAATCAGTTAAACATCTACATATAGACCACATGTCACATTCTCAGCCACTATGTGCAACATGACAGTTGAACAAAAAAAACAAGGTAGGAAAGCCAAGCCGCATCTTCAATTAATTAAGAGCCTCTCAACAATATCCCACCCAAGCACACAAGTACAATTAATTTAATTCACTTGATGGTTCATTATCTTTAACCCCTATATGCATTTCCCATATGATGTAGTCACAATGCATATCCTTTTCTTGTCATTATACTTTTTTGTTAAGCATTTGATTCCAAGCCAACGTGAGCTCAAGCAAAAGAGTTAAACAATCTCAAAAGTTATTAGTTATCCATCAAATGCAAAGGAATTATTTGCTAGTTAGGTATCACATCAAGTGTTTCCGCAATACAAGCCAACCATATGGCCTCAATTGCTTGTATACAACATTTTGTGTTGGCTGCTGTTACAATCAACAATAAAATGAAGTTAGTTCCAACCTTCACAGAAGGAAAAATTTATAAGAGTTTTAAGGGGGACTTCACATTTCTCATACCATTTCAAGATTATTGCCCATTTTCTTTGGTACTTAAAATAAGATAAAAAATTAATCATTCCTTGGTTTATATCAATGCTTCATGTGAAGATGTGGCACAATTGTATTATGTGGTACAACTGCCCCACTCCAATTTGCATTATGATGGTTACATTATATACATACATATGCTTTCTTTATATTAAATATGACAAACATTTATTAGGAAGAATTGTACCTTAGTACCAAGGCCAATTGTCTTGTTGTCAAAAGAAATTCATTTCTTGAGGAGCTACAATTAACAACATAAACGAGTTAAGGAGCTACAAGTAATAAAATGACTACAATTGAAAACACAGCACTCATAAATCATGCAGATTTTATCTTGTATAAACTGCCTCAATTACATTAGTGCCTCCTCAAACTAATATTTTGAATATAATAACTGCCCAATTTCATTGTTATTTAACATATATGTTTTTCTTTAGACTTCGAAGGATTTAATGAAACACAAATCAAAGGGAAAAAAAGCACCAAAATAGAAAATTGTACGTATTAGTAAAAATAGAGTTAGCTAGGGGTATGGATATTTATTCCATAATGGTGAATACAACAACACAAGACACCAAACAAAAGGAACAAGAAATGAGGCTAGAAACTAGCAAAGCACAACCCATGCCACTTCCATACATTTTGTCCAAATCACACTAGCACCCGTCACCAACTTGCAACCTTTCTTTCTCTCTTTTTGCGTTATGTTATCTTCACCCAATAACGCTCACGTTGGCGGCACTACTACACTACACTGCAACCAGCATCATCAGTGTACATATTCACTTAGTAGTATATAAAAATTTACTTAATTATTTAAATAACTTTTTCTTATCTTCTTCATGGTAACATTTTAAGCACCACTTTATAGGATACCTTAATTACACTGCATCCAGCATCATCAGTGTACAGATATTAACGTAGTAGTATATAAAAGTTTACTTAATTATTTGAATAACTTTTTCTTATCTTCTTCACAGTAATATTTTAAGCACAAAATAAACTAATCACATGATGCATATAAACCAAGCAAACCCCACTTTATAGGATACCTTAATTTCCTATATTTTAACCTCTTAATTTTAAATAAAAAAATAAAAAAAGAAACCACATGTAATCTGAACAAAAACAATTCAAAACTCATAAAAATCAATAATTAGACAATTTAAAATTCAAAGTTAAGATAATTCATTAAACTAAATTAACGCAGCTTAAATAATAAAACTTAAATAAATAAAGTCATTTAATTCATCATTAAGTAATAATAAGACTAAAATAACAAGAACAGGAACGAATAAAAGTTTATTAAACTCGGGATCAAACAAGTTTTACCTGAATGAAGTCTTAACAAGTATAACTAAATCATATAAAAAGAATAAGTATAGAAAGAAACCAAGGATTAACGCATTAAGCATGACACCACAGATCTAAATCATTGTTTTTTCATTTAGAACTAGAGCTAAATAAGCTAACAGCAGCATTAACAACTAAAATAACTCAATAACCGAACAAAAATCCCCACAATTAATACTGAAAATCATTTAATTAATGTCTCAATACTAATAAGTTTTATACATTGATCTTCAGTAGACAAGCCTAAGCTGATTCATTTAATTGGTGGGAATTCCAGGCAATTCCCGATTCCTGATCCCAATATATAAAAATTGTACTACATTTCGCAAAGCTCCATTCCAGTGAATGATTGACCCATTTAACTCTTGGGTGCTTTTAAGGTTCTGCTCTCTCTGCCCTATAATAGGATATACTAGTGGACACTCTCTGCCCTATAATAGGATATACTAGTGGACACTATTATGTGTGTAGCGTGTACACTTACCATGACTCACTCACTCAGCCTTTAAACTTTCATATAAACATATGTACCTATCTATTCTATGAGCTTCTAAACATTTTTTCCCTCATGCCAAAGATGTTTTCTTTGGCATAAGGGAAAAAATGTTTAGAAGCTCATAGGATAGGTAGGTACATATGTTTATATGATTTTCAGTAGACAAGCCTAAGCTGATTCATTAATTAAATGATTTTCAGTATTAATTGTGGGAATTTTTGTTTGGTTATTGAGTTATTTTAGTTGTTAATGCTGTTGTTAGCTTAGTTTAATGAATTATCTTAACTTTGAATTTTAAATTGTCTAATTATTGATTTTTATGAGTTTTGAATTGTTTTTGTTCAGATTACATGTGGTGTGGTTTCTATTTTTATTTTTTTATTTGAAATTAAGAGGTTAAAATATAGGAAATTAAGGTATCCTATAAAATGGGGTTTGTTTGGTTTATATGCATCATGTGATTAGTTTATTTTAACATCTGTACACTGATGATGCTGGTTGCAGTGTAATTAAGGTATCCTATATAGTGGTGCTTAAAATATTATCATGAAAAAGATAAGAAAAAGTTATTTAAATAATTAAGTAAATTTTTATATACTACTACGTGAATATTTACACTGATGATGCTAGTTACAGTGCAGTGTAGTAGTGTCAACGTGAGCATTATTGGATGAAGATAACGTAACCCAAAAAGAGAGAAAGAAAGGTTGCAAGTTGGTGACTGGTGCTATTATGGAATAGCTTTCTTGATTTGGAAAAAATGTATGGAAGTGGCATGGGTTGTGCTTTGCTAGTTTCTAGCATCATCCGCTGTCATCTATTGTTCCTTTAGTTTGGTGTCTTGTGTTGTTGTATCCACCGTTATGGATAAATATTCATTCTCCTAGCTAACTCTATTTTTTTACTAATACGTACAATTTTCTATTTTGGTGCTTTTTTCCTCTTTGGGTTGTGTTTCATTAAATCCTTCGAAGTCTAAAGAAAAACATATATGTTAAATAACAATGAAATTGGGCAGTTTTATTATATTCAAAAGATTAGTTTGAGGAGACACTAATGTAATTGAGGCAGTTTATACAAGATAAAATCTGCATGATTTATGAGTGTTGTGTTTTTAATTGTAGTCATTTTATGTTGTTAATTGTAGCTCATCCAGAAATGAATTTCTTTTGACAACAAGAGAACTGGCCTTAGTACTAAGGTACAATTCTTCCTAATAAATGTTTGTCCTATTTGATATAAAAAAACATATGTATGCATATAATGTAACCATCATAATCCAAATTGGAGTGGGGCAGCTCTACCACATAATACAATTGTGACACATCTTCACATACAGCATTGATATAAACCAAGGAATGATTAATTTTTTTATCTTATTTTAAGTACCAAAGAAAATTGGCAATAATCTTGAAATGGTATGAGAAATGTGAAGTCCCCCTTAAAACTCTTATAAATTTTTCCTTTTGTGGAGGTTGGAACTAACTTCATTTTATTGTTGATTGTAACAGCAGTCAACACAAAATGTTGTATACAAGCAATTGAGGCCATATGGTTGACTTGTATTGCGAAAACGCGTGATGTGATGTGATACCTAACTAGCATATAATTCATTTGCATTTGATGGATAACTAATAACTTTTGAGATTGTTTAACTCTTTTGCTTGAGCTCACGTTGGCTTGGAATCAAATGCTTGACAAAAAAGGATAATGACAAGAAAAGGATAAGCATTGTGACTACATCATATGGGAAATGCATATAGGGGTTAAAAATAATGAACCATCAAGTGAATTAAATTAATTGTACTTGTGTTTGGGTGGGATATTGTTTAACTGATTAATTCAATGCACAGAGGAGGATTTAAGATTAATATGATACATTCGAATATCATAATAATATATTCAATTAATATCTATTTTTTCCTCTTTTTATTACATTTTATCACTAACTATTCATGTTTTTTTTTTCTCTTACATTGTATTGGGTAGAAAAAAAATGAAAGTATGTGAAAAATAAGGTGGACAAAAACAAAGAAGAAATAGAATTAAATAAAAATAAGAAAAATAGAATGAAAATGAATGTGTTTAGTTTAAGAGAGATGAATAAATAAATAAAATGATTTATTCAATTAAAATATTTTTTTTCAAAATGTAAAAATCGATTATCAAAATGTATAATCAATTATTCACCAAAAAAAAAACATGACAATCAATTGTAGGACATGAAAATCAATTTTTAAGTTTTCTAAATTGATTTTCATTTGAGTGTTTACGAATAAACACGTAGTACCATTCATTTTTACACTATCTTGGAGAGAAAATGTGTGAATGTCACATTTTAATTTCTCTAGATAGACTCAATTTTCTAATTCTCATGCATTTATTCTCTTTATACCTTATTTTTTTCACTATTTATGTGACATCAAATAAAGAGTAAGTGTCAATTAGCACCTAGGTGTCTATAAAATATTTTAATCTAATTGTAAAAAATACATACATACATACATATATATATATTATTTATGAAGTTTTTATGTACATGAAGAAGTGAAATGAATGGATTGTCCGAAGGAATCCATATCCTTTCTTGCAAAAAGATAAGCCAGCGGTCGACCTAGAAACCTAACTGTTGCTCAAAGAAGTCAAAATTGGGCATTGAAAAAATGAAGGGTTGGGCCAGGTCGCGTGTGAGGGACAACTGGAACAAGGCTAGACACTTTACATACGAAGAAGGCATTTAAATTGTTGTGTTGAAGCTAAAGTTGGCTTGTAATGGGACGTCAACTTGGAGGGTAACGGGGTGGCCCAAATGTGAAAAAGACATGGTGATAATATTATAGTCCATGGTAACGGGGCCCAACTCTTTAAGCCACTGGACCCCTAGTACCAAATCGCCGTTGAGGGGAAGGGCAAATTGATCAAGGGTGAAATGATGGCCTTGGATATCGATGGGAACCTGAGAATAGGAGGTGGTGTGCACTCCATGTTAGTTATGTTTCCCACCATAACCTGTAGCTACAGCTTCGGGGAGGAAGGGAGGTTCAAATACTTCATCACACTGGATTGGATGAAGTTGTGGATGCTCCCACCATCCACAAAGATCATGACACTATGGCGATGAATGTGGCCATAAACATGGAAGGTTTCTGATTAGAGCATCCCGACTAGTGCATTGAGGCTAAGTTGAGGTGTGATGTAAGCGGAGGAATTCGAGAGGGATGATTCGGTCAGAGGTTCAGACACCTACAGTGGGGACAAAGGCTGGACCTCTTTACCATCGTCTGCGATAAATAGATGCAGGCATGGTTTACAACGATGGCCCTGGACCCACTTGTCATCACAACGGTAGCACGACAGTGGTTCCTCAGGTGAGAAGTGCTTAAGGGGCAAACGGGAAGTAGAAGTTGTGTTGAAGGATGACGACGCATGGGAGGTTGAGGGAGTGGGATAAAATCAAGCACCGTGACAATGATCCAAAAGTTTGTATTCCTGTACTTTAGCCAAGGCGACAGCCAGTGGAAGGGACATTGGTTGTAGGGTAAAAAAAAGAAGATTTATAATGAAATTTGCCCAGGCTGACTCAAATATGAATCCTGTAGGAGACTGGCCAATTAGCAGAGGCAGAAACCTGAATAATCTGGGAAAATACTGCAAAAGGATTGCTGCACGCAGAAGATTTTTAGCAAAATTTGCTCCTGATATTCCCAAGTACTTTCGTAGGACAAATGATATCATTATCTGCAAATATTTCATCACATGTCATGACATGGAATTTGAAGAGTACACAATAAATCATTAGTCTTTTTCACAAATCGAAAACCCTTTCCTTCCCCTGCTGCCTGCTTGATCTCAAGTATATGTTCATGTTCATCGTCCACAGACTATTAATTCATCAGACACAATGAAAGGTTCAATCCTTGTGGTTCATTTCTATTTGAAAAAGCTGATATAGAACACTAAGCAGTTTATAAAGATAAAGATAGAAAAATGACAACAAAAATCTTCAGAGTTCTAATTGTAACAAGGTAATTGGTTGGTAACAAGGTACCATAGCCTTTATGACTAATTGTAGAGGACAGATCCCCAATTCTCTCATGTTCTAAATTAATTTCAAATTGATTACAAAATAAGTGGGCCTTTGGCATTTGTATGCTTCAAGGAGAAAGAGTTTTTGCATGCAGAGTTTGTGAGAGATGAAAACTATTTATGTGAAGGCACTTGACAATAGCAACTACAATAGTCCTATTATAGAAAACTTAATAGCTCATCACAAGAACTCCTTATTTATTTTGAATAAGAATATCACAACTAAAAACTGATATTTTGAAAGAAACAAGAAAAAACTCAACTTCATATGGCAACATCAAAGACCTCCTTATTTTCTAGTAAATCAAAGATACAAAGCCACTGAAAATTCAACGGAACAGATATCACACAATATGAGTAGAGAGAAAATACCGATAAGCATTCATGTTCAATTGTAAGACTGGTACGTCTCATAATTCACATCATAAACTTTGTGCTTTGTGGCACATAAAAGTGAATACCCAAAATACTAAGTTACGATGAGCAAACTCAGCCAAGGAAATTATATAAAGAAAGTTTCCACAAAGCAAAAAAGGGAGATGGTAAGAAGTTTACCTGAGGTAGAGGCAATACAACAAATAGGTCAATGAAAAAATAACCCTTCAGATAATTAAGAGCAATTTTCTTGGGATGATCAACTAAATCTCCAGCACCTACTACCCTTGACTCAGGAGAAACATAAGCCAACCTAAACTGTAAAGAAGCAAAAAAGACTTATAAAATAAAAAAAACTTACAAAAGGAAATTGAAAAGGTCGCAAGATCAAGTATAAGGATACAGAAAAGTTTGTATAGTAGCCTTCAGAATGTAAGTGTTGCATAAATAATGAAAAAAAACTGAAATTGTTTATTGACAATACTTCTATTGCCCCTATAGTGGACAATGATATCAACAAAAGGAACAACGTAAATAGTTCATCTTGAAGACTTGAATACAGTTTTTTTTTTTTTTTTTTTTTTAATTTTAAGAGAGTGATCTATTTTAATGTACATGTACCTAAACAATGTAAAAAGCCTTTGTAATTTTAAAGCAAGGCAAAAAGGTCCATCTCCAAATATGGAATAAACTAAACTAATGGAAAGCAAATTCGCAATATTTGAAAAATATACAGACTTTTTAAAAGAATTTGAAAGATAGGGAATAAATAGAGCTTGACTAAAACAATAGTGATCAAATTAATAATTCTACATTAAATTTTTATTGAAATTAAATTCTACACTAAATTTTAATATGAATATTATATTAATTATATATAATATTAATATTTTAATTAATTTAATAAGCATTTAATCTAATAAAAAAAATTTATATAGATGATGATAATATATAATTATATAATAAAATTTTTATATGTTGACAATATATTTAAATTTAATGAATTGGTAAGTAATGACGTTAGATCCAAAAAATGTGGTGTCAGTCTATGATGAGAGTTATATATCCTCAGAAGACACAGTTATATCAGTGGATGACAATTTGAGATATCAATAATAATTGAATAATATACATAATATTATTATTATTATACGACAAATAAAAATAGTAATAAAATACTCGTATATGTTTTTCACGTGTTATACACACATCATCTATTCACTGAGAATTCAAGATTAAGAATAGTAATTAGTAAATGAACATAATGTATAGGCACTGATCAACAAAAGTTATATATATATATATATATATATATATATATATATATATATATATATATATATATATATATATATATATATATATATATAAAACTCATATTTGGAACTAGTGGATATGGTGTGGACTCTGGATTCAATTGTGCCGGCTCCGTACTTTAAAAATTTATGATTATAAAGAGAAGAGATAAGCACCAAGCAAGCCAAAGCTTCTCCTAGAAATCAGTTTCCTAGTAGGAAATGCTAGTAAACATGATCAGAGTGGTGCCTTCAACTTAGAGAACATAAGTTATTTCCTAGAAATCAGTTTCCTTCTTTTCAAACAGTATTTTTTCTTAAAAAAATAATAAACATGTAGGAGCATCTAACCTGTTTAGAATCCCATATTCACAGTAGAAAAGCATAGTCAAATTAGTGTTTAAAAAATTTAGGAATTAAGTTACAGACTGCACATTAAACAATGTATAGTTTTAATTTTTTTTAGATTTTCCGAATTTTCTACAACATTGGCTACTTCTGATAAACCAAAATTACATAGCAGGAAAACTTTAAAACCTTAAAGCTAAATAGGGTCTTAGGACAATAAATCCGCAATCTTTTATCTTGAATATAGATGTAAGTAAATAGCAATTGAAACAGAGAACTTCTCATAGAAATATCATTCTGATAGACCAAAAGCCATCACTATATATTCATTGTATTGATTGATAATAACTGAACATAAAAGTTTGCTGATAAAAAAAAAACTGAACATAAAAGTGAAGTTGTGCATAAATATGAAAATTAAATGCTACTTAAGACCACAAAGTTACAGCATAATTCAATCAAATGTCTATAAATTATTAGATTAGTAAAATCATCTACATGAACTCCAGACTATGGTCAGAATAAAGATGATTGTACAGTGCAAAATCACATCTGTAAAATGATTTTTTTGGCTATGCAGCACATAATTAAAGTCAAGTTCAAAACATAGAATTCAACGTTCTCTTAAATTTAAGGAGAAACAAAAGTCTATTTTTGGAAGAAAAGCACCTTGGGATCAAATATAGCTGAAGTTCTCCGGGTTCTTGGCTGAGAAGCCTTGAAATAAGTGGGGCAAGTAGTACAATAAGGATCATTACACATTCCAAGTTGCCCAGACCTCATTAAGTGCTCATTCTTTCTATTGTAGTCGTTATCCCAACGATTTTCATCTGTGCCATTGAAAGTAGAAAACTTTTCTGTCTTGCTCTCCACTACTTTGGTTCGTGTCGCAACTATATTCTGTCGTGAAAGATTTCCAGTTCCATTGGTAGCATACAGTGGACCACTCATCTGCACAAAGGGGGTTTTTCTCACACTACAAAGTGGACCAGTATGTCCCACAAGACTAGTTTCTTTCTCATATGATTCCAAGGAGGCCATAGGAATAGAAATTGAAGCACTTCGTGTCCTAGATACAAGCCTTCGGAAACTAGAATCCACAACTTCATCAGATAGTTGAGCATGTGTTTCTGACAGCATTGGCACCTCATCCTTTTCAAAATGAGCCATGTTTCCTAGATGATTCTCCAATTTTTATGAAACTAGCAAAACATCAATGTATACATTTCTGCACGATATCATCAATTTTAAAGCAAAACAATCCAATTTAGCTCACAACTTGAAAAGAGAAAGCATAAATTTTTGTTAAAAAAACAGTAAATGAAAAGCCAAAGACTATATTTGTTCCCAAGTGACAAAGTCAAATGGAACTCAATGCATCCTCATGAGGAAGATCATTGTTCTCAAGTGGCTGAGAGTCCAATTTGGTTAAAAGGACATGATGAGAATCGAAGTGGGTAACATAGCAAGGACCATTTAATTGCATATTGATTTTCATCCCAATTCCCAATCGCCATCGCAACGGAACATGAAAATGCAGATTTCAAATAATAATAAAATAGATGAAAAGTTGTTACCTTACCTTATTTAGTTGATCAAGTAACTGAGTATCATCTCATTCTCAGCTCAGCCTCCGATTTTGAGGTTTGAGAATTGAGAGTGGGAACGAACGAAATCCAGAATAACTAAACTACGATTAGTTTGCACTTCCTATCATGTCGGCCTTGGACATAGCCAACACCTATAACAAGAAAGAAGGAACACCATCACTACTCACCTCATTCCACAAAGCCTATACACTGACATTTTTCCAGTTGTGTAATGTCAGAGCCACAGCAGCATCTGCATTCTACACCAATGCTCTAAAATAGGAGATTATTATATGGGGGAACATTAACTTAATTAATTAACATTGTTTTTTTTATCAAGGACTGAACTACTATTTAGTACTATGCTTTTCACCAAAATAAATTAAATGTATAGTAATATGCTGATTGCTGCAAGACTAACAATTAAGATCAAACCAAGCTAAACATGTGTTTGCATAGGCATTCGTTCCATAGAAAAATTATACATTCCAAGCATAAGCTCCGACGTAAGCTCTGACGAACAGAGGCCAAACTTTGACGGCATGAAATAATAGGATTTCCCATTTGTAGACACATGATCAATGCGTTATTTCTTACTCTAACTAAATAAAACTTAGTACATGTCAAATGTTTTCGAGCCATATGTGTCTGCAATATTGATTTCATGATAATGTCAATAAATTCTAGTTTTGGATTCTAGTGTTGTTATTGATGGACTAAATCCAAAATGATTTGCACTTGCCTTCAAGTAATGATTGGGTACTATGACGGCTATGGTGTAATGGTTTGAATTGAGAAAACGCAATACCGACTTCACATTTGAATTCACAAAAAGTCACTAATCCATATAAGACTAAAAGAGCCGCTAAAAAAATACTGAGGACGAAAACTCCCCCAATTGCCTTTTGAGTGTGGATAGTGGAGAGTGGAGACCCACCATTAGATTGAGAGGTCACACCAAATAACAGGGTTTCAATGCTAATGCATGAACCTGCATTATAAGAAAGTAAAAAGGCAATCATATTCATATATTATGCACAGTTTTGAGCGCACGCACGAACAGATTATAATATATTAGTAAAAATCTACGTGTGAGATTTTGTTGGTGAATTTCCTGCTGATAAAAGCCATCCACGTGTTAGGTGTGTGATTTTATTCTATTCTATTATAGTTAGAGTAAGAAATAACACACAGAGCATAGATTCAAACAGAAAACAAACAGAGCATAGATTCAAACACATTGATATTAGTTCTGTGAATGGTTTTGAACTGCAAAACGAACAGAGCATAGATTCAAACAGAAAACACACCTGAGGTTCACCGGGAACCATGGAGATGCAATCGGTGCATCCAAGCATAAGCTCCGACGTAATCAGAGGCCAAACTTTGACAGCAACTCGAACACACTGCGTCGATTTGGAATTTTCCATCTCCAACCAAACCGAATCAGCCTCGAGGCTGGAAACTCTAAAATCCAATCAAAACACAGAAATTAAATCAAACAACGCCATTTAGAGTTGCATTGCGCTCAAAACTCACAGAAATTGGTGTAGAATGGAACCAGAGGTTTGATAATCGTGTTTGTCATGACTATATATGTTAAACTTCTGTGGCGCGCTTTTATGTATTAGTAAAACCAAATCCACAAACAATAGATAATAGACAAATAGATATACCTTATGGAGAATCCATCAAACGTAGCCGCCACCATGATCAGTGATTACAAGAAGGGAGAGACTATGAAGAAGAAGAAGAAGAAGAAGAAGAAGAAGACTGAGAAAAGAGGAACATGGATGATTAGATGAGAGAGAAAGAGAGTAATTAAAGTTTTGCGCTCTCAGACTAGGAGAGAAGAAGAAGGAGGAATGGGAGAGAGTATTGTGTGTAGCTGTCTGCTTGCTTTTCCCTAATTTATGACTGAAAGGGACATATGAGAGAGAGAGCTCTAAAGTGACGACAGATACAGAAGAAACGAAGGTGAGAGAATATTTTATTAATTATTAATTAAACTCGTACAATTATTTAATTAACACTCATGCTTTATTATAATGTTAATGTTGGTGCTTGTTACTGTAATTGATTTTCGTTGATTAATTATTTTATTATTGCTAATCAACTCTTGTGCTTTATTCGTTTCTTTCCATGCATGTTATTTTCATTTTAAAAAAAGTACTTTTGAGGTTATTTTCGTTGATTAATGTTAATGTTCTTTGGATTCTCCAATTTATGTCTTAAAGAGTTTTACTTACACCAACAATTGTAGGGATAAGACTTTTGAAATTATACCTACATCAATCACTTATAGGCACATATTTTATAAAATTTTATCTACATAACGTAGTTGTAGGTATAAGTTTTTTAAAAAAATTTAAAATTTTGCCTACACGGTGCTTCTGTTAATTCTTTTAAGTTTTACCTACACTATAATCAATTATAGGCATAAGTTTTTTTGGAGTTTTACCTACACAACATAGTTGTAGGTAGAAGTATTTTTTTAGTTTTAATGAATTTGCCTACACCAAATAATGGTTAGTACAAGTGGTTGACTTTTTATCTACAATAGTTAGTTGTAGGTAAAAGTGTTTTTGAGATATACCTACACTAATTTGCATAGGTTATTTTTATTTTGGTCTGGAACTAAGAAGTGTTGTAGACATAGGTTATTTTTCTTGTAGTACAATTGTATTATGCAGTACAGCTACCCCACTCCAATTTGCATTATGATGGTTACATTATATGCATACATATGTTTTTTTATATTAAATAAGACAAATATTTATTAGGAAGAATTGTACTCTAGTACAAAGGCCAATTGTCTTGTTGTCAAAAGAAATTCATTTCTCTAGGAGCTACAATTAACAACATAAACGAGTTAAGGAGCTACAAGTAATAAAATGACTACAATTAAAAACATATATATGCATATAATCGTGTTTGTCATGACTCATAAATCATGCAGATTTTATCTTGTATAAACTGTCTCAATTACATTAGTGCCTCCTCAAACTAATATTTTGAATATAATAAAACTGCCAAATTTCATTGTTATTTAACATAACATATATGTTTTTTTTAGACTTCCAAGAATTTAATGAAACACAAATTAAAGTAAATATAGAGTTAGCTAAGGGATGAATATCTATCCGTAATAGTGGATACAACAACAGAAGACACCAAAAGAAAGGAGAACAAGAAATGACAGCCAGCGGATGATGCTAGAAAATAGCAAAGCACAACCCATGTCACTTCCATACATTTTTTTCCAAATTAAGGGAGCTATTCCACAGTAACACCAGTCACCAACTTGCAACCTTTCTTTCTCTCATTTTGCGTTATGTTATCTTCACCCAATAACGCTCACGTTGGCACTACTACACTACATGCAACCACCATCATCAATTCAGTGTACAAATATTCACGTAGTAGTGTATAAAAATTTACTTAATTATTTAAATAACTTTTTCTTATCTTCTTCATGGTAATATTTTAAGCACAAAATAAACTAATCACATGATGCATGTAAATCCAGCAAACTCCACTTTATAGGATACCTTAATTACATTGCAACCAAAAAATTTACTTAATTATTTGAATAATTTTTTCTTATCTTCTTCACAGTAATATTTTAAGCACAAAATAAGCTAATCACATGATGCATATAAACCAAGCAAACCCCACTTTATAGGATATCTTAATTTCCTATATTTTAACCTCTTAATTTCAAATAAAAAAATAAAGATAGAAACCACATGTAATCTGAACAAAAACAATTCAAAACTCATAAAAATCAATAATTAGACAATTTAAAATTCAAAGTTAAGATAATTAATTAAACTAGATTAACGCAGCTTAAATAATAAAACTTAAATAAATAAAGTCATTTAATTCATCATTAAGTAATAATAGGACTAAAATAACAAGAACAGAAACGAATGAAAGTTTATTAAACCAGGGATCAAACAAGTTTTACCTGAATGAAGTCTTAACAAGTATAACTAAATCATATAAAAAGAATAAGTATAGAAAGAAACCAACGATTAATGCATTAAGCATGACACCACAAATCTAAATCATTGTTTTTTCATTTAGAACTAGAGCTAAATAAGCTAACATAAGCATTAACAACTAAAATAACTCAATAACCGAACAAAAATCCCCACAATTAATACTGAAAATCATAATTAATACTAAAAATCATTTAATTAATGTCTCAATACTAATAAGTTTTATACATTGATTTTCAGTAGACAAGCCTAAGCTGATTCATTTAATTGGTGGGAATTCCCCGCAATTCCCAATTCCTGATCCCAATATATAAAAATTGTACTACATTTCGCACTGCTCAATTCCAGTGTATGATTCACTCATTTAACTGTTGGGTGCTTTTAAGGTTCTGCTCTCTCTGCCCTATAATAGGATATACTAGTGGACACTATTATGTGTGTAGTGTGTACACTTACCATGACCCACTCACTCAGCCTTTAAACTTTCATATAAATATATGTACCTACCTATTCTATGAGCTTCTAAACATCGCTTACTTTTTCTGGCAAAACCACTCCCAACCTATATTTACTCCCCTAGGGTCACAAGTGAAGTGATAATAATGCTTAAAATACGTTTATTATGAAAGTTCAGTGCAGGTTTAAAGGCATCATTTGGTATGCCAAAAGCTATCTTCTTCAAAGCAAGCTTAAAGGAATTATTTAGATGGAATTGTTTTAGTATAACTTTATTCAATGATGCCACACTCATACATATGATCTATTTTTGAAAATAGAAATCTATTGTTTAATAATGCGGGATCCTGTCCCAGCCATGAATACAAATATATATGTGATCATTATATTAAAATGTGAGATTCACGCTTTCTCTCTCCAAAAGAGTGTAAAAATGAATAATATCATGTGTTTATTCATAAACACTCAAATGAAAATGGATTTTCAAAATTTAAAAATTAATTTTCATGTCCTACAATTGACCATCAAGTTTTTTTTTGAATAATTGATTATACATTTTGAGAAAAAATATTTTAATTAAATAAATTTATTTATTTATTTATTCATTTTTCTTAAACTAAACACATTTATTTTCATTCTATTTTTTTATTTTAATTTTATTCTATTTCTTTTTTGTTTTTGTCCATCTTATTTTTCATAAATTTTTTTTACTTTTCTACCAAATACAGTGTAAGAGAAAAAAAATACATGAACATTTAGTGATAAGATGTAATAAAAAAAGAAAAAAAAATATTTATTGAATATATCATATCAATCTTAATTATCCTCCTTACACTGAATGAATAAGTTCAACATCTATATATAGACCAAAATCCTGCAGCCTCAGGAATAGGAATCAGAATCAAACAATTCCACTCATGGTTAGCTTCAACCAATGGCAAAATAAGGCTTTCCGTTAAACCTGTACAGCGTCGTCACAGCTGCTCATTTTTCTCTAGCTCGCACACACCCAAATCAACTAGGGCTTGCCTTTCTCATTTCTCACTTTTACTGCACCGATCGTTTCACTCTCAAACTGTAAGTTCAACTTCTCACTATCTCAGCTCATAATGCGGTTGAAAATCATGTGTGATTTCTCGAATGTCGCGTATGTTTTCATTTTTGCGATTTGCTGCATGTGCTTTGTTGCATGTGCTAAGAGACGCATTGTTCGAGGGTTTATCTGTTTGCTAGCCAAATGTGGTTGTTCTTGTGTCTGATTTAGGGGTTTGGTGACTATTGTTTGTGATACTTGGAGAAATTTTGTTAATAACTCAGTGAACTGCGGATTAACTAAGAAAATTGGCAATCAAAACTCTGAAGCTGCTGATGATAACTTGCGTCCCTGACTGTTTGCTATTATTGCTGTTTCTTTTTTGTTCTACTCATTTCATGAAGATGTGGATAGTCTGCCAAGGCAGACCATTGTTTGCTTGTCACTCGGTAGCATTATTTTTCTGTCGTTGTCTGAATTTTTTTGCGTGCAAATTATTAATGTACATTTCCTTAGTTTTTTCTGCAAGTTTTTGCATTGGTGCTTTCTGAAAATTTGTCTCCCCTCAAATTGTACACAACCGTTGTTCCTGGACTGATTTTTTTGTATTTGTATGCAGAGCTTCAATGGACTACAGCTCTGAAGAAGATTCTGATATCAGCGAATCTTAGATTGAAGAGTACGCAGAGAAACGATATGAACAGTTAAGGGCTGGGAAATACAAGGTTAAAAATTTGAATGGAACTCTTAGATGTCCTTACTGTGCTGGGAAAAAAAACAAGAATTCAAATATAAGGATTTATTGCAACATGCATCAGGAGTTGGTAAGAGTTCTGCTAACAGAAGTGCACAACAAAAGGCAAACCACCTTGCTCTAGGAAAGTATTTGGAGACCGACCTAGCCTGTGAAGCAGAGCCAATCCAGCGCCCAGCTCTACCTCAAGCTGTCAATCAACCTTTACATCAACAAGATCTTTATGTTTGATTCCTGGATGAACAAGAAAAGCTGAGTAGTGAATTGGAGGAAAAAAAGCGGAAGCTTGATTCCTGGAGTAGAGATCTAAACAAACGTGAGGCCCTAACTGATCAAGAGAAGAAGAAACTTGAAGAGGACAACAAGAAGGTAATGTATATTATATTTTTTGGCCTGTAAATATGTACTCATTTTAAATATAATTTTTATACCTGGATCTTTCTGGCTTATAAATAACTGTCAGTTCAAAACTTTTTGGCATGCTTTTGTCTTTTTTCTGTCACTAAAATTATTTTATTGGTTGCTACTGATTTGAGCCAAGTAATTTATTCTGATTCTATTCACTCCCTTAAGATTGGACCCTTAAGTCAATATTGGCAAATTTATGGCTTCCATTCATTGTGAGGAAATATCAATTCATAAAAATGGTTTCAGTTTTATTTATGTGATTATGCCATCTATGACAATAATTATTAAAAACCATTTGTATATAATATTCATATATTATGCGAAACAGTAAACTCTAACGTCTAAAGAGCCAATGTTAGTTTTTGGAGGAAAAAAAGCAGCATACTTGAAAACATTTATAGCTTCCACACTGCCTTGCTTAAGGTGCTTGCAGACTTTGAAAACAATAGCATTTATGATGTGCCTTTATAGGATTCTTACATAATATTTGTCTTTCTAGAAAGATCTGAGGAATGAGTCACTCCTATTGGCTTCAAAGGAACAAAAGATAGCCCATGAGAGTGTCTTAAGGCTTGTTGAAGAGCAAAAGGTTTGCCTCTTATTTACTATTTAGTGTCTTGGTTATGAAAAGATTGCTATTTATCACTTCATTCTTATACATTGTGAATACATCTTATTGGTGTAAACTTCAAAATTTTCAGCGAGAGAAAGAGGAGGCCTATAACAAGATACTTCAGTTGGAAAAACAGCTAGATGCCAAACAAAAGTTGGAAATGGAAATTGAAGAGTTAAAAGGGAAATTGCAAGTTATGAAGCATCTTGGAGATGAAGATGATGCAGCTGTTCAGAATAAAACAGAAGAGATGAATGATGAATTGCAAGAAAAAGTAGATAATTTGGAAAATATGGAGGCCATGAATCAAATCCTTGTTGTGAAGGAGCGTCAGAGTAATGATGAACTGCAGGAAGCTCGTAAAGAATTAATAATAGTATGACCTTGTTTACTTTCTCCCTAATAAAAGTATACCCCGTGGTTCCCTTTTCTCTATCCATATATAGAGATTTGCTAATTTACCCCGACCTTATTTAGTAGTATTTTAATT
Organism: Glycine max; assembly: GCF_000004515.6. Taxonomy (NCBI): domain Eukaryota; kingdom Viridiplantae; phylum Streptophyta; class Magnoliopsida; order Fabales; family Fabaceae; genus Glycine; species Glycine max. The sequence continues at coordinate 1,946,147 of NC_038243.2, read as the reverse complement.
TAGCAAACTATACCTTGACCTTGGATGCATTTAAGAAAATCCTAGTTATATCATTCACTTAGATTCCATGGCTTAACTTTTCTCTCCATTGATTCTTGCAGATAACCGCTCTAAAAAGCAACTGTTTCTGTTCATGCGTCTTTTTATGCTATAAGCTGTGAATATGTTTGTACCAATGATTGATGTCTGACGTTAAAGGCCTCTTTCTCAAATTCCATATTACATTTGTCACATTCCACGTACAAGTTAACCGATAACTCTTCTTTTCCTTTGTATCTAACAGCCATCAGTTTTCCAAACTCGCCACACCCAACATCAGTTTCAACCAATGTATCTTTCTCACATCGAACACTTCTCTGTACAAGTAAACAACTACCTCTTCTTTTCCTTTGTGCCTAACTGTAATAAATTTCAAACCTCATGTATTTTTCCTTTCTTTCCATCTCGATTCTCTAGTCAATCACATTCCTCCTATGTAATACATACTTCTTCACTCTTTGTATCCTCGTCCCAGATCTAATAAACCAAAGACATAACAATTTTAACATCAATCTCAAGGGTATCTTTCTCTCTTTATTCTCTTCCTATTTAGTCTAATATAGTTTTTCTTGTCTTATCTATCTACCCTTTATTTGGTTTTAGGGTACCAACTAATTAGAGATTAATAGAGAAAAGAATGAACATTATTCTTGCAAAAAAGATATATCCAAAATTGCACTAAGCTAAGTTCCTTATCTAGTAAAATGATATATGTGAATTGATGTTGTTGAGTTGAAAATTAAATTAGGTTGGAGCAGAGTTTATTGGCACATTTATTCTCATGTTTGTGACAATAGGCTTTGCAATTGAGAACGAAAAGACACATGGATCAGAAACTCTAATTATGCAGCGCTAGTGGACTTGCTGTCATGATCGTCATATTCTCCACACACCACATCTCGGGGGTTGAAATGAGCCCCAAAGATGTGACATGTGGAGGATATGACAGATCATGACAGCAAGTCCACTGACGCTGCATAATTAAAGTTTTGCTCTGTCTTTTCCTTCTCAATTGCAGAGCCTATTGCCGCAAACATGAGAATGAATGTGCCAATAAACTCTGCTCCAACTTGGTTTAATTTGGAGTCAACTCATCAATTCACGTATATAATTTATTTTGTTAGATAAGGAACTTAGCTTAGTGCAATTTTGAACATACCTTTTTTGCAAGAGTAATGTCCATTCCTTTCCTTTCTCTGTTGATCTCTAAGTAGTTAATAACCTAAAATCAACTAAATGGTTGATAGATAAGACAAGAAAATATATATTAAACTAAATAAGGAAAGAGAAAAGAGAGAGAAAAATACCCTTGAGATTGATGTTAAAATTGTTTTGTCTTCGATTTGGTTTGGTTTAGGGTGAGGATGCAAAGAGTGAAGATGTATTATATAGGAGGGGTGTGAGTGATTGCAACTGACGTGGAGTGTGACAATGCAATATGAGATTTGATAAAGAGGCTCAGAGTGGAAATTTGAGCAATTAAGGGCAGTTATTGTTGTATATAAGGTGTATCAATATATATTTTCAAAAAATTAGGGGGTTAGTGTAGGAGTAGATAAAAGTAGGGGAAATTTGTGTAATTTCTCAAAACTTTAGGGATAATTAGTGTAATTTACTTTTTAAACTAATATGTTTAATTAACATGTGTCTTCTTAAACTTTAGGTGTATTGGGACAAATATTTAATATTTTAAACCATATGAATATTAGATAATTTTTTTTAATATTTCAAAATAAATGCTATTAGATATATGGTTCGGGGTAAGGTGTATCACCTTATGAGTGATGTATGACAAAGCATTAAAATTGATTTGATAAGTGATGTATGACAAAGCATTAAAATTGATTTGATATAGAAGGTAATTTAAACCGGTAAAGTATGGGTAAAATTGACCTAAAATAAAAGTTTTTATATTTTTTATTTGACCCTTGCCACTTTGTGGTTTATCATTTTGTAGAATATGTCTTTCATCTCTCAAATTTCTAATGTCTGGTTTTATTGTGTCTAAAAATTTGTCCATTTTATTGTCCTTCTAATATTGAAGCGCACTACTTTTTATCTTTAATGTGACTTTGATAGTACTTTATAGAGAGACAAAAAGTGATTTAAATAATACTTGATGGGATAAAAATGATACATTATAAAATTAGAAGGAGGAAAAACAAACCAAATTTTTTAATAGACTAAAACTAAACTTCAGAAGTTTTATAGAGAACAAAAACATGTTTTACCATATTATTGTTTAATCTCTATCATATTGAAAAGCTAACACTCTGAATCTCACAAATTCAAACTCGTTTGAAATTTATTAATTTATATATGCTAATAAACGAAAAACATTGAAATTCTTCATAAACGAAGTTCCTCCGTGAGGGCACCATTTGCCTCAATACCCTTTGTTTGCGAATACAATGAGTAAAATAACATTGAGATATCTATAGATGGACCACAAGAAAACTACATAATCTAAAGCCATAAAACAAGTAATTTGCAAGTCATTTTCACTTAAATGTTGTTCAACAACATGTCTATTTTTATCCAATGTTTGACTTGTTACTCGCACTTGGACTCTAATAATGTTTCATCAAACTTTATTACTTTAAACAATTTGGTGCACCAAAGAAATTTTCTCTTGGTGTCAATAATCCTAATTTTTGGACAAGAATTATTTCAATTTTTTTATAAAGATAAACATAGAAACATTCAAAATTTATACAAATGAAAATTATTAATATACTTAAATTTGAAGTTTTAAATAAATAAATGAGATAAAAAGATTTGAAAAAAAGTTAGAGATTGAAACAGTTCAATTAGCAAATAAGACAAGTCCAGTGTGTCTCCTCATGGTTAGCTCATGTTTAACACGAAGAAGATACACAAAGAAGCTCAAAGTCGTGTTTAGTGCGAATACTGCGTTAACCACATTATCACGTCATACTCGCTAAGCCCAGATGCCCACTTAGCAATGAAGTCAGGTGAATCTTAAGTGACCTTAGGCCTATAAAAAGATTAGGATGCAAAAGAGAAACACACACTGAGACTTAGAGCTCTATAATGAATACATACTGAGTATCTCTAATAGGGGAAACTTTCTCTATGTTCATTATTCTCTTCTCTTCCTTTATCCATCTCTCTTCTCCTATCCACATCAGTCCCTAAAGTGTAAAGACTCTCATAACAATGAGAGACTAAACCTCCATTGTTAGGAGTTGAACAATCAATAATGTCATTGTAATGTAATCTTTCCTTACTATCTATTGATCGAATGCAATGTCAATTTTTATTGTTTCTTTCTTGCGCTTTATTGTATTGTATGGTCTGATCATTCATGCATTTATTTAGGGATTAGACATTGGAAAATGATAATTTCTAAATAATTGGAAAAGAGCATCTAAACAAATCATTGCCAGGGAAAGAAAATCCTAACCTCATGCAATTTATTGTTTTATCTTTGCAAAGGAATTTATGAAATAATAGATAAATTAGACTCTTCATCATGAGGGACCAGGATGTAGGTGAAAATCGAATAACATTAAATAGAGAAACACCATCAAGGGTTAGGCATGCTTTGCCCCAACATATTTTAAATTTTGAATTTATCTTTAAGCATTTGAACATATTATCATCATTTTTATCTTCTATCTTTATCATCTTTTAATTTAAATATTTATCTTATCTTTTAACTCTTTAATTATCTTTTATTTTAAATTTCTTATCTCTTACTTGTTAATTATGTTTGCATCAATTTAAGTACAAATAAAATTCTTGTGAATTCGACGCTCGTACTTCAATTTTAACTTTACTATTTGTGATAAATTAGTGCACTTGACAATGAGTTAACAATTTATATAATTTTATAATTTCCAACAAGTGTCAATGATAAGGAGAGTTAAAAAATGTTATAGCATTTCTCTTGTTCTAAATGTGATATGACCTAGCCAGCAAGGAACAACTATAGTAACTCGAGATCTACATAATCCAAGCACTTGTGAATGTTAGTCCACTTATAAAACACTTGTCTTTAGCCACTGAACTAGTTTTTTGCACTCGGCAAGTTTTTACTCCAATGGTGCTGCATAATATTCATAGGCCTAATCCAAACATGTTACATTAGGCTGTCAGGCTTCTCTTATGAGAACGCAAATCAAACTAACAACATCCGTTGCGTGGGCTAGACGGGACTGAATAGAATTTAGTCAGACTTTGCCAAGATTCATCAAGGGTAATAGATAGGTAGCTGGACAAAGACATAGAGGTATGAATCTCTTATTTATCAGAAAAAACACTGCTAACGCAGTCTAGGAAAAAAAAAGCTGAAAGAATTTGCTTTTAGAAAAAGGATGCAACATAGAATTTTTTTAGTTTTTAATGCTTTTGAAGTGGTAGCCTTTAGTCCTTTACATATTAGTTTGATTGGAAATCATTAACAAATCCAAATGAGAAATTCTTGCATACAACTTACTGTTGTTTATTTGTATCCTATGATAATGAATAAATTCAGCACAGATCCCAACCACGGTATCACCGTAGAATTGGGCATAATTCAAATCAAATATGTTATGACTTGTTCAAAAGCCAGCCTCCTTGACCCATTGAAATAACATTATTGAAGCTACTTTGTCTATACTTTTGGTGTAACTTTCTTCACTCCGCATTAAATTTTAGACATGCTATAGTATGTAGCAATATGACTACAAATGAGCCATAGGCACATGTTTGCTTATAACTGCCATATTCAAAGCATTTTGATTATCCTTTTCTTGCCATTATCCTTTTTTGTCAAGCATTTGATTCTAAACCAATGTGACCACAAACAAAAGAGTTAAACAATCACAACAGTTATTAGTTATCCATCAAATGTAAAGGAATTCTTTGCTAGCTAGGTATCACAAGATAGTCTTGCAACCATGCAATAGGCAGAAAGTCATGTGTTTCATTACATATATCCTATATAACAGACAATATGCATTGCTCACAGTTTCAATTCATCCCTTGATGACGACTGAGACAAATGCATCTTACAGTGCAGTAATGCACAGAAAAAAACGATGGCCAAGATGGATTAGAAAAAATAACAGAAGGCACATTGAATGGTACATATAATGATTGATGTCTGACGTTAAGGGCCGCTTTTTCAAATCCCATATTGCATTTGTCACACTCCACTTCCACTTACAAGTAAACAGATACCTCTTCTTTTTCTTTGTACCTTCATCAGTCTCCTAAACCCGTGTATTTTCCCACACAAAACTTTTTCTTTGTACCTAACTGCCATCAGTTTCAACCATTCATGTATTTTTTCACTCGTGTTTATCTTTTTCCTTAAGAGAGGAGGAAAACATATTGATTGACCCACTATGGGCCGCTAACAAATCCCATATTGTATTGTCACACTCCACTTCCACATACAAGTTAGTTTTTCTTTTCCTTTGTGCCTAACTCATCAGTTTCCACCTACTCATGATCAGTTCTTCTGTAATTGAGAATGTAAAGATACGTGGATTTGCTGTCATGATCATCATATTCTCCATAGGAAACATCTCTGAGACTCATCTCAATCCCATTGTCACCATTTCCTTTGCTGCATTAAAGCACTTCCCTGGAAAGAATGTAATTCAAAATTAAGTGTTAATTAATTAATTAATTTCCCTTCATTTTTTTGGACAAATTAAATAACAGTATAGTAACATACATGTGCAGGTGGTCTTTCTGGTAATGTCTTTCAATAAAAATCCAGATAATTTTGATTAAGTAACTGCACCTAATTAATTAAGTTTTGTAGTATTTGTTATTTTCTTGCATTGATTACTATATATTAAAGGTTTTTCTGAATTATTAATTTGTAGGTGCCTGTGTATATTGGTGCACAAGTTTTGGCATCAGTGAGTGCTGCATTTGCTCTGAAGGCGCTTTTTCATCCGTACATGAGCGGTGGAGTGACGGTCCCTTCAATGGGGGATATGGGCAAGCTTTCGCTATAGAGTTCATTGTCAGCTTTATGCTTATGTTCGTTGTCACTGCAGTGGCCACCCGCACAAGAGTTGTGAGTATTTTATTCTACTAACCACTACTTTCTTCATCTGATAATTAAGTAACTAAGCCGAATCAGTTGAAGTATGCGAAAACGATGTTCTGAGACCGACAAAGCTTACTTAATTACGTCAAACAAGTGTTAATTTGAAGGAGATAAGTGATACTGTAAACTCTGAAGAACGTTTTGGTCTATTTCTAGGTTTTTATATGCTTTTGTGTCATATCAGATGATAAGTTTTGTTCGATTAATACATGATTTCAATTTTAAAAGTACACAAGTCAACGACAATATATAGGAGGCCCTCATGCCCTGTCACCTAGATCCAAGAAGCTGATATATTCGTGCATGCACCAAAAATAGACCATAAAGAAAACGGAGCATTCATTTAAAGAAAACAAGTTATAAATAAAATTATTTTTAAAAATTTGTTTGTTTTTTTATAATTTTTTTCTTTTAGAATGATAATGTAATTAATTAACTTTTTTTTAGGCATGCACGTAGGGAGTAAGTTTCCGTAGTTGAGCCAGAAATTGGTTCTCATTGCTGATGAAATATGCAATAGTCTACCTACCCAGACAAGAGGAGGGCGGTACGTACCACTTGAATAAAAAAAATCCAAAAATGGTTCTCACTGCAACCTATTTTCTTTATATTTTCAGCATCAAAGTAAGGCGGATTCCAGGGTGATTTCCATAACTCAAATCGCATAATTCATGACATAAATTGAATGCTCTATCTTCTAGTCTATTGCTAGAGAACCCTTCTTCATTAATGGAAAATAAATCTCCGCATATTTTTGTTCGTTAATTTGCGATATTAAACATGAACATACAGTTTGGTGTGTTTATGAGCTAAACAACAGAAGGGATTTGGAACCTTGCCTGTTAATTGCAACCCATAAAAATTAAACATAGTTTGTTTGAAACAAAAGGGAAATGAAAGCTGCTGATGCTAGAAACTAGCAAGCACAACTCATGCCACTTACATACACTTTCTCCAAATGAAGAAAGCTATTCCACAGTAGCACCAGTCATCAACTTGCAACTTTTCTTTCTCTCTCTTTTGCATTATGTTATCTTCATCCAATAATACTCATGCTACTACACTATCTTCATCCAATAATGCTCACGCTACTACACTACACTGCAACTAGTCATCAGTGTAAACTAATCACATGATGCATATAAACCAACCAAATCCCACTTTATAGGATACCTTAATTTCCTATATTTTAACATCTTAATTTCAAATTAAAAAAATAAACTAATCACATGAGTTCATTGTCAGCTTTATTCTTATGTTCGTTGTCACTGCAGTGACCAACGGCACAAGAACTGTGAGTATTTTACTTTACTAACCACTACTTTCTTCATCTGATAATTAAGTAACTAAGCGGAATCAGTTGAAGTATGTAAAAACGATGACAAAGCTTAATTAATTACGTCAAACAAGTGTTAATTTGAAGGAGATAAGTGATACTGTAAACTCTGAAGAACGTTTTGGTCTATTTCTAGGTTTTTATATGCTTTTGTGTCATATCAGATGATAAGTTTTGTTCGATTAATAATACATGATTTCAATTTTAAAAGGACACAAGTAAGCGACAATACATAGGAGGAGGCCCTCATGCCCTGCCACCTAGATCCACGAAGCTCATGATATTCGTGCATGAACCAAGAATAGACCATAAAGAAAACGGAGCATTCATTTAAAGAAAACAAGTTATAAATAAAATTATTTTTAAAAATTTGTTTGTTTTTTTATAATTTTTTTATAATTTCTAGAATATTAATTTTTTTCCTATATTGTATATCTTTATTCAATTATTATCTTTCTAAAGTAATGAAATAGATTAAGAGATAAGGAAAATATAATTTTAGAATGATAGTGTAATTAATTAACTTTTTTTTAAAAACGTGAATTAATAAAAAAGATTTTAAAAAACATATTGTTATGATGAATAATTGAACAATATATAGCAATAACATAGGTGCATTAATATATGTAACAAATTAGTAAGTATATATATGCTATATTATAGTATATAGATTATTGATAACCGATAAATCGTATCGTTATTCAAATATGCTAATTGCTCGCGGGCGAGGTTATCCATAAAAGAAATTATAAACATATTACAACAAGAATCACTAGGAACATAATATATGCAGTCGTTAAATAATATAGTATTACGCAAACGTTTAGCTGTTGTTCTGATAATTTGGATTATTCTTGGAATAATCCAATCTTTTTTTTTTATTTATAAAAAAATGGTCCCTTAATTAATATGTGGGGGAGGTGCCTACACTGCTCAAGCTGCCTGATCACATCAGGAAGAGTGATCGCAACACTACAAGAGTGATAGCAAGACTTTACCCAGAATGAGTAATTTTTGCACATGCACTTATCATGCATGCATCTTCTGTGGCTGTTGTTGTTTTAATAAAAAAACACTGCTAACGCATTCTAGAAAAAAAAGCTGAAAGAATTTGCTTTTAGAAAAAGTATGCAACATAGAATTTTTTTTATTTTTTAATGCTTTTGGAGTGGTAGCCTTTAGTCCTTGACATAATAGTTTGATTGGAAATCATTAACAAATCCAGATCAGAAATTCTTGCATATAACTTATTGTTGTTTATTTGTATCCTATGATGAATAAATTCAGCGCAGATCCAAACCACAGTTGATTATCACCGTAGAATTGGGCATAATTCAAATCAAATATGCTATGACTTGTCCAAAAGTCAGCCTCATTGACTCATTTGAAATAACATTATTGAAGCTTCCTTGTCTCTACTTTTGGCCTAACTTTCTTCACTCCGCATTAGATCTTAGATATGCTATAGTATATAGCAATATGATTACAAATGAGCCATAGGCACGTGTTTACTTATATCTCTTTTGTCATATTCAGATTTACACTACCACATGGTGGTGTGATTTGTATGGAGTGGAAATAAGTGGTTATGTTTGAGTTATCGCTAGATGTTCTCATGTTATATGATGGGTTGCAAATGGATAAATTCTTGAGTCCTTATTACTTTTATTATATTGATTCATACTGAATATATAAGCAAGAAGATCTTCTAAATGGATTTTTAGGTAAATTAGGCTTAGTAAACACAATAGTACAGAAACAGATAATATTAAGAGAAACCTAGTACTTAATTATCCAATTATACTTTAATTTAATTATATACCTCCAACTATATCAGTAAACACTCATATGAAAATCGATTTTGAAAACTTGAAAATTGATTTTCATGTCCTACAATTGTTTATACAGTTTTTTTTTGTGAATAATTGATTATATATTTTGATAATCGATCTTTACATTTTGAAAATAAATTATTTTAATTGAATAAACCATTTTTATTTATTTATTCATTCCTCTTAAATTAAACACATTTCTCTTAAACCATTTTTATTATCCTTTTCTTGTCATTATCCTTTTTTGTCAAGCATTTGATTCCAAACCAACATGAGCACAAATAAAAGAGTTAAACAATCTCAGAAGTTATTAAGTTATTAGTTATCCATCAAATATAAAGGAATTCTTTGTTAACTAGGTATCACAACATGTGTTTCGGCAATGCAAGCCAACCGTCCTCATTTGTTTGTGTACAACACTTTGTGTTGCTGTTGTGACAATCAACAATAAAATGAGGTTGGGTCCAACCCTCTAGAAAGGGAAAGGTTATAAGAATTTCGTGGGACACCTCACATTTCTCATACCATTTTAGGATTACATCACTGTCAATTTTTCTTGGTACTTAAAAGAAGAGTAGAAATTAATCATTCCCTGATTTATGCCAATGCTTTATGTGAAGATGTGATACAAGTAACATGACAAAATATATAATAGTCTAGTTTTATCATTATAATAACTTATCTAACATCATGTGTCATGTCAAATTCAATGTCACCTAATTCTAATTAGCTATCTACTTAACAATACATTTGTGATTATAAATAGCAGTTTTGCTTAAAAGAGATTGAGGCATTTAATTTATTTCCTGAGAGAGGAGTAAGTGTGTGTTTGGACATGCCAAAATTGATTTTGGTTAACTAAACATGTGAAATTTTCCGTAAAATCATTTTAATTAATTAGTCTTTCAACATAATTTTGCAAGAATAGAAATGCTACAAGTATATTAGTTTTTGCTTGTCACCTTTACATGTCATATTTTTATTATTTATTATTAATATTCAATATTAAAGGTTCAGTGTTATGATGCAGTTTAATAATACTGTTTAATATGTGCGATAAAGTGTAAGACAGGTGCCAACCAAGAAGTATCTTAAAAAAAATCTAGAGTATAAACATTGCGGGAAAGAACCTTACGCAAAAAGACATAATATACAGCGCTGACAAAGATATCACCATGCAGCAACATAAGATAAAGTTTGGCACCAAAGACCTTTGTCTAAGTACAACATGATCGATACTATAAATATAATTTTTTTTTCATGTTTGTTTTTATCAAATCAAACATAAATAATGTTAGAGTTTACAATAACATATGTATCACCCTTAAATAATTGAGTTAAACTCTTTAATATTTTTTATGTTTTTTTTTAAATCAGTCATCTTTCATAATTGATCTTTGAGATTTTAAGCAAAACTTTTCGCAAGTAAATATAAATATCTCATTTAAAAGAGATAAAAAAGCAATGTTGGAAAAAATTATAAATATAAAAATCTATTTCAAGAAATATAATCTTCTCTTTTTTTCTCTACAACCTATTCTCTTTTTCTTAGAGTATATCTCATTCTTCATCACTGGGATTAACGTGAAAAAACCAAAAGTACACACTAATTGTTAATTAATAATATCAAATCCTTAGGGATCATGTTTTATTTTAAAATATAAATGTAATACCGTTTTATATTTTAATTTTATAACGAACTAGCAATCATAGTACAAGGATTTTGCTTTTGGTATTAAAATAAAAATTTTAATATATTTTTTAATCCTTTGAGGTCTCTTTTTCAAGTTTTCAGATTAAAATTTATATTTTTTATTCACTCAATTTTACAAAATGTTTGATTAGTCCTTCTATTAAAAAAAACTCCACAAATTATGTATCTAAACTATAAAAAAACTCAATTTGAAAAGACTAAAAAAGTATTTTATTATAAATTTAAGTAACTAAAAAAATATAAATTTTTATTTGAAGGACATATACCTTTTAATTTAATGAACTAAAAATATAATAAAGTTTAAAATAAATATTTGGATATGAAAGTAAGGTGGAATATATTTTTTCTATTAAGTTATTATTACTTGGGGTGCAATATACCTTTTAATTTAATGAACTAAAAATATAATAAAGTTTAAAATAAATATTTGGATATGAAAGTAAGGTGGAATATATTTTTTCTATTAATTTATTATTACTTGGGGTGCAATCAGTCAATCAAAGGTGCTATACATATCAAATTCCCACTGGTGCAACGGGCACTGAGGCCTATTTTCTTTATATTTTCAGCATCAAAGTAAGGCGGATTCCAGGGTGATTTCCAGAACTCAAATCGCATAATTCATGACATAAATTGAATGCTCTATCTTCTGGTCTATTGCTAGAGAACCCTTCTTCATTAATGGAAAATAAATCTCCACATAATTTTGTTCGTTAATTTGCGATATTAAACATGAACATACAGTTTGGTGTGTTTATGAGCTAAACAACAGAAGGGATTTGGAACCTTGCCGGTTAATTGCAACCCATAAAAATTAAACATAGTTTGTTTGAAACAAAAGGGAAATGAAAGCTGCTGATGCTAGAAACTAGCAAAGCACAACCCATGCCACTTTCATACACTTTCTCCAAATCAAGAAAGCTATTACACTAGATCCACCAAGCTCATGATAAACGTGAACCACGAAGGAGGCCCTCATGCCCTGCCACCCACCAAGCTCATGATAAACGTGCATGAAACACGAAGGAGGCCCTCATGCCCTGTTTTTATAATTTTTTTCAACATCTATATATAGGCTTTCCGTTAAACCTGTACAGCGTCGACACAGCTGCTCATTTTTCTCTCGCTCGCACACACCCAAATCAACTAGTGCTTGCCTTTCTCATTTCTCACTTTTACTGCGCCGATCGTTTCACTCTCAAACTGTAAGTTCAACTTCTCATGTGCTAAGAGACGCATTGTTCGAGGGTTTATCTGTTTGCTAGCCAAATGTGGTTGTTCTTGTGTCTGATTTAGGGGTTTGGTGACTATTGTTTGTGATACTTCGAGAAATTTTGTTAATAACTCAGTGAACGGCGGATTAACTAAGAAAATTGGCAATCAAAACTCTGAAGCTGCTGATGATAACTTTGCGTCCCTTTGACTGTTTGCTATTATTGCTGCGGATTAACTTTCTCTCTTTTTTTCTCTTTTTCTCTCTTTACCTGTTTAGTCTAATATAGTTTTTCTTGTCTTATCTATCAACCCTTTACTTGATTTCAGTTTACTTACCATTTAGAGATCAACAAAGAAATGGACATTAGTCTCGGAAGAAAGGTATATTCAAAATTACACTAAGCTAAGTTTTTTATTCAGCAAAATGATATGCGTGAATTAATGTTGTTGGGTTGACTCTAAATTAAACCAGGTTGGAGCAGAGTTTCTGGGCACGTTTCTTCTCATGTCTGCGGCAATAGGCGCTGCAATTGAAGAAGAGAAGTCACAAGGATCAGTGGTGAGATGTGCAGTAATTAGTGGAGTTACTGTGATGATAATCATATGCTCCATAGGCCACATCTCCGGAGCTCATCTCAACCCGCTGTCACCATCTCCTTTGCTGTAATAAAGCACATCCCGTGGAAGAATGTAATTCAAAATGAAGCCTTGATTAATTAATTTTCCTTCATTTTTTTGGACAAATTAAATAACAGTATAGTGACATACATATGTAGGTGGTCTTTCTAGTAATGTCTTTCAATAAAAATCCAGATAATTTTGATTAAGTAACTGCATCTAATTGATTAAGCTTTGTAGTATTTGTTATTTCCTGATTACTATGTATTAAAGGTTTTTCTGAATTACTAATTTGTAGGTGCCTGTGTATATTGGTGCACAAGTTTTGGCATCAGTGAGTGCTGCATTTGCTCTGAAGTTAATTTTTCATCCATTCATGAGCGGTGGAGTGACGGTCCCTTCGGTGGGATATGGGCAAGCTTTCGCTGCAGAGTTCATGGTCAGCTTTACTCTTATGTTCGTTGTCACTGCAGTGGCCGGCGGCACAAGAGTTGTGAGTATTTTACTCTACTAACCACTACTTTCTTCATCTGATAATTAAGTAACTACGCCGAATCAGTTGAAGTATGTGAAAAGGATGTTCTGAGATCGACAAAGCTTAATTAATTACGTCAAACAAGTGTTAATTTGAAGGAGATAAGTGATACTGTAAACTCTGAAGAACGTTTTGGTCTATTTCTAGGTTTTTATATGCTTTTGTGTCATATCAGATCATAATTAAGTTTTGTTCGATTAATACATGATTTCAATTTTAAAAGGACACAAGTCAACGACAATACATAGGAGGCCCTCATGCCCTGCCACCTAGATCCACGAAGCTCATGATATTCGTGCATGCACCAAAAATAGACCATAAAGAAAACAAGTTATAAATAAAATTATTTTTAAAAGATTTTAGGCATGCACGTAGGGAGTAAGTTTCCGTAGTTGAGCCAGAAATTGGTTCTCATTGCTGATGAAATATGCAAGAGTCTACCTACCCAGACAAGAGGAGGGCGGTACGTATCCAAGACGAGGGTTATTAATGGAAAATAAATCTCCGCATATTTTTGTTCGTTAATTTGCGATATTAAACATGAACATACAGTTTGGTGTGTTTATGAGCTAAACAACAAAAGGGATTTGGAACTTTGCCGTTAATTGCAACCCATAAAAATTAAACATAGTTTGTTTGAAACATAACATATTGTTATGATGAATAATTGAACAATATATAGCAATAATACAGGTGCATTAATATATGTAACAAATTAGTAAGTATATATATGTTATATTATAGTATATAGATTATTGATAACAGCTAAATCGTATCATTATAATGCTGTTGATTTAATTTGACGTGTTATATTATGGTGCAGATGCGAGAGTTCCCGGGAATCATTATGGTGCAGGTGCGAGAGTTCCCGGGAATGATGGTGGGAGCCACTGTCATGATCAACATACTCATGGCGGGGTATATATATGTCCCATCTTAATTATTATTCAAATATGCTAATTGCTCGGGGGCAAGGTTATCCATAAAAGAAAATTTAAAACATATTACAACAAGCATCACTAGGAACATAAGATATGACGTCGTTAAATGATATAGTATTACGCAAACGTTTAGCAGTTGTTTCGATAATTTGAATTATTCTTGGCATAATCCAATCTTTTTTATTTATTTATAAAAAAATGGTCCCCTAATTAATTATTATCATGTACTACTAATTAAAGGGCAGCAACTGGGAGTTCAATGAACCCGGCTAGAACACTGGGTCCAGCAATTGCTGCACACAACTACAAGGGCATATGGATCTATCTCACAGCTCCAATACTTGGATCTCTATGTGGGGCAGGTGCCTACACTGTGCTCAAGCTGCCTGATCGCAACACTACTATGCAGGAAGAGTGATAGCAACAAAGGCACCTTCTGCTCATAATGGGAGCTTCAGAAGGTGATGATATGATTAACCATATCCCCGGCAATTCTTCATCACATGCTGCACGTACCTATATATTAGATTACATATCGATCTGTTTACTGTAAAGTATGAGTGATTTTTGCACATGCACGTACCATGCATGCATCTTCTGTGGCTGTTGTTGTTTTACTAAATATTATGAGTAGAAAGAAAACGAGCAGCATGGGATCTTTACCTCCCATTTTGTCATCTTGTTGTTGTGGACTTTTCCTATTCCATTCATCTTCACTGCACTCAAAATTAAATAATAAGGTTTCTTAATTTAATAATTTATATTTTCTTCCCATAAGCAAAATTTTGTTAGAAGAGAGTATTGCGATTAGCGGGTATTTTAATCCTAGTACGTTAGTCTATATCAAAGCTAGATTAGAGAGATAAATAAAGACAAGTCATAATATCAGTTCACTAATAAAAAAAATGCTGTTCACGATCTAATATTTATTAAGTTCAAAACACTATGGAAGTTAATTTTTATAATACACAATATTGTTACACCACCCCTGCTTAATTTTTACAAACGAAAGGTCACGACAAAGAAAAGTAAGCACAGGCCGCTTAATTGAAATGATGAATTCAAAATGCAAGATTATATTTCAAGATTTTTTTTTTCTTCCCAAATAATCAAATCCCAAAGATAAAATAATATTATGAAAATGATAGGCTCTTGTTATTTACACACTCATTTTTTAAGTACATCCCTTATTTTCTTTTTTACCTCTCAATTAATTATTATGTCTTCTTCTTTAAGAAGTATACTCCTTTCATTTTCTGAAAATATAATTCTGAAATTATATATACCTATTCTGAAAATACATTTTCAGACCTATGATTCATAGTTTCAGAGATATACTTCAAGATCAGAATACATATATTTTTTTAATAAAATATCACCTAACAATTAAGATGGTTGACGAGAAACTAAAAAAGATTATAAACGCTTTTATGTCCATGTTTATTAGTTTTATTTTCATCCTATCATTAATGTTCTTTAAAATCTTATCTAAAATGTTATTTTCATCTTATCTTTATTATTCTTTAAATTCTAAATTTAAATTATTTTCACCATATATTTTTTATATTATATTTCTTTTTCATCTTTATTATACAATATTTTATGGTTTACTTCATGTGGAAATACGTTTCAAGATTCGTTCATCACTAACTTCATGTGAATTGACGATCTGTATGAGTTTTGTTTTTAAACTCATGAATTGTTGATCCGTATGAATCATATGAATTGTCAATCCATATGAGTCATACGGATCACAAACCTAGAGAGACAAAGAATAGTAAAAGAAGTAAAATCTTTTTTTTCTCATCTTCTAAGGAATCAAAGTACATAAGAGAAAAATTTCACTATAGACAAAGATACACACTATTTACCTATTGTTTGTGAAAATTATATCTTTCAAGATTCTATTGATTTCCTATAATTGTTAATCTAAAAAATCCTTAAAATTTACAGTTCTACCATACAAAAACCAAGGTGAATAATATCTCGAAAACAATGTTTATGACAATGTATTAGTAAGGCAAAAAATCCATACTATTTTCATGAATATAATATGTGACATGGTTTCTATTCATTTTATGCTTTTTAGAACTTAGGTGACCCTTCTAGACTCCACAAAAGAAATTGTGAATAAAAAAATCAGATTAAATTAAAATTTGAATCTAATTTTAAAAATAAATTCAATTCAAATTGAACTTATATTAGTACATGTATTTTTTTTGAAATATTTGTATATGTGTATAGTGTATGATTTTATTTATGAAAATATTTTTCACTCATATTTATATAATTATATATTATAAAATTACAATACTCAATTATTGTTTTCATGATTTTATTGCCAAAATTAGATCTTATTATTTTTAGTATTCATTTTATTATTTTAATGCAGTTATAATTTGTTAGTTTCAAATTATTTAAAGTTGTTCTTGTGTCTCTCATTTTTATTTATTAAACAAATTTGATTAAGCCTTATCATTCTTGATATCTATTAGGAGTAATATATATATATATATATATATATATATAAGAAAAGGTTGGTCTTTTAAATATATTTCAATAATTCAAAGGATTAGTTGTTAATTTATGAAAAAAAAATATTCTGAGTTTTTTAAAATACAAACAATAATGCTATTAGATACTACAAGCTTAGCTTGAGTAAATATTGAGATCCTCTCCAACCTTCTTCAACATCTCTATCTTTCTCTTCCTTTTCTATTTTTTCTTTTATCTTTCAACTTATCTGTTAAGTACAGAAGTAGAATTCCTAGCTTTCGTACCTCCAGAAACAAGGTAAGGAAGGGAAATTTGTGTTATTACTTGATCCATTAGATACATGTATAGAGTTTTTTTTTCCACTAACAAGCTCTAATGGTTCTTTTGGCATATTGCCTTGGAGGAAAAGGACAAATACAAAAAGGAAATATGATCCTAACAGAATGGTGGCACCTCAGTCGACAAGGGGAATTTCAGGATGATTGCTGCGTTGCTGAGCACCACTACTCTCTGCCAGCTCATTTTTCCACGAAATCCTTCAGTTACTGCGGCTTAGTAATTTCCCTTTTTGGCCTTCGTATTTCTTCTTCACTCGCCCTTGTGTTTAGCTCTGATTCTGCTTCCTGAATTGCCTCTGAATTTGGCTGTGTTTCTGCCTTTTGTTTGCTTTCTGTATTCGACTATGCTTGGTTCTTACTCTGCATTTTGATGTTCTGTGCCTTCAGCTGTAACATATCACTTTCTTTTCTATTCTATGCCCTCTCCTCTCTTGGTTTTTCTTGCTTGAGAGGCAAGATAGCAGGAGATAATCCACACACCTCAAAAAATAGGTGGAACCATGGAAATGTTGTAACTGTTGTTACAACTTAAGGAGAGATATATAATCTAATTACATTAAAGTCTTTTTTTTTTCCTTGGAGAGGAAAACCAACGCGTCAATTGTGGAGAGGAAATGATGTAAGTCAATTTAGTACTTGAGTGCATCATCAGTTCATCACTAGGCATTTTCCAGATAAAATTATGTTTTTTTTTTTCGAAATATAAATATTAATTATTAGTTCTATTAACAAAAGAGATTAAATTTGTGACTTTTTTCTCTTTAGTTTTTCTTTAATCATTCAATTCACCTTATATGTTTGACACAAAATTATGGTTGATTTTGCATTAGATGGAATTTGAAATTGAGGTGGGAAGGGGAGTTGAGTTGTTGTTGATTTGGTAAATTTGAATAATCAAATGGAGAAGGTGACGTTGAAAGAGTCAAAACACGTGGGTTTCAAAGGTTAGGTGCTGTTAGAATATGGTCGAGAGGTGATAAGTGAAAAGTTGTGTTTGTACATAGATTTATAGAAGGTTAATTTGGTTAGGTGCATAACATTTAGATAGGAGGTGAAAAGTGAAAGGTTATGAAACTAACCTTTTTTATGCTTATTTATGGAGTTATGAGACTAGCAATACATACGAATTAAATTGTAATGTAATACTTAAAATTTCATAATTCTAATACTATATCTTAGTAATATTATTTTTCTTAACTTGTATCCCTTTGAGTTTTTTAAAATATAGAATTTTTTTTCAGGTTTTTTTTTAAAATCGAAGATAGATAATGTGAGAGTTTACAATAATTTATGTACCATCTTAAGTAATTGAGTTAAATTCTTTAATATTTTTCATGTTTTTTTCCTTTCAAATTGATCATCTTTCATATTTGATCTTTGATGATTTAAGCAAGACTTTTCGCAATCAAACATAAATATCTCATTTAAAGGAGATAAAGAAGTAATGCTCACTTTTATAAAACAGGAAAAATTATAAATATAAATTTATTTCAAGAAAGAATAATAACTCGTATATAATCTTCTCATCTTTTCTCAACACTATGTTCTCTTTTTATCTCTTAGAGTACATCTCAGCTTTCATCATTAGTTATAAAGGAGAATACAAATAAATGAGCTTTTATTTTTTTCCTTCTCCTTTTAATAATAAGAAAGAATACAAGAGACAAGTGTAGTTTATGATTTTTTTATGAACAATGTTCATTTGCTAGTTTTTGTTAAAAATGTTGATAAGAGATTTACCATTACAATCTCTTATTCTTTTCTCCTTCACCCTTTATCCTTAAATTCTCTCACTAAATCATTCTAATAGAAATCTTGTATTTTATGTAGTTATATTTTGAGACGAGGTGAAACCAACACAATAGACTTTTTTCCTCAAAATATGCCCCTAGCCGATGCCTGCCAGGATATTTTGGCATGGTGGGGGGCTGGAAAACATTTCGAGGTGAGATTTGTGTTGAGTTTTCTTTCCTTAAATTTTTACCGTTTCAAACAAGAGAAAATTATCTTGAAAATTCAAATAAAATATATTGAGTTTCTTGGTGAATGATATAATTTATGAGGTTTTGGAAACATGATTACTAATTCACATTAAGAAGAAATAAAATTGAAACAATGATTTCAGGAAGGAACCTGAGTGATCTAAACCGAAGAGAGAAAAGAGATTTTAATTAAATGCTTTATATAGTTAAGAAGGAAAGGAAAGAAATTTTTAAAAAAATTATTTTCTTATTTTTTATAATTTTAAATTTTAAAACTTAATTAAGAGAGAGTTTTAGTCCTTCTATTTTAAATTCATTATAAGTTTAAAAATCAATAATGAGATTTATTAAATAAATAATAAAAATTAAAGGTTAAATTATAATTTTTGTCCTTCTATTTTTTAAATCTATGCTTTTGGTCCTCTTGATTTTTAATTATAACATTTAATTTTTTTATTTTTATAAATTGATGCTTTTGGTTCCATTGGTAGATTATTAATAAATAATTTTGATTAAACTGTTATTAATTTAATTATAAATTAATTAAAACCCATTAATTATTAAAATTTTAATAAAAATTATTAACCTTGATCCTTCACAACACGGTGTCCTTACTTTTTTTCTGTAAATACTTCTTTCATCTCTATCATCACATAGGAATCCAGAAGCAACAACATCACATTAGAGTTAATAATCTTTTGTTAAAGTTTTTAATGATTAATAATTTTTATTTAATTTAATAAACCTATAAATCAAAATTATTAGTTTAATATTCTATAAGGATAGGATGACCAAATTATAAATTTATAAAATTTTGAAGACCAAATTTTACAATTATAAAGCAGGAGCACAAAAATCATGAATTTGGAAAATCAAGGTAAGCAAAATTTTAATTTAAAAAAAATAAATAATTTTATAATTTCTAAAAAATTTCAAATCTAGTGGGTTTGATAGGGATATACTTGGTTTATAATAAAATCTCATTAATTATTTATTTGAAATGTTATTTTTTATCTATGTATTTTTTTTACGTATTTGTTATCAATATAGAATACAATAAAGACTTGTTACAAGATTAATAAAACTTAAACAACACATTCAATGAGTTAAATTTTTGTAGTCGTCTTGATTAAATTCACCAATATGTAAATGCTTCATCATAAGTTTATTTGATAAATGATAGTTGAAAAAGAAAAGGCCAACTAACAATTAAAAGTACATAGCAAAAAATCACTTTATTTAAGTAAAAATCAAATTAGATGCAAATGTAATTAAGAATATATAGAAGACCCATTTATTATCCACTAAACAAAAAGTTATCAAAGAGAGGAATTGCATTACATTGCGTCATCAAACTTTATTACTTTAAACAACTTGGTGCATGATAACTATGAAATTTAAGTTTATTTGATAGTCAATTTTGACTAAAAATGATTACAATTTCTTCATTTTATTTCATGTGAAAATGTGTTTCAAGGTATGTTCATCACTAACTTCGCGTGACATTGAATCATTGACATAGATCCTTGATAACTGTTAAATAATTGTATTTTGATAATAGAAAATAAGGCAAAATTGTCTTTAAAAATAATTATTTAGCAGTTATTTGCGCTTAAATATTAAAGAATTGATGTTTTGTTGAATTTTGGCTACAGATATGAAAACTGGAGGTGTAACAAGTAAAAAGGCCAGAAAAATTGAAGAAAAGAAGAAAATCTGAAGCAGACCCAGTCCAATACGCGCGCTGAGCGCGCGTCACGCGCTAAGCCCATGATCCAACAGAAGCGCGCGCTAAGCCTGCAACACGCGCGCTAAGCCCGCGATCTAACAGAAGCGCGCGCTAAGCCTGCAACACAGGCGCTAAGCCCGCGATCTAACAGAAGCACGCGCTAAGCCTGCAACATGAGCGCTAAGCGCGCGATCTACACGCGCTAAGCCTACAACATGCGCGCTAAGCGCGCGATCTACACGCGCTGAGCGAGGGGGTGTCGCGCTGAGCTCGCCTACGAAGGCCCAAAGCCCACTTCAACAGCTATAAATAGAGAGCCAGTCCAAGGGACAGAACACATCACGACAGAACCCCCTCACCTAGGGGTTTCACTTACTCCCTTTCTTTCACCCCTTGGCAATGTGATGTATGATGTACTCTTCATTATTTATCAATGCAATATCAGGTTTTTCTTTCCTATTTTCTTTTCTGTTTTTACCTTGCATACTCATCTTTATATTCTGTTAGGGGTTAGATGTTCGGGAGAGGGTAACTTCTAAATAAGATTTAAAGAAGATATGCATGCATTAGTTTCAGGGGTTAGACGCTCGGGAGAGGATAACTTTTAATAGAACAAGAAGAAAAGATATCATAATAAAATTATTGCTAGGCATAGAGTGATTGCATTATGCCCATGCGTCAAAGCAAACATCTAGAATTAGAACTTCATGCATTTTATCTATTGAGTCTTTGCAAAGGCATTTGGGGGATAGATAGATAAAATAGGCTTGTCATAGTGAGGCATTAGGGGCAAGTAAATGAATAGATGTGGATGGGATAAAATCACCAGAATTGGTAAAGAAAAAATCATAAACCTATACATCCTAGGCAGGCTAGGCAAGTCAATTCCCAACATTATCTTATCTTGAATTTATCTTTTTTTTTATCTAAATCTTTCATCTTTCTTATCTTTCACTTTTCTAATCTTCTTCCTTTTTTCTTTATCTTTAATTCTTTTATCTTTTCCTTTATCTTCTAATTTTATCTTTTCTTATCTTCTATCTTTTTCTATTTTTTTATTTTTATCTCTTGCTTGTAAATTGGGTTTTCATTAGTCTAAGTACGAACAAAGTCCCTGTGAATTCGACACTCGGACTTCCGAGCACTTTACTACTTGTAGTCGTGTTGATTAAATTCACCAATATGTAAATGCTTCATCATAAGTTTATTTGATAAATGATAGTTGAAAAAGAAAAGGCCAACAATGTAACAATTAAAAGTACATAGCAACAAATCACTTTATTTAAGTAAAAATCAAATTAGATGCAAATGTAATTAAGAATATATAGAAGACCCATTTATTATCCACTAAACAAAAAGTTATCAAAGAGAGGTATTGCGTTACATTGCGTCATCAAACTTTATTACTTTAAACAACTTGGTGCATGATAACTATGAAATTTAAGTTTATTTGATAGTCAATTTTGACTAAAAATTATTACAATTTCTTCATTTTACTTCATGTGAAAATGTGTTTCAAGGTATGTTCATCACTAACTTCGCGTGACATTGAATCATTGACATAGACCCTCATTATAAAATGAATGAACACACTTAAAGGAAGGAAATCATCGTCAACAACTTTGCATTGTAATAAAGATGTATAATATATGAAGTTAGTAAATATGAAGAAAAACATAAAATATTATAAAATAATGATAAAAATGCTATATTATATAATGAATATACGATGACAACAGTTTACGATTAGAGTTTAAAGAGCATTAATGATGAGATGAAAATAAGACTAATAAACATGAATAAAAGATAAATGTTTATCATATTTTTTTAATTTCTTATCAATCATCTTAATTCTTAAATGATATTTTATTAAAAAATATATACCAATTCCAGACGTATATCTCTAGAACTATGAATCATAGTTTCGGATATACATTTTCTGGGTGAAAGGGATTGGTGATCCATATGATTTATATGGATTCACGATCCGTATGACTCACATGAATTGACGATCTATATGAGTTTTTTTTTTAAACTCATACGAATTATTAATCTGTATGAATCATATGAATTGTCAATCAAAGTACATAAGAGAAAAGCTTCACTATAAACAAAGATACACACTATTTAATTGCTTGAGATAATAAAAAATGCAGTTAACACTAGAGTTAATTAATGAAATGAAAATAATTAAAGAATAAAGAAGCACAATCATTACTTTTTAATTAATTTATATTGCTTGATTTTGTAACTCATTACTTTTATTGCCAATTAAGTATTGTCTTTTTGTGCCTATGGTGTTTCGGCACGCCAGGAAAGCAAGGAATTCCGGTAACCTCAATCCAATCAGTTCCATGAAAAAACTTAGATGGTGAGAACCAACGTGCTGCTTTTGAATTGAGGTTCCAAATCCCAGCCCATTTCACACGCTTGGATTTGTCTGAACCGGGGCCAATGTTGTGGTACTCGGCATAGAAGCAAGTATCCATACCAGAAGGACCCTCTAGTCCTTGCCATGGCAAATACCCATCAGCGTCAATCAAATCATCAATGTACGTGTCCATGATAATGGTCCTAGAGTAATTCTTCCATGGACGAGCTAGGTAAGCCTTGTTCTCAAATCTCACTGAGTAGAACTCAGGGTCAGACACAATGGATCCCCCTTGGATTACTATTCCAGATGGTTGTTGTCTCTCTTTTCTACCTTGTGCAGTCACAATGCATTGTTGGTTCTCCAGTGGCTTTCGGACCACGAAAGTGCAATTTTGAAAAACAGCTAGTGCATTACCGAACACAAAGTCGATGGTACCTGAAATGGTGCAATCTCTATAGAATTGACGCATGGTGTGTGCATAAAGTGTGTCTTGATACCCATCCATTGAGCAATTGTAAAAGATGGACTTGTCTGCTTGGACTCTCAATGCCACCGCTTGATGCTTATGAGGTCCAGCAGAATTCTCAAACCCCATATTGATGGCCACAAAGTGATCTCCTTGAATAGCTGCATGCATAAAGTAGTTAATTTATTTATTTGAATAAAAAATTCCCTTGAATTACAAATGGTTTATTTTTAATTTTTTTGTTTAATTAAATTTTGTAAATGTATCTTTTATTAATTTATTCATTTTGGGGCGGGTTAAAGGTGTTTTCAAATAAAAACTATGGACCTTAAAATGTTAAGTAAGGAAAGGACTTTTCAAAGAGTTTATTCAAGTTGAAGAACATGACATATGATATTTTTATAAACTTCAGAGTTTTATGGAGAAACTTATCAAATTTAGTTTTTTTAATCTCATTTTAGCAAGCTTCAAAGTTTGACTCAAGAATAAGGTTTCATTTAATAAATTTATTGAATAAGTTTTTAATTATGTTTTTTTTTACCCAAATGCACATGAGTAATAAATTTAGTTTCTTTTAATCTCATTTTGGTAAGCTTCACTGTCTGACTCATGAATAAGGTTTCATTTAATAAATTTATTGGATAAGTTATTAATTAAGTTTTTTTTACTCAAATGCATAGGACTAGTAAGTTAATTAAGTTGATAATCACGAAAAGAGACATACCGACAGTGGCAGTTCTATAAGTGTTCGTTCCATCTATGAAGTTTTTGTTACCAGATATTCGTGTCTTTTTCCCCCCTTCACCAATAAACACCACATGGGTCATTTTTTTTGTAACTTCAACATACTCTTGGTAAACGCCTTCCTTGATGTAGATCACAAATGGCTTTCGGTTTTTCTCAGGCACTTGCTTCAATGCCTCATTGATGCTTTTGAAATCTCCACTACCATCTATGGCTACAGTAACATTAGGCTTGCGTTTTAATGGACTTGCATTTTCATTAAGGAGTCTATGTTGATCAACCCATGACGGAAGCTCAGAATCTTGAAGGAGGCGACGCCCAAATGATTTTGTGATATTCCAATCATTAACAGTGTCAGCTAAATCTGTTACAATGGCAAGGGCGTTGCTGCTCATATGCATGCCTATCGTCAACAAATCCTTCATCTTTTTGCCAGCATCACTAGTGGTGTTCTCAAACCCATCCAAGCAAGTATCTTGGTATGTAACCGCGCCACTAAGCCAAACTTTTAAATTCATGAGGATTTTGTCAACATTTATGAGGTTAAACTCACCTATTCCATCAAGTGACCTTGTTAATTCCCCAATAGAAAGATCCATGAGTTGCTTGCATGTTTCAAGTGCCATCTTGGCTCTGGGTTCCTCCTCAACCTCATGCAAAATATTAGTTTCTTTGAGTTTATCACCAATTTTTGTAATGGTGATGTTGAAGAAAATTTTGATAAGTTCTTTTGGATCTGTGGTATTTCCAGCCCCAGCTATAAGGCTTTCCTCGCATTCTTTCTTATAATTTGTGGGATGACAAAGGGTTTGGACGGCTTTTATAGAAGAAACAACATGATTTTTCTTGTTGTCCTCTGTATCATTGTTGGAACCATTCTCATTGAGATTGACCCCAACTGTGATTGCCACAACCATAGCCACCAACAATAAGGCTGAGACGCCAATGATGGCGATTCTCTTTCCTTTCCCTGCATTTCCCTCAGACATTTTAACTAGCTCCTGTCATAAATGAATATTTATGTAAAATTAGTTAATATGACAAGTAATATGACCATAATATTCCTCTGCACTAATTAAGAATGGACATGTTTTTAAACTCTAAACATGACTTATTTGATTTTGATTCTTTTTTCATCTCTATAATTGTTTTTTTTAAAAAAAAACTTTATATAGTCGCTTGGTTATAACATGTCATGCAACTACTCATGTCGCACCACCAACCATTTTGATGTGACATGTAATAGGGTATAACGAAAAGCATATAACATCGTCATCAAGAAACTATAGACAATATTTTTTTAAAAGATCGAAATCTAATAATAAGAAAGTCACATTTACATAAAATATAAATATATTGCATTCCTCAAATTAACTTGTATAGTAATTTATGCACGTACTATGCGACACAAGGATCTTCACGTAGAGAAGTCAAGGGAAATGGGATCGTTGGGGCGATGGCTACTTTTTGCCAAATTCCATTGAAGAATATGTTTTTGTAGTTTGGGGATGCAATGTAAAGTGTTATTTATACATTAAAAAAATGATATTGAACACCTAATACAGTTGAATCATTCAAATGCTATTTGTGGTTTGTTAAAATGCTAAAAATCATATTTTCTAAAATAAGAAAGGGAGAGAAGGAATGTAAAGGCCACATAGTGTATATGGTTAGCCTTTATGACTTTTTTTTGACAAATTTATGCTAATCCATCAATTTATAACCTTGATTTGCGTTCTACCAATAGTAAATGTGGTATGAGTTAAGGTCTATAGTTGGTACTACAATATGCACCCGTCTTAGAGACAGGTTACAAATTAAAAAATTTCTTACTTTTATTCACTCTTAAATGTCTGCAATAAGAAAATGATTAAACAAATAATTTTTATTTGAATATGAAATAATTAATATAATCTATTTTATTATATATAATTATTATTTTTGTATAATTTTTTAAAATATTTTTTCATATGCGTACACTTAGAAAATGACCTCCAAAGTTCAAAATTAAGGAACAACTTTTGTTTGTACACAAACATTTCCTTAAGACAAGTTAGCACATGCTCCATAAACATCTAACTGTAATTTTAAATTAGAGTAAAATACACTAACATGGAATGCAATTTGTGTAATTTCACAAAACTTTAAATTAGTGTAATTTACTTTTTAAACTAATATGTCTTTTTAACATGTGTCTTCTTAAACTTTAGGTGTACTGGCACGAATATTTAATATTTTAAACAATATGAATATTAGATATAATTATTTTTTTTCATATTTCAAAATAAATGCTATTAGATATATGGTTCAGGGTAAGGTGTATCACCTTATGAGTGATGTATGACAAAGCATTAAAATTGATTTGATATCGAAGGTAATTTAAACCAGTAAGGTATGGGTAAAATTGACCTGAAATAAAGGTTTTTATATTTTTTATTTGACCCTTGCCACTTTGTGGTTTATCTTTTTGTAGAATATGTCTTTGATCTCTCAAATTTTTAATGTTTGGTTTTATTCCGTCTAAAAATTTGTCCATTTTTTTGTCTTTCTAATATTGAAGCGCGCCACTTTTTATCTTTAATGTGACTTTGATAGTACTTTATAGAGAGACGAAAAGTGGTTTAAATAATACTTGAGGGAATAAAAATGATACATTATAAAATTAGAAGGACGAAAAACAAACCAAATTTTTTAATAGACTAAAACTAAACTTCAGACGTTTTATAGAACAAAAACATGTTTTACCATATTATTATTTAATCTCTATCGCATTGAAAAACTAACACTCTGAATCTCACAAATTCAAACTCGATCGAAATTTATGAATTTATATATGCTAATAAAAGAAAAACACTGAAATTCTTCATAAACGAAGCTCCTCCATGAGGGCACCATTTGCCTCGATACCCTTTGTTTGGAAATATAATGAGTAAAATAACATTGAGATATCTATAGATGGGCCACAAGAAAACTACATAAATCAATTTGACACCACATCTAATCTAAAGCCATAAAACAAGCGATTTACAAATCATTTTCACTTATATGTTGTTCAACAATATGTCTATTTTTATCCAATGTTTGACTTGTTACTCGCACTTGGACTCCAAGAATGCTTCATCAAACTTTATTACTTTAAACAACTTGGTGCACCGAAGGAATTTTCTCTTGGTGTCAATAATCCTAACTTTTGTACAAAAATTATTTCAATTTTT
Source organism: Glycine max (assembly GCF_000004515.6). NCBI lineage: Eukaryota > Viridiplantae > Streptophyta > Magnoliopsida > Fabales > Fabaceae > Glycine > Glycine max. The sequence goes on along the minus strand of NC_038243.2, from coordinate 1,918,497 downwards.
TTATAAAGATAAACATAGAAACATTCAAAATTTATACAAATGAAAAATATTAATAGACTTAAATTTGAAGTTTTAAATAAATGAGATAAAAAGATTTGAGAGAAGGTGAAACTAAGATCATAGACTTTTTGCTCAAAATATTCCCCTATTGCCGCTTCCTGCCAGGATATTTTGGCATGGTGAGGGGCTGGAAAACATTTCTAGGTGGGACTTTTGTTGAGTTTTCTTTCTTTTTCACGGTTTCAAATAAGAATAAGAGAAATTTATCTTGAAAATCCAACCAAAATATATTACGAGTTTCTCGTTGAATGCTATAATTGATGAGGTTTTGGGCAGATGGTTACTAATTTTTACAATGCTATATTAAGAAATAAAACTGAAATAGTGGCTTCTGGGACTGCTTGGATAGAGAGTAGGGAACGTGAGTGATTTCAATGGAAGAGAGAAAAGAGATTTTGATTAGATACTTTATTTAGTTAAGAAGGATAGGAAATAAATTTTAAAAAATTATTAATTTTCATATTCTTATAATTTTAAATTTTAAGACGTATATAACAGAGAGTTTTAGTTAAAAGTGGTTATTGTATTTAAGACTAGTGCAAGCAACACTATTTCCTTACTATCTATTGAATGCAATGAGAGACTAAACCTTCATTGTTAGGAGCCGAGAAACCAATGTCCTTGTAATATAATCTTTTCTTACTATCTATTGAATGCAATGTCAATTTTTATTGTTTCTTTCTTGTGTTTTATTGTATTGTATGGTCTGATCATCCTGCATTTGTTTAGGGATTAGACATTGGGAAATGATAATTTCTAAAGAATTGGAAGAGAACATCTGAACAAATCATTGCTAGGGAAAGAGTATCCTAACTACATGCAATTTATTGTTTTATCTCTGCAAAGAGATTTGAGAGAGAATAGATAAATTAAGCTCTTCATCATGAGGGATCACAGTGTTCAGTATCTTAATAGATATGGGTGAAAATCGAATAACATTAAATAGAGAAACACCATCAAGGATTAGGCATGCTTGGCCCCAACATATTTTAAATTTTGAATTTATCTTTAAGAATTTGAACATATTATCATCATTTTTATCTTCTATCTTTATCATCTTTTAATTTAAATATTTATCTTATCTTTTAACTCTCTTTAATTATCTTTTATTTTAAATTCCTTATCTCTTACTTGTAAATTAGGTTTGCATCAATTTAAATACAAATAAAGTCCTTGTGGATTTGATGCTCGTACTTCCATTTTAACTTTACTATTTGTGATAAATTGGTGCACTTGCCAATGAGTTAACAATTTACATAATTTTATAATTTCCAACAAGTGTAAGGAATAAGGAGAGTTAGAAAATATGTTATAGCATCTCTCTTGTTCTAAATGTGATATGACCTAGCCAGCAAGGAACAACTATAGTAACTCGAGATCTTCATAATCCAAGCACTTGTGAATGTTAGTCCACTTATAAAACACTTCTCTTTAGCCACTGAACTAGTTTTTTGCACTCGGCAAGTTTTTACTCCAATGGTGCTGCATAATATTCATAGGCCTAATCCAAACATGTTACATTAGGCTGTCAGGCTTCTCCTATGAGAACGCAAATCAAACTAACAACATCTGTTGCATGGGCTAGGTAGGACTGAATAGAATTTAGTCAGACTTTGCCAAGATTCATATAGGGTAATAGATAGGTAGCTGGACAAAGTACGTCATAGATTTATGAATCTCTTATTTATTAAAAAAAAAACACTGCTAACGCATTCTAGAAAAAAAAAGCTGAAAGAATTTGCTTTTAGAAAAAGGATGCAACATAAACAAAATTTAGTTTTTAATGCTTTTGAAGTGGTAGCCTTTAGTCCTTTTTACATATTAGTTTGATTGGAAATCATTAACAAATCCAAATGAGAAATTCTTGCATACAACTTATTGTTGTTTATTTGTATCCTATGATAATGAATAAATTCAGCACAGATCCCAACCACAGTTGATTATCACTGTAGAATTGGCCATAATTCAAATCAAATATGCTATGACTTGTCCAAAAGCCAGCCTCCTTGACCCATTGAAATAACATTATTGAAGCTACTTTGCCTCTACTTTTGGCGTAACTTTCTCCACTCCCCATTAGATCTTAGACATGCTAATAGTATGTAGCAATACGACTACAAATGAGCCATAGGCACATGCTTACTTATATCTCTTCTGTCATATTCATTTTTACACTTCCTTGAAGCACATGATGGTGTGATTTGTGTGGTAGTGGAAATAAGTGGTGATGTTTGAGTTATGGCTAGATGTTCTCATGTTATATGATGGGTTGCAAACGGATAATTCTTGAGTCCTTATTACTTTTATTAAATTGATTCATACTGAATAAATAAGCAAGAAGATCTTCTAAAGGGATTTTTAGTTAAATTAGGCTTAGTAAACACAATAGAACAAAAGAGATAATTTTAAGAGAAACCTAATACTTAATTATCCCATTATACTTTAATTTAATTATATACCTCCAACCATATCAGTAAACACTCTATGAAAATCGATTTTGAAAACTTGAAAATTGATTTTCATGTCCTACAATTGATTATCAATTTTTTTTTTGAATAATTGATTATACATTTTGACAATCGATCTATATATTTTGAAAATAAATTATTTTAATTGAATAAATTATTTTTATTTATTTATTCATTCCTCTTAAACTAAACACATTTCTCTTAAACCATTTTGATTATCCTTTTCTTGTCATTATCTTTTTTTGTCAAGCATTTGAATCCAAACCAACGTGAGCACAAACAAAAGAGTTAAACAATCTCAAAAGTTATTAATTATCCATCAAATGTAAAGGAATTCTTTGCTAGCTAGATATGACAACATGTGTTTCGGCAATGCATGCTAACCGTGTACCTAACTGCCATATTCAAGGCTCGATCAACATCCACAGTGTCTTGCAACCATGCAATATGCAGAAAGTCATGTGTTCCATTACATATATATTATATAACAAACAACATGCATTGCTCATAATTTCAATTCATCCCTGATGATGGCTGAGACAAATGCATCTTACAGTGCAGTAATGCACAGAGAAAAACGATGGCCAAGAAGAAACGGAATAGAAAAAATAACAGAAGACACATTGAATGGTACATATAATGATTGATGTCTAACGTTAAGGGCCTCTTTCTCAAATCCCATATTGCATTTGTCACACTCCACTTCCACATACAGTTAAACAGTTACCTCTTCTTTTTCTTTGTACCTAACTATCATCAGTTTCCCAAACCCGTGTATTTTCCCACACACCGAACACATCCTCGTACAAGTAAACAACTACCTCTTTTTTTCCTTTGTACCTAACTGCCATCAGTTTCAACCACTCATGTATTTTCCCACTCATGTGTCTATCTTTTCCCTTAAGAGAGGAGGAAAACATATTGATTGACCCACTATGGGCCCTAACAAATCCCATGTTGCATTGTCACACTCCACTTCCACGTACAAGTTAGTTCTTCTTTTCCTTTGTGCCTAACTCATCAGTTTCAATCACTCACACCCCTCCTATATAATAGATCTTCACTCTTTGCATCCTCACCCTAAACCAAACCAAATCAAAGACAAAACAATCTTAACATCAATCTCAAGGATATCTTTCTCTTTTTTTTCTCTTTTTCTCTCTTTCCCTATTTAGTCTAATATAGTTTTTCTTGTCTTATCTATCAACCCTTTACTTGGTTTCTAAGTTACTAACTACTTAGAGATCAATAGAAAAAGAAATGAACATTATTCTTGAAAAAAGGTATATTCAAAATTGTATTGAGCTAAGTTCCTTATCTAGCAAAATGGACATTAGTGATGAACGTATGTTGGAATTCAGTGTCACATAAAGGAAAACATAAAATATTGTAAAATAATGATAAAAATGCTATATTATATAATGAATATACGGTGACAATAGTTTATGATTAAGGTTTAAAGAACATTAATGATGAGATGAAAATAAGACTAATAAACATGAATATAAGATAAATATTTATCATATTTTTTTAATTTCTTATCAATAATCTTATTTCTTAAATGATATTTTATTAAAAAAATATATACCAATTCTAGAAGTATATCTTTGGAACTATGAACCATAGTTTCGGAGATACATTTCCAGAATATGAATGTGTAATTCCATAAATACATTTCTGAAAGCAAAAGGGGTATATGCTTTTAAGAAAAAGAGTATAAAGGGTAATTGAGAGGTAAAGGGGGGGTACATGGGTGTACTTAGGGAATACGTAGGTGTAATAGCCAGAGCCTACATGAAATAGTTAGAGATGCAAATAGTAACAGCCCAAGTTGCATCACATGTTGCTAGCGACCCTCGAAAAGTACCAACCAATAAAAAGGTAGTTGTTTTGGCCACCCAACATTTTTGCTGGAACACCCAGCAACATAGGTGAAAGGGATTGGTGATTCATATGATTCATATGGATTGGCGATCCATATAACTCATACGGATTGATGATCTTTATGAATTTTTTTTAAACTCATATGAATTGTTGATCCGTATGAATCATATGAATTGTCAATACGAATCACAAACGTAGAGGGACAAAAAATAGTCAAGAAAGCAAATTAAAATCTTCTTTTTCTCATCTTTCCAAGAATCAAAGTACACAAAAGAGAAGCTTCACTATGAACAAAGGTACGCACTATTTATCTATTGTTTGTAAAAATCAATAGATAAATAGTGCGTATCTTTGTCCATAGTTATAAAATTACAATACTCATATTTATATAATTACATATTATAAAAAATACAATACTCAATTATTGTTTTCATTATTTTATTGCCAAAATTATATCTTATTATTTTTAGTATACATTTTATTATTTTAATACAGTTATAATTTGTTAGTTTCAAATTATTTAGAGTTGTTCTTGTGTCTCTCATTTTTATTTATCAAACAAATTTGATTAAGCCTTGTCATTCTTGATATCTATTACGAGTAAAAAAAAAAAATCTATAAGAGACGGTGTGTCTTTTAAATCATTTCAATACTTCAAAGGATTAGTTATTAATTTATGAAAAAAATATCCTGAATTTTTTAAAATACAAACAATAATGTTATTAGATACTACAAGCTTAGCTTGAGTAAATATTCAGATCCTCTCCGACCTTCTTCAATATCTCTATCTTTCTCTTCCTTTTCTATTTTTTCTTTTATCTTTCAACTTATCTCTCTCTTTTCTATTCTATGTCCTCTCCTCGCTTGGTTTTTCTTGCTGGAGAGGCAAGATGGCAGGAGATAATCCACACACCTCAAGAAATAGGTGGAACCATGGAAATGTTGTAACTGTTGTTACAACTTAAGGAGAGATATATAATCTAATTACATTAAAGTCTTTTTTTCCTTGGAGTGGAAAACCAACGTGTCAATCGTGGAGAGGAAATGATGTATGTCAATTTAGTACTTGAGTGCATCATCAGTTCATCACTAGGCATTTTCCAGACAAAACTATGTTTTTTTTAAATATAAATATTTATTGTTACTACTGTTAATAAAAGAGATTAAATTTGTGACTTTTTTCTCTTTAGTTTTTCTTTAATCATTCAATTCACCTTATATCTTTGACACAAAATTATGATTGATTTTGCATTAGATGGAATATGAAAATTGAGGTGGGAAGGGGAGTTGAGTTGTTATTGATATGGTAAATTTGAATAATCAAATGGAGAAGGTGACGTTGAAAGAGTCAAAATATGTGGATTTCGAAGGTTAGGTGCTGTTAGAATATGGTCGAGAGGTGATAAGTGAAAAATTATGTTTGTACATAGATTTATAGAAGGTTAATTTGGTTAGGTGCATGACATTTGAGGTTAATTTGGTTAGCAATACATACGAATTAAATTGTAATGTAATACTTAAAATTTCATAATTCTAATGCTATATCTTAGTAATATCATTTTTCTTGACTTGTATCCCTTTGAATTTTTTTAAAATATAGTTTTTTCAGGTTTGTTTTTTAAAAATCTAAGATAGATAATGTGAGAGTTCACAATAATTTATGTATCATCTTAAGTTATTCAGTTAAATTTTTTAATATTTTTCATGTTTTTTTCCTTTCAAATTGATCATCTTTCATATTTGATCTTTGATGGTTTAAGCAAGACATTTCACAGTCAAACATAAATATATCATTTAAAAGAGATAAAGAAGTAATGCTCACTTTTATGAAACAGGAAAAATTATAAATATAAATTTATTTCAAGAAAGAATAATAACTCGTATATAATTTTCTCATCTTTTCTCTACACTATGTTCTCTTTCTATCTCTTAGAGTACATCTCAGCCTTCATCTCAGCCTTTTAATAATAAGAAAGAATACAAGAGACAAGTGTAGTTTATGATTTTTTTATGAACAGATGTTCATTTGTTAGTTTTTGTTAAAAATGTTGATAAGAGATTTACCATTACAATCTCTTCTTCTTTTCTCCTTCACCCTTTATCCTTAAATTCTCTCACTAAACCATTCTTATAGAAAACTTGTATTTTATGTAGTTATCTTTTGAGAGGAGGTGAAACCAGCACGATAAACTATTTTCCTCAAAATATGCCCCTAGCCACTGCCTGCCAGGATATTTTGGCATGGTGGGGGGCTGGAAAACATTTAGAGGTGAGATTTGTGTTGAGTTTTCTTTCTTTAAATTTTTACCGTTTCAAACAAGAGAAAATTATCTTGAAAATCCAAATAAAATATATTGAGTTTCTTGGTGAATGATATAATTTATGAGGTTTTGGCCGCATGGTTACTAATTCATATTAAGAAGAAATAAAACCGAAACAATGATTTCAGGAAGGAATGTGAGCGATCTAAATCGAAGAGAGAAAAGAGATTTTAATTAAATGCTTTATTTAATTAAGCAGGAAAGGAAAGAAATTTTTAAAAATTATTTATTTTCTTATTTTTATAATTTTAAATTTTAAAACTTAAATAAGAGAGAGTTTTAGTCCTTCTATTTTAAATTCATTAAAAGTTTAAAAATCAATAATGAGATTTATTAAATAAATAATAAAAATTAAAGGTTAAATTATAATTTTTGTTCTTCTTCTATTTTTTAAATCTATGCTTTTGGTCGTCTTGATTTTTAATTATAACATTTAGTTTTTTTATTTTTATAAATTGATGATTTTGGTTCCACAGATAGATTATTAATAAATAATTTTGATTAAACTGTTATTAATTTAATTATAAATTAATTAAAACCCATTAATTATTAAAATTTTAATAAAAATTATTAACCTTGATCCTTCACAACACGGTGTATACTTATTTCACCTCTATCATCACATAGGAATCCACTAGCAACAATATCACATTAGAGTTAATAATCATTTGTTAAAATTTTTTAATGATTAATAATTTTTATTTAATTTATAGTTAATTTAATAAATCTGTTAATCATAATTATTAGTTTAATATTCTATAAGGATGACCAAAATTATAAATTTACAAAATTTGGAAGATCAAATTTTAAAATTAAAAATCAGGAAGACCAAAATCATGAATTTGGAAAATGAAGGTAAGAAAAATTGTAATTTAACAAAAATTAAATAATTTTATAATTTCTAAAAAATTTCAGTTAATAATAGTATTAACAATATCTTAGCTAAAATTTCTCTTCTAAATGGGATGTAATATTACCTACCTAGCGAATAACAACTTGAGTAACTTGGTTTCTTTCCTTGTCATTGTATTTAAGAGTAGTGCTAGAAATACCTTTTTAATGTATTTTTTTATTGGTTAAATTAATAAAAATTTAAATTGTATTGATGGACAAGTCAAGAGGAAAATGTTTTATAGATGTAGGTAAGCTTAAGCTTAATGTCCTTGAAACCTATATATATATATATATATATATATATATATATATATATATATATATATATATATATATATATATATAATTTCTTAATAATAATGTAGCTTGCACAAACAATGTTGTCATAAAATAATATGACACATTGATATTTTTTTTTTTATGTACAATGATCACACTAAGGTTCAAATCTAGTGGCTTTGATACGGATATACTTCATTTATAATAAAATCTCATTAATTATTTGTTTGAAATATTATTTTTTATCCATGTCATTTTTTTTACTTATTTTTTTATCTATATAGAATACAATAAAGACTTGTGACAAGATTAATAAAACTTAAACAGCACATTCAATGAGTTAAATTTAAGTAGTCGTGTTGATTAAATTCACCAATATGTAAATGCTTCATCATAATTTTATTTTGATAAATGAAGGTGAAAAAGAAAAGGCCAACAATGTAACAATTAAAAGTACATAGCAACAAATCACTTTACTTACGTAAAAATCAAATTAGATGCAAATGTAATGAAGAATATATAGAAGACCCATTTATTATCCACTAAACAAAAAGTTATCAAGAGAGGAATTGTGTTACATTGATTTCAATTCCTTGAGATAAAAAAATGTAGCTAACTCTAAAGTTAAGTAATGAAATAAAAATAATTAAAGAATAAAGAAGCACAATCATTACTTTTTAATTAATTTATATTGCTTGCTTTCGCAACTCATTACTTTTATTGCCAATTAAGTATTGTCTTTTTGTGCCTATGGTGTTTCGGCACGCCAGGAAAGTAAGGAATTCCAGTAACCTCAATCCAATCAGTTCCATGAAAAAACTTAGATGGTGAGAACCAACGTGCTGCTTTTGAATTGAGGTTCCAAATCCCAGCCCATTTCACACGCTTGGATTTGTCTGAACCAGGGCCAATGTTGTGGTACTCGGCATAGAAGCAAGTATCCATACCAGAAGGACCCTCTAGTCCTTGCCATGGCAAATACCCATCCGCGTCAATCAAATCATCAATGTATGTGTCCATGATAATGGTCCTAGAGTAATTCTTCCATGGACGAGCTAGGTAAGCCTTGTTCTCAAATCTCACTGAGTAGAATTCAGGATCAGACACAATGGATCCCCCTTGGATTACTATTCCAGATGGTTGTTGTATCTCTTTTCTACCTTGTGCAGTCACAATGCATTGTTGGTTCTCCATTGGCTTTCGGACCACGAAAGTGCAATTTTGAAAAACAGCTAGTGCATTACCGAACACAAAGTCGATGGTACCTGAAATGGTGCAATCTCTATAGAATTGACGCATGGTGTGTGCATAAAGTGTGTCTTGATACCCATCCATTGAGCAATTGTAAAAGATGGACTTGTCTGCTTGGACTCTCAATGCCACCGCTTGATGCTTATGAGGTCCAGCAGAATTCTCAAACCCCATATTGATGGCCACAAAGTGATCTCCTTGAATAGCTGCATGCGTAAAGTAGTTAATTTATTTATTCGAATGAAAAATTTCCCTTGAATTGAAAATGGTTTATATTTTTATTTTTTAAATTTTGTAAATGTATCTTTTATTAATTTATTCATTTTGGGGCGGGTTAAAGGTGTTTTCAAATAAAAACTATGGACCTTAAAATGTTAAGTAAGGAAAGGACTTTTCAAAGAGTTTATTCAAGTTGAAGAACATGACATATGATATTTTTATAAACTTAAGAGTTTTATGGAGAAACTTATCAAATTTAGTTTTTTTAATCTCATTTTAGTAAGCTTCAAAGTTTGACTCAAGAATAAGGTTTCATTTAATAAATTTATTGAATAAGTTTTTAATTATGTTTTTTTTACCCAAATGCACATGAGTAATAAATTTAGTTTTTTTTAATCTCATTTTGGTAAGCTTCACAGTCTGAGTCATGAATAAGGTTTCATTTAATAAATTTATTGGATAAGTTATTAAGTTTTTTTTTTTACTCAAATGCATAGGAGTAGTAAGTTAATTAAGTTGATAATCACGAAAAGAGACATACCGACAGTGGCAGTTCTATAAGTGTTCGTTCCATCTATGAAGTTTTTGTTACCAGATATTCGTGTCTTTTTCCCCCCTTCACCAATAAACACCACATGGGTCATTTTTTTTGTAACTTCAACATACTCTTGGTAAACGCCTTCCTTGATGTAGATCACAAATGGCTTTCGGTTTTTCTCCGGCACTTGCTTCAATGCCTCATTGATGCTTTTGAAATCTCCACTACCATCTATGGCTACAGTAACATTAGGCTTGCGTTTTAATGGACTTGCATTTTCATTAAGGAGTCTATGTTGATCAACCCATGACGGAAGCTCAGAATCTTGAAGGAGGCGACGCCCAAATGATTTTGTGATATTCCAATCGTTAACAGTGTCAGCCAAATCTGTTACAATGGCAAGGGCATTGCTGCTCATATGCATGCCTATCGTCAACAAATCCTTCATCTTTTTGCCAGCATCACTAGTGGTGTTCTCAAACCCATCCAAGCAAGTATCTTGGTATGTAACCGCACCACTAAGCCAAACTTTTAAATTCATGAGGATTTTGTCAACATTTATGAGGTTAAACTCATTTATTCCATCAAGTGACCTTGTTAATTCCCCAATAGAAAGATCCATGAGTTGCTTGCAAGTGTCAAGTGCCATCTTGGCTCTGGGTTCCTCCTCAACCTCATGCAAAATATTAGTTTCTTTGAGTTTATCACCAATTTTTGTAATGGTGATGTTGAAGAAAATTTTGATAAGTTCTTTTGGATCTGTGGTATTTCCAGCCCCAGCTATAAGGCTTTCCTCGCATTCTTTCTCATAATTTGTGGGATGACAAAGGGTTTGGACGGCTTTTATGGAAGAAGCAACATGATCTTTCTTGTTGTCCTCTATATCATTGTTGGAACCATTCTCATTGAGATTGACCCCAATTGTGACCGCCACAACCATAGCCACCAACAATAAGGTTGAGACACCAATGATGGCGATTTTCTTTCCTTTCCCTGCATTTCCCTCGGACATTTCAACTAGCTCCCTGTCATTAATGAGTATTACTGTAAAATTAGTTAATGTGACAAGTAATATGACCATAATATTCCTATACACTATTTAAGAATGGGCATGTTTTTAAACTCTAAACATGGCTTGTTTGATTTTGATTCTTTTTTCTTTTGTTTTTATCTCTACAATTGTTGAAAAAAACTTCATATAATGCGCTTGGTTATAAAATGTCATGCAGCTACTCATGTCGCACCACCAACCATTTTGATGTGACATGTAACACGGTATAACTAAATGCATTTAACATCATCATCAAGTAACTATAGACACTATTTGAAATATAATGATTTTGTTGAAGATCGAAATAAACAAAATTAATTTTTTTAAAGATCAAAATCTAATAATAAGAAAGTCACATTTACATAACATATAAATATATTGTATTCCTCAAATTAACTTGTATATTAATTTATGCACATACTATGCAAAACAAGGAGCTTCACGTAGAGAAGTCAAGGGAAATGGGATCGTTGGGGCAGTGGCTACTTTTTTGTCAAATTCCCTCAAAGAATACGTTTTTGTAGTTTAGGGATGCAATGTAAAGTGTTATTTATGCATACAAAAAATGGTATTGAACAGCTAATACAATTGAATCATTCAAATGCAATTTGTGGTTTGTTAAAACGTTAAAAATCATATTTTCTAAAATAAGAAAGGGAGAGAGGGAATGTAAAGGCCACATTGTGTATATGGTTAGCTTATATGACCTATTTTTGACAAATTTTATGCTAATCCACTAAGTTATAACCTTGATTTACGCTCTACCAATAGTAAATGTGGTATCAGACCAGGTCTATAGTTGGTAGTACAATATGCACCAGTCTTAAACACGGGTTACAAATTGAAAGTTTTCTTACTTTAATTCACTCTTAAATGTCAGCAATAAAAAAATGATCAAACAAATAATTCTTTTTGAATACGAAATAATTAATATAATCTATTTTATTATATACAATTATTATCTTTCTATAATTTTTTTAATACTTTTTTTATATGCGTACACTTTGAAAATGACCTCCAAAGTTTAAAATTAAGGAACAAGTTTTGTTTGTACACAAATTCCTTAAGACAAGTTAGCACACACTCCATAAATATTTAACTATAATTTTAAACTATAGTAAAATACAGTAATTAGCATTCCATGAGATTTGGTGTACATAAAGTTTTTCTCAATTTTTAATATTTACAAAAACCTCCCTTGTAGGGGAGGATGGCGTAATGTTTTTCAAGCAATTAAGGGCGGTTAATGTAATGTATAAGGTGTATTGATATATATTTTCATAAAATTAAGGGTTTAGTGTAGGAGTACATACAAGTAGAGAAAATTTATGTAATTTCACAAAATTTTAGGAACGATTAGTGTAATTTACTTTTTAAACAAATATGTTTAATTAATGTGTCACTACTAGAGAAGTTACATTCTACATCGGTTAATTGAGGCATTTGAATTTCTGTCACGAGCAGCCTTTGCCTACTAGATCAACAACTGAGCCACCAGCCATGTATTCCATTATTATCCAAAGTTTAGTTTGATTGAGATAGGAACCATAATATTCAGTAATGTATGGACATCGACATTGGGACAGAACAGAAATTTCCTGAAAATATTGAACAGAATAAAAATGTAAAAATTTGGGTACAACAAATATCAAGTACATGTAATTTACAAGATTTATACCTTCTGGATATCATCAATTTCATCCTCTATGTGAAGTGACAAAAGAAAGGAAAGATAAATTAGGAAGTATTAAGGAAGAAATGCATATAGATTCAGATCACAACACGGCAAATATGATGTTAATACTCCGTCCAGGGGTTTCCCATTCTACAATTGAGATAATGCTCAGTTTTCTTAATACTAACTATTGAGAATGAAATCTCCTTCCACTCTTGTCCATCCATTTAACCTAATCACTTGACCAATTATGTAACTAACTACCCTTAACCACCTAACAATGAAATTTCTTAACCATGTATGAATAAACCAAATGTGCAATTAGAATAAAAAAGCAAATGTGCATCAATTTTAATGATATGAAAAGTTTATGAAATTATTTTCGGAAAGAACGCAATTGAATAATAATACAATTCAGACCAAATCATCACCTGCACCGGATCAATTTAAATTATGTTGACGTCAAATCAGATCATTAACACTGCAAGTCCAATGATCTATAGGAAATTAATTTGAATAAAGTTGAGGGTGACTTAACTACTCCTCCAGCTAACTAATGAATCTAATAAATAATATAGGCATGAAGTTTTTTTCCCTCTTACTGATGTAAATATTTACTTTCTAAAATGCCTAATTTCTATTGCAAAATGTAGCTAGTTTTCTCTCAATCATATATGTTTTACAATACAATTTAGATCAAATCACTTTAGTAAGAATTTTTCTTTTATATATAAAAAAGGAAAATTTCTTCTCTCAATCAAATTTTTATTTATTTACAAGATTCAAATTTAACATCTTAATTAAACGATATGAATTTAGTTTCAGTACTCAAACTAATGGCATGCATGTTAATATAAATCATATATGTGGAACTTAAGTTGAAATAAAATGAAAATAAAATAAAATAAGATAAAACATATATTACAGTCTCTGTTCTACTATTTGGATATTCATACTATATAGTATAAATAAGAAAAGTTATTATTTACATTTTAAAATAGAAAAATAAGACCCTAAAAATAATAGAAAGAAATAAAAGAAATGAACACAAAATAGAGTAAATAGTATATATACGGATAAAATAATTTTTTTTACATTATTACTCAATCATAAACCTCATATTATATTATAAATTTATTGATTTTTATAATGATTATTTTATAAATCATACCAGATGACTTGTAATTAATTATTATGTAACTAACTACTCTTAACTATTGCATTACCATAATTGTTTCGACAGCCATATAGTTTGGTTCAAAGAAAAATTTAAATAGCACAAACATTTAAATAGAAGGTAAACTATGGGTAAAATTCACCTGAAATAAAAGTTTTATATTTTTTATTTGACCCTTGCCACTTTGTGATTTATCTTTTTGTAGAGTATGTCTTTGATCTCACAAATTTCTAATGTTTGGTTTTAGTCCTTCTAAAAATTTGTCCATTTTTTTGTCTTTCTAATATTGAAACGCACCACTTTTTATCTTTAATGTGGCTTAGATAGTACTTTATAGAGAGACGAAAAGTGGTTTAAATAATACTTGAGGGGATAAAAATGATACATTATATAATTAGAAGGACAAAAAATAAACCAATTTTTTTTAATAGACTAAAAGTAAACTTCAGAAGTTTTATAGAGAACAAAAACATGTCTTACCATATTATTATTTAATCTCTTTTACATTGAAAAGCTAACACTCTAATCTCACAAATTCAAACTCAGATTTACATTTCATTTCTTTTATTAAAAGTGATTGATTAATAAATTTCAAACAAGTTACAAATTTATATCCGCTAATAAAAGAAAAACATTGAAATTCTTCATAAACAAAGTTCCTCCATGAGGGCACCATTTGTCTCGATGCCCTTTGTTTGGGAATACAATGATTAAAATAACATTGAGATATCTATAGATGAGCCACAAGAAAATTACATGAATCAACTTGACACCACGTCTAATCTAAAGCCATAATGCATACGGTTTGTAAGTCATTTTCACTTATATGTTGATCAATATTGTGTTTATTTTTTTCCAATGTTTGACTTGTTACTCGCACTTGGACTCCAATAACATGGCCAAGATGGATTAGAAAAAATAACAGAAGGCACATTGAATGGTACATATAATGATTGATGTCTGACGTTAAGGGCCGCTTTTTCAAATCCCATATTGCATTTGTCACACTCTACTTCCACGTACAAGTAAATAACTACCTCCTCTTTTTCTTTGTACCTAACTGTCATCAATTTCCTAAACCCGTGTATTTTCCCACACAAAACACGTCCTCATAAGTAAACAGCTACCTCTTTTTTCTTTTCTTTGTACCTAACTGCCATCAGTTTCAACCATTCATGTATTTTTCCACTCGTGTTTATCTTTTCCCTTAAGAGAGGAGGAAAACATATTGATTGACCCATTATGGGCCGCTAACAAATCCCATATTGTATTGTCACACTCCACTTCCACATACAAGTTAGTTCTTCTTTTCCTTTGTGCCTAACTCATCAGTTTCCACCTACTCATCAGTTCTTCTGCAATTGAGAATGTAAAGATACGTGGATTTGTTGTCATGATCATCATATTCTCCACAGGAAACATCTCTGAGACTCATCTCAACCCCACTGTCACCATTTCCTTTGCTGCATTAAAGCACTTCCCTGGAAAGAATGTAATTCAAAATTAAGTGTTAATTTATTAATTAATTTCCCTTCATTTTTTTGGACAAATTAAATAACAGTATAGTAACATACATGTGTAGGTGGTCTTTCTGGTAATGTCTTTCAATAAAAATCCAGATAATTTTGATTAAGTAACTGCACCTAATTAATTAAGTTTTGTAGTATTTGTTATTTTCTTGCATTGATTACTATATATTAAAGGTTTTTCTGAATTATTAATTTGTAGGTGCCTGTGTATATTGGTGCACAAGTTTTGGCATCAGTGAGTGCTGCATTTGCTCTGAAGGCGCTTTTTCATCCGTACATGAGCGGTGGAGTGACGGTCCCTTCAATGGGATATGGGCAAGCTTTCGCTATAGAGTTCATTGTCAGCTTTATGCTTATGTTCGTTGTCACTGTAGTGGCCACCCGCACAAGAGTTGTGAGTATTTTATTCTACTAACCACTACTTTCTTCATCTGATAATTAAGTAACTAAGCCGAATCAGTTGAAGTATGCGAAAACGATGTTCTGAGACCGACAAAGCTTACTTAATTACGTCAAACAAGTGTTAATTTGAAGGAGATAAGTGATACTGTAAACTCTGAAGAACGTTTTGGTCTATTTCTAGGTTTTTATATGCTTTTGTGTCATATCAGATGATAAGTTTTGTTCGATTAATACATGATTTCCATTTTAAAAGTACACAAGTCAACGACAATATATAGGAGGCCCTCATGCCCTGTCACCTAGATCCAAGAAGCTGATATATTCGTGCATGCACCAAAAATAGACCATAAAGAAAACGGAGCATTCATTTAAAGAAAACAAGTTATAAATAAAATTATTTTTAAAAATTTGTTTGTTTTTTTATAATTTTTTTCCTATATTGTATATCTTTATTCAATTATTATCTTTCTAAAGTAATGAAATAGATTGAGAGATAAGGAAAATATAATTTTAGAATGATAATGTAATTAATTAACTTTTTTTTAGGCATGCACGTAGGGAGTAAGTTTCCGTAGTTGAGCCTGAAATTGGTTCTCATTGCTGATGAAATATGCAAGAGTCTACCTACCCAGACAAGAGGAGGGCGGTACGTACCACTTGAATAAAAAAAATCCAAAAATGGTTCTCACTGCAACCTATTTTCTTTATATTTTCAGCATCAAAGTAAGGCGGATTCCAGGGTGATTTCCAGAACTCAAATCCCATAATTCATGACATAAATTGAATGCTCTATCTTCTGGTCTATTGCTAGAAAACCCTTCTTCATTAATGGAAAATAAATCTCCTCATATTTTTGTTCGTTAATTTGCGATATTAAACATGAACATACAGTTTGGTGTGTTTATGAGCTAAACAACAGAAGGGATTTGGAACCTTGCCGGTTAATTGCAACCCATAAAAATTAAACATAGTTTGTTTGAAACAAAAGGGAAATGAAAGCTGCTGATGCTAGAAACTAGCAAAGCACAATCCATGTCACTTCCATACACTTTCTCCAAATGAAGAAAGCTATTCCAGAGTAGCACCAGTCACCAACTTGCAACTTTTCTTTCTCTCTCTTTTGCATTATGTTATCTTCATCCAATAATACTCATGCTACTACACTATCTTCATCTAATAATGTTCACGCTACTACACTACACTGCAACCAGTCATCAGTGTAAACTAATCACATGATGCATATAAACCAACCAAATCCCACTTCATAGGATACCTTAATTTCCTATATTTTAACATCTTAATTTCAAATTAAAAAAATAAACTAATCACATGAGTTCATTGTCAGCTTTATTTTTATGTTCGTTGTCACTGCAGTGACCAACGGCACAAGAACTGAGTATTTTACTCTACTAACCACTACTTTCTTCATCTGATAATTAAGTAACTAAGCGGAATCAGTTGAAGTATGTAAAAACCATGTTCTGAGATCGACAAAGCTTAATTAATTACGTCAAACAAGTGTTAATTTGAAGGAGATAAGTGATACTGTAAACTCTGAAGAACGTTTTGGTCTATTTCTAGGTTTTTATATGCTTTTGTGTCATATCAGATGATAAGTTTTGTTCGATTAATAATACATGATTTCAATTTTAAAAGGACACAAGTAAACGACAATACATAGGAGGAGGCCCTCATGCCCTGCCACCTAGATCCACGAAGCTCATGATATTCGTGCATGAACCAAGAATAGACCATAAAGAAAACGGAGCATTCATTTAAAGAAAAAAGTTATAAATAAAATTATTTTTAAAAATTTGTTTGTTTTTTTATAATTTTTTTTAATTTCTAGAATATTAATTTTTTTTCCTATATTGTATATCTTTATTCAATTATTATCTTTCTAAAGTAATGAAATAGATTAAGAGATAAGGAAAATATAATTTTAGAATGATAGTGTAATTAATTAACTTTTTTTTAAAAACGTGAGTTAATCAAAAAGATTTTAAAAAACATATTGTTATGATGAATAATTGAACAATATATAGCAATAACACAGGTGCATTAATATATGTAACAAATTAGTAAGTATATATATGCTATATTATAGTATATAGATTATTGATAACAGATAAATCGTATCGTTATTCAAATATGCTAATTGCTCGCGGGCCAGGTTATCCATAAAAGAAATTATAAACATATCACAACAAGCATCACTAGGAACATAATATATGAAGTCGTTAAATAATATAGTATTACGCAAACGTTTAGCAGTTGTTCCGATAATTTGGATTATTATTGGAATAATCCAATCTTTTTTTTATTTATTTATAAAAAAATGGTCCCCTAATTAATTATTATCATGTACTACTGATTAAAGGGCAGCAACTGGGAGTTCAATGAACCCTGCTAGAACACTGGGTCCAGCAATTGCTGCACACAACTACAAGATCTCTATGTGGGGCAGGTGCCTACACTGTGCTCAAGCTGCCTGATCACATCAGGAAGAGTGATCGCAACACTGCAAGAGTGATAGCAAGACTTTACCCAGAATGAGTGATTTTTGCACATGCACTTATCACGCATGCATCTTCTGTGGCTGTTGTTGTTGTTTTAATAAAAAAAAACACTGCTAACGCATTCTAGAGAAAAAAAAAAAAAAGGCTGACAGAATTTGCTTTTAGAAAAAGTATGCAACATAGAATTTTTTTTTATTTTTTAATGCTTTTGCAGTGGTAGCCTTTAGTCCTTGACATAATAGTTTGATTGGAAATCATTAACAAATCCAGATAGAAATTCTTGCATATAACTTATTGTTGTTTATTTGTATCCTATGATGAATAAATTCAGCACAGATCCAAACCACAGTTGATTATCACCGTAGAATTGGACATAATTCAAATCAAATATGCTATGACTTGTCCAAAAGCCACTCTCATCAACTCATTTGAAATAACATTATTGAAGCTACTTTGTCTTTACTTTTGGCCTAACTTTCTCCACTCCGCATTAGATCTTAGACATGTTATAGTATGTAGCAATATGATTACAAATGAGTCATAGGCACGTGTTTACTTATATCTCTTCTGTCATATTCAGATTTACACTTCCTTGAAGTACATGGTGGTGTGATTTGTATTGTCGTGAAAATAAGTAGTTATGTTTGAGTTATCGCTAGATGTTCTCATGTTATATGATAGGTTGCAAATGGATAAATTCTTAAATTCTTATTACTTTTATTATATTGATTCATACTGAAAATATAAGCAAGAAGATCTTCTAAATGGATTTATAGGTAAATTAGACTTAGTAAACACAATAGTACAGAAACAGATAATTTTAAGAGAAAGCTAGTACTTAATTATCCCATTATACTTTAATTTAATTATATACCTCCAACCATATCAGTAAACACTCATATGAAAATCGATTTTGAAAACTTGAAAATTGATTTTCATGTCCTACAATTGTTTATACAGTTTTTTTTGTGAAAAATTGATTATACATTTTTTATAATCGATCTTTACATTTTGAAAATAAATTATTTTAATTGAATAAACCATTTTTATTTATTTATTCATTCCTCTTAAACTAAACACATTTCTCTTAAACCATTTTTATTATCCTTTTCTTGTCATTATACTTTTTTGTCAAGCATTTGATTCCAAACCAACGTGAGCACAAACAAAAGAGTTAAACAATCTCAAAAGTTATTATGTTATTAGTTATCCATCAAATGTAAAGGAATTCTTTGTTAGCTAGGTATCACAACATGTGTTTCGGCAATGCAAGCCAATCATGTGGCCTCATTTGTTTGTGTACAACACTTTGTGTTAGCTGTTGTGACAATCAACAATAAAATGAGGTTGGATCCAACCCTCTAGAAAGGAAAAGGTTATAAGAATTTCGAGAAACACCTCACATTTCTCATACCATTTCAGGATTACATCACTGTAAACTTTTCTTGGTACTTAAAAGAAAGTAGAAATTAATCATTCCCTGATTTATGCCAATGTTTTATGTGAAGATGTGATACAAGTAACATGACAAAATATATAATAGTCTAGTTTTATCATTATAATAACTTATCTAACATCATGTGTCATGTCAAATTCAATGTCACCTAATTCTAATTAGCTATCTACTTAACAATACATTTGTGATCATAAATAACAGTTTCGCTTAAAAGAAATTGAGGCATTTAATTTATTTCCTGAGAGAGGAGTAAGTATGTGTTTGGACAAGAGATGCCAAAATTGATTTTGGTTAACTAAACATGTGAAATTTTCCATAAAATCATTTTAATTAATTAGTCGTTCAACATAATTTTGCAAGAATAGAAATGCTACAAGTATATTAGTTTTTGCTTGTCACCTTTACATGTCATATTTTTATTATTTATTATTAATATTCAATATTAAAGGTTCAGTGTTATGATGCAGTTTAATAATACTGTTTAATATGTGCGATAAAGTGTAAGACAGGTGCCAACCAAGTAGTATCTTAAAAAAAATCTAGAGTATAAACATTGCGGGAAAGAACCTTACGCAAAAAGACATAATATACAGCGCTGACAAAGTATCACCATGCAGCAACATAAGATAAAGTTTGGCACCAAAGACCTTTGTCTAAGTACAACATGATCGATACTATAAATATAGTTTTTTTTTTCATGTTTGTTTTTATCACATCAAACATAAATAATGTGAGAGTTTACAATAACGTATGTATCACCCTTAAATAATTGAGTTAAACTCTTTAATATTTTTTATGTTTTTTTTTTAAATCAGTCATCTTTCATAATTGATCTTTGAGATTTTAAGCAAAACTTTTCGCAAGTAAATATAAATATCTCATTTAAAAGAGATAAAAAAAGCAATGTTAACTTTTATAAAAGAGGAAAAAATTATAAATATAAAAATTTATTTGAAGAAATATAATCTTCTCTTTTTTTCTCTACAACCTATTCTCTTTTTCTTAGAGTATATCTCATTCTTCATCACTGGGATTAACGTGAAAAAACCAAAAGTACACAATAATTGTCAATTAATAATATCAATTCCTTAGGGATCACGTTTTATTTTAAAATACAAATGTAATACCGTTTTATATTTTAATTTTATAACGAACTAGCAATCATAGTACAAGGATTTTGCTTTTGGTATTAAAATAAAAATTTTAATATATTTTTTAATCCTTTGAGGTATCTTTTTCAAGTTTTCAGATAAAAATTTATATTTTTTATTCACCCAATTTTACAAAATGTTTGATTAGTCCTTCTATTAAAAAAAACTCCACAAATTATGTATCTAAACTATAAAAAAACTCAATTTGAAAAGACTAAAAAAGTATTTTATTATAAATTTAAGGAACTAAAAAAATATAAATTTTTATTTGAAGGACATATACCTTTTAATTTAATGAACTAAAAATATAATAAAGTTTAAAATAAATATTTGGATATGAAAGTAAGGTGGAATATATTTTTTCTATAAAGTTATTATTACTTGGGGTGCAATATACCTTTTAATTTAATGAACTAAAAATATAATAAAGTTTAAAATAAATATTTGGATATGAAAGTAAGGTGGAATATACTTTTTCTATTAATTTATTATTACTTGGGGTGCAATCAGTCAATCAAAGGTGCTATACATATCAAATTCCCACTGGTGCAACGGGCACTGAGGCCTATTTTCTTTATATTTTCAGCATCAAAGTAAGGCGGATTCCAGGGTGATTTTCAGAACTCAAATCGCATAATTCATGACATAAATTGAATGCTCTATCTTCTGGTCTATTGCTAGAGAACCCTTCTTCATTAATGGAAAATAAATCTCCACATAATTTTGTTCGTTAATTTGCGATATTAAACATGAACATACAGTTTGGTGTGTTTATGAGCTAAACAACAGAAGGGATTTGGAACCTTGCCGGTTAATTGCAACCCATAAAAATTAAACATAGTTTGTTTGAAACAAAAGGGAAATGAAAGCTGCTGATGCTAGAAACTAGCAAAGCACAACCCATGCCACTTTCATACACTTTCTCCAAATCAAGAAAGCTATTACACTAGATCCACCAAGCTCATGATAAACGTGAACCACGAAGGAGGCCCTCATG
Organism: Glycine max; assembly: GCF_000004515.6. NCBI lineage: Eukaryota > Viridiplantae > Streptophyta > Magnoliopsida > Fabales > Fabaceae > Glycine > Glycine max. The sequence goes on along the minus strand of NC_038243.2, from coordinate 1,896,626 downwards.
CCCTGCCACCCACCAAGCTCATGATAAACGTGCATGAAACACGAAGGAGGCCCTCATGCCCTGTTTTTATAATTTTTTTCAACATCTATATATAGGCTTTCCGTTAAACCTGTACAGCGTCGACACAGCTGCTCATTTTTCTCTCGCTCGCACACACCCAAATCAACTAGTGCTTGCCTTTCTCATTTCTCACTTTTACTGCGCCGATCGTTTCACTCTCAAACTGTAAGTTCAACTTCTCATGTGCTAAGAGACGCATTGTTCGAGGGTTTATCTGTTTGCTAGCCAAATGTGGTTGTTCTTGTGTCTGATTTAGGGGTTTGGTGACTATTGTTTGTGATACTTCGAGAAATTTTGTTAATAACTCAGTGAACGGCGGATTAACTAAGAAAATTGGCAATCAAAACTCTGAAGCTGCTGATGATAACTTTGCGTCCCTTTGACTGTTTGCTATTATTGCTGCGGATTAACTTTCTCTCTTTTTTTCTCTTTTTCTCTCTTTACCTGTTTAGTCTAATATAGTTTTTCTTGTCTTATCTATCAACCCTTTACTTGATTTCAGTTTACTTACCATTTAGAGATCAACAAAGAAATGGACATTAGTCTCGGAAGAAAGGTATATTCAAAATTACACTAAGCTAAGTTTTTTTATCCAGCAAAATGATATGCGTGAATTAATGTTGTTGAGTTGACTTTAAATTAAACCAGGTTGGAGCAGAGTTTCTGGGCACGTTCCCTTCTCATGTCTGCGGCAATAGGCGCTGCAATTGAAAAAGAGAAGTCACAAGGATCAGTGGTGGGATGTGCAGTAATTAGTGGAGTTACTGTGATGATAATCATATGCTCCATAGGCCACATCTCCGGAGCTCATCTCAACCCCGCTGTCACCATCTCCTTTGCTGTAATAAAGCACATGCCGTGGAAGAATGTAATTCAAAATGAAGCCTTGATTAATTAATTTTCCTTCATTTTTTTGGACAAATTAAATAACAGTATAGTGACATACATATGTAGGTGGTCTTTCTGGTAATGTCTTTCAATAAAAATCCAGATAATGTTGATTAAGTAACTGCACCTAATTGATTAAGCTTTGTAGTATTTGTTATTTTCTGATTACTATATATTAAAGGTTTTTCTGAATTACTAATTTGTAGGTGCCTGTGTATATTGGTGCACAAGTTTTGGCATCAGTGAGTGCTGCATTTGCTCTGAAGTTAATTTTTCATCCATTCATGAGCGGTGGAGTGACGGTCCCTTCTGTGGGATATGGGCAAGCTTTCGCTGCAGAGTTCATGGTCAGCTTTACTCTTATGTTCGTTGTCACTGCAGTGGCCGACGGCACAAGAGTTGTGAGTATTTTACTCTACTAACCACTACTTTCTTCATCTGATAATTAAGTAACTAAGCCGAATCAGTTGAAGTATGTGAAAAGGATGTTCTGAGATCGACAAAGCTTAATTAATTACGTCAAACAAGTGTTAATTTGAAGGAGATAAGTGATACTGTAAACTCTGAAGAACGTTTTGGTGTATTTCTAGGTTTTTATATGCTTTTGTGTCATATCAGATCATTATTAAGTTTTGTTCGATTAATACATGATTTCAATTTTAAAAGGACACAAGTCAACGACAATACATGGGAGGCCCTCATGCCCTGCCACCTAGATCCACGAAGCTCATGATATTCGTGCATGCACCAAAAATAGACCATAAAGAAAACAAGTTATAAATAAAATTATTTTTAAAAGATTTTAGGCATGCACGTAGGGAGTAAGTTTCCGTAGTTGAGCCAGAAATTGGTTCTCATTGCTGATGAAATATGCAAGAGTCTACCTACCCAGACAAGAGGAGGGCGGTACGTATCCAAGACGAGGGTTATTAATGGAAAATAAATCTCCGCATATTTTTGTTCGTTAATTTGCGATATTAAACATGAACATACAGTTTGGTGTGTTTATGAGCTAAACAACAAAAGGGATTTGGAACTTTGCCGTTAATTGCAACCCATAAAAATTAAACATAGTTTGTTTGAAACATAACATATTGTTATGATGAATAATTGAACAATATATAGCAATAATACAGGTGCATTAATATATGTAACAAATTAGTAAGTATATATATGTTATATTATAGTATATAGATTATTGATAACAGCTAAATCGTATCATTATAATGCTGTTGATTTAATTTGACGTGTTATATTATGGTGCAGGTGCGAGAGTTCCCGGGAATCATTATGGTGCAGGTGCGATTGTTCGCGGGAATCGTGGTGGGAGCCACTGTCATGATCAACATACTCATGGCGGGGTATATATATGTCCCATCTTATTATTCAAATATGCTAATTGCTCGGGGGCAAGGTTATCCATAAAAGAAAATATAAAACATATTACAACAAGCATCACTAGGAACATAAGATATGACGTCGTTAAATGATATAGTATTACGCAAACGTTTAGCAGTTGTTTCGATAATTTGAATTATTCTTGGCATAATCCAATCTTTTTTATTTATTTATAAAAAAAATGGTCCCCTAATTAATTATTATCATGTACTACTAATTAAAGGGCAGCAACTGGGAGTTCAATGAACCCGGCTAGAACACTGGGTCCAGCAATTGCTGCACACAACTACAAGGGCATATGGATCTATCTCACAGCTCCAATACTTGGATCTCTATGTGGGGCAGGTGCCTACACTGTGCTCAAGCTGCCTGATCGCAACACTACTATGCAGGAAGAGTGATAGCAACAAAGGCACCTTCTGCTCATAATGGGAGCTTCAGAAGGTGATGATATGATTAACCATATCCCCGGCAATTCTTCATCACATGCTGCACGTACCTATATATTAGATTACATATCGATCTGTTTAATGTAAAGTATGAGTTATTTTTGCACATGCACGTACCATGCATGCATCTTCTGTGGCTGTTGTTGTTTTACTAAATATTATGAGTAGAAAGAAAACGAGCAGCATGGGATCTTTACCTCCCATTTTGTCATCTTGTTGTTGTGGACTTTTCCTATTCCATTCATCTTCACTTCACTCAAAATTAAATAATAAGGTTTCTTAATTTAATAATTTATCTTTTCTTCCCATAAGCAAAATTTTATTAGAAGAGAGTATTGCGATTAACGGGTATTTTAATCCTAGTACGTTAGTCTATATCAAAGCTAGATTAGAGAGATAAATAAAGACAAGTCATAATATCAGTTCACTAATTAAAAAAAACCATGTTCACGATCTAATATTTATTCAGTTCAAAACACTATGGAAGTTAATTTTTATAATACACAATATTGTTACACCACACCCTGCTTAATTTTGACCAACGAAAGCTCACCACAAAGAAAAGTAGGCACAGGCCGCGTAAATGAAATGATGAATTCAAAATGCAAAATTATACTTCAAGAATTTTTTTTTCCTTCCTAAAGATAAAATAATATTATGAAAATGATAGGTTCTTGCTATTTACATCCTCATTTTTTAAGTACATCCCTTATTTCCTTTTTTACCTCAATTAATTATTATGTCTTCTTCTTAAAGAAGTATACCCCTTTGGTTTTCTTGAAATGTAATTCTGAAATTACATATACCTATTTTGAAAATATATTCTCAGACCTATGATTCATAGTTCCATAGTTTTAGAGATATACTTCAAGAATATGTATATTTTTTTAATAAAATATCACCTAAGAATTAAGATGGTTGACAAGAAACTAAAAAAGATTATAAACGTATTTATGTCCATGTTTATTAGTTTTATTTTCATCCTATCATTAATGTTCTTTAAATCTTATCTAAAATGTTATTTTTATCTTATCTTTATTATTCTTTAAATCCTAATTTTAAACTATTTTCACCATATATTTTTTATATTATATTATTTTTTAATCTTTATTATACAATATTTTATGTTTTACTTCATGTGAAAATGCGTTTCAAGGTACGTTCATCATTAACTTCACGTGACACTGAATCATTGACGTAGACTATGATTATAAAATGAAGGAACACACTTAAAGAAAGAAAATCATCGTCAACAGTCTTGCTTTGTAATAAAGATGTATACTATATGAAGTTAGTGGTGAACGTATGTTGGAATTTAGTGTCACATAAAGGAAAACATAAAATATTCTAAAATAATGATAAAAATATTATATCATATAATGAATATACGATGACAATAGTTTATGATTAAGGTTTAAAGAACATTAATGATGAGATGAAAATAAGACTAATAAACATGAATATAAGATAATTATTTATTATATTTTTTTAATTTCTTATCAATCATCTTAATTCTTAAATGATATTTTATTAAAAAAATATATACCAATTCTAGAAGTATATCTTTGGAACTATGAATCATAGTTTCGAAGATACATTTCCAGAATATGAATGTGTAATTCCATAAATACATTTCTGAAAGCAAAAGGGACATATGCTTTTAAGAAAAAGAGTATAAAGGGTAATTGAGAGGCATAGGGGGTACAGGGGTGTACTTAGGAAATACGTAGGTGTAATAGCCAGAGCCTACATGAAATAGTTGGAGATGGAGAAAGTAACAGTCCAAGTTGCATCACATGTTGCTAGCGACCCTGGAAAAGTACCAACCAGTAAAAAGGTAGTTGTTTTGGTCACCCAACATTTTTGTTGGAACATCCAGCAACACGGGTGAAAGGAGTTGGTGATCCGTATGATTCATATGGATTGACGATCTGTATAAGTTATACGGATTGGTGACCTGTATGAATTTTTTTAAAACTCATACGAATTGTTGACCCGTATGAATCATATGAATTGTCAATCCATATGACTCATAGGATCACAAACATACAGGGACAAAGAATAGTCAAGAAAGCAAATTAAAATCTTCTTTTTCTCATCTTCTCCGGAATCAAAGTACACAGAAGAAAAACTTCACTGTGGACAAAGATACGCACTATTTATTTATTGTTTGTGAAAATCAATAGATAAATAGTGCATATCTTTGTCCATAGTTATAAAATTACAATACTCATATTTATATAATTATATATTATATATTATAAAAATACAATACTCAGTTATTGTTTTCATGATTTTATGGCCAAAATTATATCTTATTATTTTTAGTATACATTTTATTATTTTAATGCAGTCATACTTTGTTAGTTTCAAATTATTTAAAGTTGTTCTTGTGTCTCTCATTTTTATTTATCAAACAAATTTGATTAAGCCTTGTCATTCTTGATATCTATTAGGAGTAAAAAAAAATCTATAAGAAAAGGTTGGTCTTTTAAATCATTTCAATACTTCAAAGAATTAGTTATTAATTTATGAAAAATAAATATCCTGAGTTTTTTAAAATACAAACAATAATGTTATTAGATACTACAAGCTTAGCTTGAGTAAATATTCAGATCCTCTCCGACCTTCTTCAACATCTCTATCTTTCTCTTCCTTTTCTATTGTTTTTTTTTTTATCTTTCAACTTATCTCTCTCTTTTCTATTCTATGCCCTCTCCTCTCTTTGTTTTTCTTGTTGGAGAGGCAAGATGGCAGGAGATAATCCACACACCTCAAGAAATAGGTGGAACCATGGAAATGTTGTAACTGTTGTTACAACTTAAGGAGAGAGATATAATCTAATTACATTCAAGTCTTTTTTTCCTTGGAGCGGAAAACCAACGTGTCAATCGTGGAGAGGAAATGATGTATGTCAATTTAGTACTTGAGTGCATCATCAGTTCATCACTAGGCATTTTCCAGACAAAACTATGTTTTTTTAAAATATAAATATTTATTGTTACTACTGTTAATAAAAGAGATTAAATTTGTGACTTTTTTCTCTTTAGTTTTTCTTTAATCATTCAATTCACCTTATATCTTTGACACAAAATTATGATTGATTTTGCATTAGATGGAATATGAAAATTGAGGTGGGAAGGGGAGTTGAGTTGTTATTGATATGGTAAATTTGAATAATCAAATGGAGAAGGTGACGTTGAAAGAGTCAAAATATGTGGATTTCGAAGGTTAGGTGCTGTTAGAATATGGTCGAGAGGTGATAAGTGAAAAATTATGTTTGTACATAGATTTATAGAAGGTTAATTTGGTTAGGTGCATGACATTTGAGGTTAATTTGGTTAGCAATACATACGATTTAAATTGTAATGTAATACTTAAAATTTCATAATTCTAATGCTATATCTTAGTAATATCATTTTTCTTGACTTGTATCCCTTTGAATTTTTTTAAAATATAGTTTTTTCAGGTTTGTTTTTTTTTAAATCTAAGATAGATAATGTGAGAGTTCACAATAATTTATGTATCATCTTAAGTTATTCAGTTAAATTCTTTAATATTTTTCATGTTTTTTTCCTTTCAAATTGATCATCTTTCATATTTGATCTTTGATGGTTTAAGCAAGACATTTCACAGTCAAACATAAATATATCATTTAAAAGAGCTAAATAAGTAATGCTCACTTTTATGAAACAGGAAAAATTATAAATATAAATTTATTTCAAGAAAGAATAATAACTCGTATATAATTTTCTCATCTTTTCTCTACACTATGTTCTCTTTCTATCTCTTAGAGTACATCTCAGCCTTCATCATTAGTTATAAAGGAAATTACAAATAAATGAGTTTTTATTTTTTATTTTTTTTCCTTCTCCTTTTAATAATAAGAAAGAATACAAGAGACAATTGTAGTTTATGATTTTTTTATCAACAGATGTTCATTTGTTAGTTTTTATTAAAAATGTTGATAAGAGATTTACCATTACAATCTCTTCTTCTTTTCTCCTTCACCCTTTATCTTTAAATTCTCTCACTAAATCATTCTTATAGAAAACTTGTATTTTATGTAGTTATCTTTTGAGTGGAGGTGAAACCAACACGTGAAACTATTTTCCTCACAATATGCCCTTAGTCGCTACCTGTCAGGATATTTTGGCATGATGGGGAGCTGGAAAACATTTCGAGGTGAGATTTGTGTTGAGTTTTCTTTCCTTAAATTTTTATCGTTTCAAACAAGAGAAAATTGTCTTGGAAATCCAAATAAAATATATTGAGTTTCTTGGTGAATGAATATTTCAGGAAGGAATGTGAGTGATCTAAACTGAAGAGAGAAAAAAAATATTTTAATTAAATGTTTTATTTAATTAAGAAGGAAAGCAAAGAAATTTAAAAAAAATTATTTTCTTATTTTTATAATTTTAAATTTTAAAACTTAAATAAGAGAGAGTTTTATTCCTTCTATTTTAAATTCATTAAAAGTTTAAAAATCAATAATGAGATTTATTAAATAAATAATAAAAATTAAAGGTTAAATTATAATTTTTGTCCTTCTATTTTTTTAATCTATGCTTTTGGTCCTCTTGATTTTTAATTATAACATTTGATTTTCTTATTTTTATAAATTGATGATTTTTGTTCCACTGATAGATTATTAATAAATAATTTTGATTAAACTGTTATTAATTTAATTATAAATTAATTAAAACCCACTAACTATTAAAATTTTAATAAAAATTATTAACCTTGATCCTTCACAAGAGAGTGTCCTTACTTTTTTCTGTAAATACTTCTTTCACCTCTATCATCACATAGGAATCCACTAGCAACAATATCATTAGAATTAATAATCATTTGTTAAGATTTTTTAATGATTAATAATTTTTATTTAATTTATAGTTAATTTAATAAATCTGTTAATCATAATTATTAGTTTAATATTCTATAAGGATGACCAAAATTATAAATTTACAAAATTTGGAAGATCAAATTTTAAAATTAAAAATCAGGAGGACCAAAATCATGAATTTGGAAAATGAAGGTAAGAAAAATTGTAATTTAACAAAAATTAAATAATTTTATAATTTCTAAAAAATTTCAGTTAATAATAGTATTAACAATATCTTTGCTAAAATTTCTCTTCTAAATGGGATGTAATATTACCTACCTAGCGAATAACAACTTGAGTAACTTGGTTTCTTTCCTTGTCATTGTATTTAAGAGTAGTGCTAGAAATACCTTTTTAATGTATTTTTTTATTGGTTAAATTAATAAAAATTTAAATTGTATTGATGGACAAGTCAAGAGGAAAATGTTTTATAGATGTAGGTAAGCTTAAGCTTAATGTCCTTGAAACCTATATATATATAATTTCTTAATAATAATGTAGCTTGCACAAACAATGTTGTCATAAAATAATATGACACATTGATATTTTTTTTTTATGTACAATGATCACACTAAGGTTCAAATCTAATGGCTTTGATACGGATATACTTCATTTATAATAAAATATCATTAATTATTTGTTTGAAATATTATTTTTTATCCTTGTCATTTTTTTTTACTTATTTTTTTATCTATATAGAATACAATAAAGACTTGTGACAAGATTAATAAAACTTAAACAGCACATTCAATGAGTTAAATTTAAGTAGTCGTGTTGATTAAATTCACCAATATGTAAATGCTTCATCATAATTTTATTTTGATAAATGATGGTTGAAAAAGAAAAGGCCAAATGTAACAATTAAAAGTACATAGCAACAAATCACTTTACTTACGTAAAAATCAAATTAGATGCAAATGTAATTAAGAATATATAGAAGACCCATTTATTATCCACTAAACAAAAAGTTATCAAGAGAGGAATTGTGCTACATTGATTTCAATTCCTTGAGATAAAAAAATGTAGCTAACTCTAAAGTTAAGTAATGAAATAAAAATAATTAAAGAATAAAGAAGCACAATCATTACTTTTTAATTAATTTATATTGCTTGCTTTCGCAACTCATTACTTTTATTGCCAATTAAGTATTGTCTTTTTGTGCCTATGGTGTTTCGGCACGCCAGGAAAGTAAGGAATTCCAGTAACCTCAATCCAATCAGTTCCATGAAAAAACTTAGATGGTGAGAACCAACGTGCTGCTTTTGAATTGAGGTTCCAAATCCCAGCCCATTTCACACGCTTGGATTTGTCTGAACCAGGGCCAATGTTGTGGTACTCGGCATAGAAGCAAGTATCCATACCAGAAGGACCCTCTAGTCCTTGCCATGGCAAATACCCATCCGCGTCAATCAAATCATCAATGTATGTGTCCATGATAATGGTCCTAGAGTAATTCTTCCATGGACGAGCTAGGTAAGCCTTGTTCTCAAATCTCACTGAGTAGAATTCAGGATCAGACACAATGGATCCCCCTTGGATTACTATTCCAGATGGTTGTTGTATCTCTTTTCTACCTTGTGCAGTCACAATGCATTGTTGGTTCTCCATTGGCTTTCGGACCACGAAAGTGCAATTTTGAAAAACAGCTAGTGCATTACCGAACACAAAGTCGATGGTACCTGAAATGGTGCAATCTCTATAGAATTGACGCATGGTGTGTGCATAAAGTGTGTCTTGATACCCATCCATTGAGCAATTGTAAAAGATGGACTTGTCTGCTTGGACTCTCAATGCCACCGCTTGATGCTTATGAGGTCCAGCAGAATTCTCAAACCCCATATTGATGGCCACAAAGTGATCTCCTTGAATAGCTGCATGCGTAAAGTAGTTAATTTATTTATTCGAATGAAAAATAGAATTGACGCATGGTGTGTGCATAAAGTGTGTCTTGATACCCATCCATTGAGCAATTGTAAAAGATGGACTTGTCTGCTTGGACTCTCAATGCCACCGCTTGATGCTTATGAGGTCCAGCAGAATTCTCAAACCCCATATTGATGGCCACAAAGTGATCTCCTTGAATAGCTGCATGCGTAAAGTAGTTAATTTATTTATTCGAATGAAAAATTTCCCTTGAATTGAAAATGGTTTATATTTTTATTTTTTAAATTTTGTAAATGTATCTTTTATTAATTTATTCATTTTGGGGCGGGTTAAAGGTGTTTTCAAATAAAAACTATGGACCTTAAAATGTTAAGTAAGGAAAGGACTTTTCAAAGAGTTTATTCAAGTTGAAGAACATGACATATGATATTTAATAAATTTATTGGATAAGTTATTAAGTTTTTTTTTTACTCAAATGCATAGGAGTAGTAAGTTAATTAAGTTGATAATCACGAAAAGAGACATACCGACAGTGGCAGTTCTATAAGTGTTCGTTCCATCTATGAAGTTTTTGTTACCAGATATTCGTGTCTTTTTCCCCCCTTCACCAATAAACACCACATGGGTCATTTTTTTTGTAACTTCAACATACTCTTGGTAAACGCCCTCCTTGATGTAGATCACAAATGGCTTTCGGTTTTTCTCAGGCACTTGCTTCAATGCCTCATTGATGCTTTTGAAATCTCCACTATCATCTATGGCTACAGTAACATTAGGCTTGCGTTTGAATGGACTTGCATTTTCATTAAGGAGTCTATGTTGATCAACCCATGACGGAAGCTCAGAATCTTGAAGGAGGCGACGCCCAAATGATTTTGTGATATTCCAATCATTAACAGTGTCAGCCAAACCTGTTACAATGGCAAGGGCATTGCTGCTCATATGCATGCCTATCGTCAACAAATCCTTCATCTTTTTGCCAGCATCACTAGTGGTGTTCTCAAACCCATCCAAGCAAGTATCTTGGTATGTAACCGCACCACTAAGCCAAACTTTTAAATTCATGAGGATTTTGTCAACATTTATGAGGTTAAACTCATTTATTCCATCAAGTGACCTTGTTAATTCCCCAATAGAAAGATCCATGAGTTGCTTGCAAGTGTCAAGTGCCATCTTGGCTCTGGGTTCCTCCTCAATCTCATGCAAAATATTAGTTTCTTTGAGTTTATCACCAATTTTTGTAATGGTGATGTTGAAGAAAATTTTGATGAGTTCTTTTGGATCTGTGGTATTTCCAGCCCCAGCTATAAGGCTTTCCTCGCATTCTTTCTCATAATTTGTGGGATGACAAAGGGTTTGGACGGCTTTTATGGAAGAAGCAACATGATCTTTCTTGTTGTCCTCTATATCATTGTTGGAACCATTCTCATTGAGATTGACCCCAATTGTGACCGCCACAACCATAGCCACCAACAATAAGGTTGAGACACCAATGATGGCGATTTTCTTTCCTTTCCCTGCATTTCCCTCGGACATTTCAACTACCTCCCTGTCATTAATGAGTATTACTGTAAAATTAGTTAATGTGACAAGTAATATGGCCATAATATTCCTATACACTATTTAAGAATGGGCATGTTTTTAAACTCTAAACATGGCTTGTTTGATTTTGATTCTTTTTTCTTTTGTTTTTATCTCTACAATTGTTGAAAAAAACTTCATATAATGCGCTTGGTTATAAAATGTCATGCAGCTACTCATATCGCACCACCAACCATTTTGTTGTGACATGTAACAGGGTATAACTAAATGCATTTAACATCATCATCAAGTAACTATAGACACTATTTGAAATATAATAATTTTGTTGAAGATCAAAATAAACAAAATTAATTTTTTTAAAGATCAAAATCTAATAATAAGAAAGTCACATTTACATAACATATAAATATATTGTATTCCTCAAATTAACTTGTATATTAATTTATGCACATACTATGCGAAACAAGGAGCTTCAGGTAGAGAAGTCAAGGGAAATGGGATCGTTGGGGCAGTGGCTACTTTTTTGTCAAATTCCCTCAAAGAATACGTTTTTGTAGTTTAGGGATGCAATGTAAAGTGTTATTTATGCATACAAAAAATGGTATTGAACAGCTAATACAATTGAATCATTCAAATGCAATTTGTGGTTTGTTAAAACGTTAAAAATCATATTTTCTAAAATAAGAAAGGGAGAGAGGGAATGTAAAGGCCACATTGTGTATATGGTTAGCTTATATGACCTATTTTTGACAAATTTTATGCTAATCCACTAAGTTATAACCTTGATTTACGCTCTACCAATAGTAAATGTGGTATCAGACCAGGTCTATAGTTGGTAGTACAATATACACCAGTCTTAAACATGGGTTACAAATTGAAAGTTTTCTTACTTTAATTCACTCTTAAATGTCAGCAATAAAAAAATGATCAAACAAATAATTCTTTTTGAATACGAAATAATTAATATAATCTATTTTATTATATACAATTATTATCTTTGTATAATTTTTTTAATACTTTTTTCATATGCGTACACTTTGAAAATGACCTCCAAAGTTTAAAATTAAGGAACAAGTTTTGTTTGTACACAAATTCCTTAAGACAAGTTAGCACACACTCCATAAATATTTAACTATAATTTTAAACTATAGTAAAATACACTAATTAGCATTCCATGAGATTTGGTGTACATAAAGTTTTTCTCAATTTTTAATATTTACAAAAACCTCCCTTGTAGGGGAGGATGGCGTAATGTTTTTCAAAGCAATTAAGGGCGGTTAATGTAATGTATAAGGTGTATTGATATATATTTTCATAAAATTAAGGGTTTAGTGTAGGAGTACATACAAGTAGAAAAAATTTATGTAATTTCACAAAACTTTAGGAACGATTAGTGTAATTTACTTTTTAAACAAATATGTTTAATTAATGTGTCACTACTAGAGAAGGTGCATTCTACATCGATTAATTGAGTCATTCTAGATGACGTCGTAAAAAGGAGTAGGTATTCTACAACGATCGCGCAGAATCATCTTAGAATAGGTATATTTTTAAGACGGTCATGTGTGAAAGATCGTCTTAGAATGAGTATCAGGTACTCATTCTAAGACGGTCATTCACATGTGACCGTCTTAGAATGGATAGCATTCTACGACGATCTTTCTAGAACCAATGTAGAATGCAACTTTTTTTTGTTATTTTTGTTATTGGAGCTATTTTTTTTTGTTTCCTCATGATAGCACCCTTTGCCTACAAAGACAAACAGGTAGGAAAATGTTGTTTATAAGCAATATCAATCCGAAGTAATCACAAACATGTCAAGTCTCGTAATAAATTATAAATGAATATAAAGTGAAAAAATTTCGACACAGATACATAGGAAATGGTTTAAGAATATACCCTACAAAACACCTAGGTGGGTAACTCAGGCAACTATATAACAAGGGAAAATAATAAATATTGTTCTACAAATAAATCAACAGCATCATGGAACCAAATCTATACAAAAGAAAGGGGGGAGGCTCAGCTTGTATTAATCAACATGCAAGTGAAAATTACAAGTTATATCAAAGAGAAATGTTACCTCAGCAAGACTTGTTGCACTATCTTCCATTGAGGCATTTGAATTTCTGTCACCAGCAGCCTTTGCCTACTAGATCAACAACTGAGCCACCAGCCATGTATTCCATTATTATCCAAAGTTTAGTTTGATTGAGATAGGAACCATAATATTCAGTAATGTATGGACATCGACATTGGGACAGAACAGAAATTTCCTGAAAATATTGAACATAATCAAAATTTAAAAATTTGGGTACAACAAATATCAAGTACATGTAATCTACAAGATTATACCTTCTGGATATCATCAATTTCATCCTCTATGTGAAGTGATAAAAGAAAGGAAAGATAAATTACGAAGTATTAAGGAAGAAATGCATATAGATTCAGAGCACAAGACGGCAAAAATATGATGTTATTAATACTCCGTCCAGGGGTTTCCCATTCTACAATTGAGCTAATGCTCAGTTTTCTTAATACTAACTATTGAGAATGAAATCTCCTTCCACTCTTGTCCATCCATTTAACCTAATCACTTGACCAATTATGTAACTAACTACTCTTAACCACCTAACAATGAAATTTCTTAACCATGTATAAATAAACCAAATGTGCAATTAGAATAAAAAAGAAAATGTGCATGAATTTTAATGATATGAAAAGGTTATGAAATTATTTTCGGAAAGAACGCAATTGAATAATAATACAATTCAGACCAAATCATCACCTGCACCGGATCAATTTAAATTATGTTGACGTCAAATCAGATCATTAACACTGCAAGTCCAATGATCTATAGGAAATTAATTTGAATAAAGTTGAGGGTGACTTAACTACTCCTCCAGCTAACTAATGAATATAATAAATAATATAGGCATTAAGTTTTTTTCCTTCTTACTGATGTAAATATTTACTTTCTAAAATGCCTAATTTCTATTGCAAAATGTAGCTAGTTTTCTCTCAATCATATATGTTTTACAATACAATTCAGATCAAATCACTTTAGTAAGATTTTTTCTTTTATATAAAAAAAGGAAAATTTCTTCTCTCAATCAAATTTTTATTTATTTATAAGATTCAAATTTAACATCTTAATTAAAAGATATGAATTTAGTTTCAGTACTCAAACTAATAGATATGAATTTAGTTTCAGCACTCAAACTAATGGCATGCATGTTAATATAAATCATATATGTGGAAATTAAGTCGAAATAAAATGAAAATAAAATAAAATAAGATAAAACATATATTACAGTCTCTGTTCTACTATTTGGATATTCATACTATATAGTATAAATAAGAAAACTTATTATTTACATTTTAAAATAGAAAAATAAGACCCTAAAAATAATAGAAAGAAATAAAAGAAATGAACACAAAATAGAGTAAATAGTATATATACGGATAAAATAATTTTTTTTACATTATTACTCAATCATAAACCTCATATTATATTATAAATTTATTAAATTTTATAATACTTATTTTATAAATTATACCAGATGACTTGTAATTAATTATTATGTAACTAACTACTCTTAACTATTGCATTACCATAATTGTTTCGACAGCCATATAGTTTGGTTCAAAGAAAAATTTAAATAGCACAAACATTTCTTAACTTACTCACTGCCTTAAAATAAATTTATCTCATGGTTATAAAAATAAATTTAAATAGCACAAATAATGGTGTTGCTTAAAGTGATATGTTGTAAGTGAGATATAACAATTTTCTTCGTATTTCAAAATTAATGTTATTAGATGTATGGTTCAGGGTAAGGTGTACCACCGAGTATCACCTTATAAGTGATGTATGACTAAATATTAAAATTGATTTGGTATAGAAGGTAATTTCAACTGGTAAATTTTTTGTCAAATTGACTTGAAATAAAAGTTTATATTTTTTATTTGACCTTTGCTACTTTGTGGTGTATCTTTTTGTAGAATATGATTTTGGTCTCTCAAATTTCTAATGTTTAGTTTTAGTTCCTCTAAAAACTTGTTCATTTTTTTTTATCTTTCTATTATTTAAGCGTGTCACTTTTTATTTTTGATGTGACTTATATAATACTTTATGAAGAGACAAGAAGTGGTTTAAATAATACTTGAGGGATAAAAATGATACATTTATAATGAAAAATAAACCAAATTATTTTAAGAGACTAAAACTAAACTTCAAATGTTTTATAGAGAACAAAAACATGTTTTACCATATTATTATTTAATCTCTTTCACATTCAAAATCTAACACATTCTGAATCTCACAAATTCAAACTCAGATTCACCTTTCATTACTTCTATTAATAGCGATTGATTAATAAATATCAAACAAATTGCAAATTTATATCTACCAATAACAGAAAAACACTGAAATTCTTCATAAACAAAGTTTCTCCATGAGGGATTGACGTGAAAAAACTGCAAGTACACAATAGTTGTCAATTAATAATATCAAATTCTTAGGAATCACGTTTTATTTTAATATATAAATGTAATACCGTTTTATATTTTAATTTTATAACATAAATTGGGAACTAGCAATCATAGTACAAGGATTTTGCTTTTGGTATTAAAATAAAAATTTTAATATATTTTTTAGTCCTTTGAGGTCTCTTTTTAAGTTTTCAGATTAAAATTTATATTTTTTATTCACTCAATTTTACAAAATGTTTGATTAGTACTTCTATTAAAAAAAACTCCATAAATTATGTATCTAAACTATAAAAAAAACTCAATTTGAAAAGACTAAAAAAGTATTTTATTATAAGTTTAAGGAACTAAAAAAATATAAATTTTTACTTGAAGGACATATACCTTTTAATTTAATGAACTAAAAATATAATAAAGTTTAAAATAAATATTTGGATATGAAAGTAAGGTGGAATATATTTTTCTATTAATTTATTATTACTTGGGGTGCAATCAGTCAATCAAAGGTGCTATACATATCAAATCCCCACTGGTGCAACGGGGCACTGAGGCCTATTTTCTTTATATTTTCAGCATCAAAGTAAGGCGGATTCCAGGGTGATTTTCAGAACTCAAATCGCATAATTCATGACATAAATTGAATGCTCTATCTTCTGGTCTATTGCTAGAGAACCCTTCTTCATTAATAACTGTAATTAAATACACTGCCTAATACACTGCTCTCGTGAGTATCATAATAACATATATATGAACATTTCCAAGATTTGAATTCAGAGAAACACAAACCTTATTATCCATATCTGTTTTTCTGTGGGCTTATACGTTTATGTTTGGACAAACTAAAACTGAGGGGAGCTGAGAAAAAAACCAGATCATGTTTTTTTTACACATAATAAAAGATGATGACACTAATTAACAAGTTGTTAATATACAAGTGATTTAGAATTTAGATTCTTTAACTAAGGATTAGGATTTAATTAATCTCAGTCATAAAAAGGGAATTGAGACTAGGTACCAACTTAATGCATTGATGTTAAGTTTGAGTCTTAGATCCAAATAAATAAATTGTTGACTCAATGTTGCTAACCCAAACTTTGACTAGAGTGAACATTTCTTTTAGGGACGTTTAGGAGGAAGAAGTTTTTTTATATTCAAGAATTATAATGTCTGAGAATCATATTTTTTAAAATAAATTAAATTTATTTGATTGATATTGGAAATCTTTAAATAAGTTTTATAAAAAATAAAGAATTACATATTTTTTATGATTTTTGTATTTATCATATTATATAATTTAATAAAAAAATAATATGATATTTTTACTATAGGAAAAAAAAAATTAAAAAATAAGATTCTTACTTCACATAGAAATTTTTTTCATCGGAAACTGATTAAAAAAATTCTTGAGAAACATTTTTTTTCAGAAATATTAATTTTTTAAAATACATATCAAATATTAAAACCTAATTTTTACCCCTCTAATTCACGGAAAATAAAAAATTTTCTCTGCCCCTTAATTTGAGAACTTTCGTTTTATACACTAAGATCTACCGTGAGATAAAAAAAAAAGGTAATTAATTAATAAACGGACACAGCATATAACAGAATTGATCCCAGAATTATCTTACCTGCACGCATAATCACGCAAGAGTATTTATATTTGGTAACTGCCAACTTGTCTTGCCATTTCTTTGAGCCTGTTCTTATTCTTAAAATTTATCATGATATTAGTGGTGTTCGAAGTTTATTTTAATGTTAGTATAAAATAAATTGTTTTCAGTAAGATATCCTGGTCATAGGCCTAATCCAGACATGTTACATTAGGTGCTGGACAAAGTCATAGAGATATGTGATAACCGTTAAATAATTGTATTTTGATAATAGAAAATAAGGTAAAATTATCTTTATAAATAATTATTTAGTAGTTATTTGCGCTTAAATATTAAAGAATTGATGTTTTGTTGAATTTTGGCTGCAGATATAAAAACTGGAGGTGTAACAAGCAAAAAACTCAGAAAAATTGAAGAAAATAAAAAAATCTGAAGTAGGCCATGCCCAATATGTGCGCTTAGCGCACGTCACACGCTAAGTGGGCCAGGAAGCACAGGCGCTAAACGAGACATTAAGCTCGAGAGTTGTCATGTGCGCTAAGCTTGCAAAACGCGCACTAAGCGCGCGATCTACACGCGCTGAGCGAGGGGGTGTCGCGTTAAGCGCGCCTACGAAGGCTCAAAGCCCACTTCAGCAGCTATAAATAGAGAGTTAGTTCAAAGGAGAACAACACACCACCACAGAACCCCTCTCCCAAGGGTTTCATTTACTCCCTCTCTTTCTTTCACCCATTCTCATTGTAAAGTCCTCAATGACCATGAGTGGCTAAACCCTTAGTTAGGGCCTAGCAGGCCTAAAAGCAAACACGATGTATGATGTACTCTTCACTATTTATCAATGCAATATCAGGTTTTTCTTTCCTAATTTGTTTTTTGTTTTTATCTTGCATACTCATCCTTATATTTTGTTAGGGATTAGATGCTCGGGAAAGGGTAACTTCTAAATAAGATTTAAAGAAGATATGCATGCATTAGTTTTACGAGTTAGACGCTCGGGAGAGGATAACTTCTAATAGAATAAGAAGAAAAGATATCATAATAAAATCATTGTTAGGCATAGAGTGATTGCATTATGCCCATGTTTGGAATATAGATAGGTAAAATAGGCTTGTCATCGTGAGGCATCAGGGGCAAGGCAAGTAAATAAATAGATGTGAGTAGGATAGAATTACCTGAATTGGTAAAGAAAAATCATAAACTAATACATCCTAGGCAGGCTAGGCAAGTCAGTTTCCAACATTATCTTATTTTATTTTGAAATTATCTTTTTTTATCTAAATCTTTTATCTTTCTTATCTTTCACTTTTCTAATCTTTTATCCTTTTCTTTATCTTTTAATTTTATCTTTAATTCCTTTATCTTTTTCTTTATCTTCTATTTTTATCTTTAAATATTTATCTTATCTTTTTTATCTTTTATTTTTGAATTTTTATCTCTTGCTTCTAAAATTGGATTTGCATTAATCTAAGTACAAACAAAGTTTTTGACGCCGTTGCCGAGGACTTTCGTACTTGATTATTTGCATATTCCAATTTTAAAGCAATTAGTTTTCACTTTTTATTTTTTATTTTTACTTTTTTTTATCTATTTTTATTATTTTTAGTTGCTTCATTTTTTTTCAATTTTTTTTCTTCTCTGTATTCATTCTTTTTTTATTCTTTTCTTTTTAACAAAGAAAAATAAAATTAAAAAAAAAATATTTATTCTGTGATAACGTGCATGGTAGTTATTTCTCTTATGAACAATGCACATTTCTTCTTTGAAGAACTCATCATGGCAAGAGATCATCCACAGAGGATAACACTAGAGGATTACTCTAGTCCTATTATACTTCAATACTTCACCAGGATAGTTAAACCAGAGGTGCAGACAGCCAACTTCTCATATCCATATTACTTGATCCAGCTAATTCAAGGGAATTTATTTTACGGCCTACCAAGTGAAGATCCATATGCACACTTGACCACATACATAGATATTTGTAACACGGTGAAGATAGTAGGAGTGCCTGAAGATGCCATCTGCCTCGACTTATTTTGTTTTTCCTTGGCCGATAAAGCAAAAACATGGATTCGCTCGTTTAAGGGGAATAGCCTGCGGACATGGGACGAGGTGGTGGAGAAGTTCCTGAAGAAGTACTTCCCAGAGTCCAAGACCATTGAGGGAAAGGTGGAAATCTCATCCTTCCACCAACATCCTCATGAATCGTTGAGTGAAGCCCTTGATCACTTTCATGGGTTACTTTGGAAGACTCCTACACATGGGTTTAGCGATCCAATCCAGCTCAACATCTTTATTGATGTCTTACAACCCCATTCCAAGCAGCTCCTCGATGCCTTAGCCGATGGGAAGATCAAGTTAAAGACTCCGAAAGAAGCTATTGAGCTAATAGAGAATATGGCGGCCAATGATCATGTCATTCTACGTGACCAAGAGCCCAGCCCACAGGAAGAAAGCACTAGGCTAGAAGAATTGTTATTACAATTCATGCAGGAAACAAGGTCACATCAGAAATCTGGAAGTACAACTAGCTAAGCTAGTTGCTGAAAGGCCCACCGAAACCTTTAGGGTCAATACTGAGATGAAGCCCAAAGAGGAGTGCAAAGTAATTTTAACTGAGGAAGATGTGGAAGAAGAAAATAAGGAAGAGATAGAAAGAAATGAGGAGAAAGCACAACAATGGGAGAAACACTCACAAGTAGAAATTCAACAAGAAACCCTCCTCATCAACTGATTGTCAAGTAAGAAAGACATGGAAAACATGATAAACCCTTAAGTGTCCTTCTCTCCTTGACCACCAGCACTTCCCTTGCAACAATATGGAAGGTGTTTCCGGGATACATGAGTTTCATGGCGTCTCTAGCTAAGAGGCGAAAATGCAAGGAAGATGTGTTTTATGTGACCTTCATGCCACCTTGAATGCATTTGACCCATCAAGCTAATGATGTTAAAGAAGCGCTTACTGGGAGGCAACCCAGGATTTCTTACTTTATCTCTTTTAGTTAATTGCAATTTGTTTCTTTTAGGATAATTGTGTTATTTCTTTTTTTATTTTGAATTTTTGCATTTTGATTTTATGCATTTTAATTCCAGTACTTTAAATTTAGTCATTGAATAAAAATTGCATGATATTTGTGAAGAGACTATTTAGACTTTTTCTTATGGATTCAACACTTGAAATGTTGCATGACAATTGTGAAAATACTGGTTTCCTGGAAGCAAGAGTCAGTCAAATAGTGGAACATGAATCACAAAGAGAGAAAAGGTTAGCTTGATGGAAAGAGATCATGGTCCGGTAAGCCAATAACTTTATCTTGTCCCGGTGAGCTGTGTGAACTTAATTATGAGAGAACATCTGTTTTTAAATTCCTAATTTTGCATCATTCTTAGACTGTTAGATTATTTACATAAGGTGGATATAATCAAGGCCATGTTTCTTTTTTTATTTTAGCCACTTAGCCAAAACGCCAACTTGTGATGAAATTTATACCTTGCACCCTTGTTGAGCCAAAATTAGTAATTATTTTTCTAAATAAAACCCCTGAGCCTAATTATGATATCTTTAACCTTATTTTAGGGTTCTAAGAGAGCATAAAGGTTTTGTTGAATTTTGGCTGCAGATATAAAAACTGGAGGTGTAACAAGCAAAAAGCTCAGAAAAATTGAAGAAAAGAAGAAAATCTGAAGTAGACCCAGCCCAATACGTGCGCTTAGCGCGTGTCATGTGCTAAGTGGGCCAGGAAGCACAGACGCTAAGTGAGACGTTAAGCTCGAGAGTAGTCATGTGCGCTAAGCCTGCAAAACACGCGCTAAGCCTGTGATTCAACAGAAGCACGTGTTAAGCCTGCAACACGCACGCTAAGCCCACGATCCAACAGAAGCACGCGCTAAGCCTGCAACAAGCGCGCTAAGCACGCGATCTACACGCGCTGAGCGAGGGGTGTCGCGCTAAGCGCGCCTACGAAGGCCCAAAGCCCATTTCAGCAGCTATAAATAGACAGCCAGTCCAAGGAGGACAACACACCACAATAGAACCCCCTCTCTTAGGGGTTTCATTTACTCCCTTTCTTTCATCCCTCTTCTCATTGTAAAGCCCTCAATGGCCATGAGTGGCTAAACCCTTAGTTAGGGCCTGACAGGTCTAGAAGCCATTGTAATGTATGATGTACTCTTCACCATTTATCAATGCAATACCAGGTTTTTCTTTCCTATTTTCTTTTATGTTTTCATCTTGCATACTCATCTTTATATTCTATTAGGGGTTAGATGCTCGGGAAAGGGTAACTTCTAAATAAGATTTAAAGAAGATATGCATGCATTAGTTTTAGGGGCTAGACGCTCGGGAGAGGATAACTTCTAATAGAACAAGAAGAAAAGATATCATAATAAAATCATTGCTAGGCATAGAGTGATTGCATTATGTCCATGCGTCAAAGCAAACATCTAGAATTAGAACAACTTCAGGCATTTTATCTGTTGTTGAGTCTTTGCAAAGGCATTTGGGAGATACCTGAATTGGTAAAGAAACATCATAAACTCATACATCCTAGGCAGGCTAGGCAAGTCAGTTCCTAACATTATCTTATCTTGAATTTATCTTTTATCTAAATCTTTTATCTTTCTAATCTTCTATCTTTTAATCTTATCTTTAATTCCTTTATCTTTTTCTTTATCTTCTATTTTTATCTTTAAATATTTATCTTATCTTTCTTTATCTTTTATTTTAAATTTTTTATCTCTTGCTTCTAAAATTGGATTTGCATTAATCTAAGTACAAACAAAGTCCCTGTGGATTCGACACTCAGACATCCGAGTACTTCACTACTTGTGACAATTTGGTGCACTTGCCAAGGAGTCAACAGTATGAATCTCTTATTTATTAAAAAACTGCTAACGCATTCTAGAAAAAAAAAAGCTAAAAGAATTTGCTTTTAGCAAAAGGATGCAACTTAGAATTTTTTTTAGTTTCTAATGCTTTTGAAGTGGTAGCCTTTGGTCCTTTATATATTAGTTTGATTGGAAATCATTAACAAATCCGGATGAGAAATTCTTGCATATAACTTATTGTTGTTTATTTGTATCCTATGATCATAAATAAATTCAGCACAGATCCCAACCACAGTTGATTATCACCATAGGATTGGGCATAATTCAAATCAAATATGCTATGACTTGTCCAAAAGCCAGCCTCCTTAACCCATTTGAAATAACATTATTGAAGTTATTTTGCCTCTACTTTTGGCGTAACTTTCTCCACTCCACATTAGATCTTAGACATGTTATAGTATGTAGCAATATGACTAGAAATGAGCCATAGGCACATGTTTACTTATATCTCTTATGTCATATTCAGATTTACACTTCCTTGAAGCACATGGTGGTGTGATTTGTGTGGTAGTGGAAATAAGTGGTGATGTTTGAGTTATCGCTAGACGTTCTCATGTTATATGATGGATTGCAAATGAATAAATTCTTGAGTCCTTATTACTTTTATTAGATTGATTCATACTTAATAAATAAGCAAGAAGATCTTCTAAAGGGATTTTTAGTTAAATTAGGCTTAGTAAACACAATAGTACAATAGAGATAATTTTAAGATAAACCTAATACTTAATTATCCCATTATACTTTAATTTAACTATATACCTCCAAACTTATATGAAAATCGATTTTGAAAACTTAGAAAATTGATTTTCATGTCCTACAATTGATTATCAATTTTTTTTGTGAATAATTGATTATACATTTTGATAATTGATTTATACATTTTGAAAATAAATTATTTTAATTAAATAAATTATTTTATTTATTTTTTGTCAAACATTTGATTCCAAACCAGCGTGAACACAAATAAAAAAGTTAAACAATCTCAAAAGTTATTAATTATCCATCAAATGTAAAGGAATTATTTGCTAGCTAGGTATCTCAAAACAATCTCACAACAATCTCAAAAGTTATTAGTTAAACAATCTCAAGAGAGGAAATGCATTACATTGTGTCATCAAACTTTATTACTTTAAACAACTTGGTGCATGATAACTATAAAATTTAAGTTTATTTGATAGTCAATTTTGGCTAAGAATGATTATAATTTCTTCATTTTACTTCATGTGAAAATGTGTTTCAAGGTATTTTCATCACTAACTTTACGTGATACTGAATCATTGACATAGACTCTGATTATAAAATGAATGAACACACTTAAAGGAAGAAAATCATCGTCAACAACTTTGCTTTGTAATAAAGATGTATAATATATGAAGTAAGTTAGTAATGAACGTATGTTGAAACTCAGTGTCATATGAAGAAAAACATAAAATATTGTAAAATAATGATAAAAATGTTATATTATATAATGAATATACGGTGACAACAGTTTACGATTAGGGTTTAAAGAGCATTAATGATGGGATGAAAATAAGACTAATAAACATGAATAAAAGATAAATGTTTATCATATTTTTTTTAATTTCTTATCAATCATCTTAATTCTTAAATGATATTTTATTAAAAAATATATACCAATTCCAAAAGTATATCTCTGGAACTATGAATCATAGTTTCAGAGATACATTTCTAGAATATGTATGTGTAATTCCATAAATACATTTCTGAAAGCAAAAAGGGCATGTGCTTTTAAGAAAAAGAGTATAAAGGGTAATTGGCTATCTGTAGTGGGGGCATACGGGTGTACTTAGGAAATACATAGGTGTAATAGCCAGACCCTACATGAAAAAGTTGGAGATGCAAAAAGTAGCCCAAGTTGCATCACATGTTGCTAGCAACCCTGGAAAAATACCAACCAATAAAAAAGGTAGTTGCTTTGGCCACCCAACATTTTTGGTGAGACACCCAGCAACACCCAGCAACACAGGTGAAAGGGATTGGTGATCCATATAATTTATATGAATTGACGATCCGTATGACTCACACGAATTGGCGATCTATATGAGTTTTTTTAAAAAACTCATACGAATTGTTGATCCGTATGAATCATATGAATTGTCAATCCATATGACTCATACTGATCACAAATGTAGAGAGACAAAGAATAGTCAAGGAAGCAAAATCTTCATTTTCTCATCTTTCAAGGAATCAAAGTACACAAGAGAGAAGCTTCACTATGGACAAAATTTAATTGCTTGAGATAAAAAAATATAGTTAACTCTAGAGTTAATTAATGAAATGAAAATAATTAAAGAATAAAGAAGCACAATCATTACTTTTTAATTAATTTATATTGCTTGATTTTGCAACTCATTACTTTTATTGCCAATTAAGTATTGTCTTTTTGTGCCTATGGTGTTTCGGCACGCCAGGAAAGCAAGGAATTCCAGTAACCTCAATCCAATCAGTTCCATGAAAAAACTTAGATGGTGAGAACCAACGTGCAGCTTTTGAATTGAGGTTCCAAATCCCAGCCCATTTCACACGCTTGGATTTGTCTGAACCGGGGCCAATGTTGTGGTACTCGGCATAGAAGCAAGTATCCATACCAGAAGGACCCTCTAGTCCTTGCCATGGCAAATACCCATCAGCGTCAATCAAATCATCAATGTATGTGTCCATGATGATGGTCCTGGAGTAATTCTTCCATGGACGAGCTAGGTAAGCCTTGTTCTCAAATCTCACAGAGTAGAACTCAGGGTCAGACACAATGGATCCCCCTTGGATTACTATTCCCGATGGTTGTTGTATCTCTTTTCTACCTTGTGCAGTCACAATGCATTGTTGGTTCTCCAGTGGCTTTCGGACCACGAAAGTGCAATTTTGAAAAACAGCTAGTGCATTACCGAACACAAAGTCGATGGTACCTGAAATGGTGCAATCTCTATAGAATTGACGCATGGTGTGTGCATAAAGTGTGTCTTGATACCCATCCATTGAGCAATTGTAAAAGATGGACTTGTCTGCTTGGACTCTCAATGCCACCGCTTGATGCTTATGAGGTCCAGCAGAATTCTCAAACCCCATATTGATGGCCACAAAGTGATCTCCTTGAATAGCTGCATGCATAAAGTAGTTAATTTATTTATTTGAATAAAAAATTCCCTTGAATTACAAATGGTTTATTTTAAATTTTTTTGTTTAATTAAATTTTGTAAATGTATCTTTTATTAATTTATTCATTTTGGGGCGGGTTAAAGGTGTTTTCAAATAAAAACTATGGACCTTAAAATGTTAAGTAAGGAAAGGACTTTTCAAAGAGTTTATTCTAGTTGAAGAACATGACCTATGATATTTTTATAAACTTAAGAGTTTTATGGAGAAACTTATCAAATTTAGTTTTTTTAATCTCATTTTAGTAAGCTTCAAAGTTTGACTCAAGAATAAGGTTTCATTTAATAAATTTATTGAATAAGTTTTTAATTATGTTTTTTTTACCCAAATGCACATGAGTAATAAATTTAGTTTTTTTAATCTCATTTTGGTAAGCTTCACAGTCTGAGTCATGAATAAGGTTTCATTTAACTAATTTATTGGATAAGTTATTAAGTTTTTTTTTTTTACTCAAATGCATAGGAGTAGTAAGTTAATTAAGTTGATAATCACGAAAAGAGACATACCGACAGTGGCAGTTCTATAAGTGTTCGTTCCATCTATGAAGTTTTTGTTACCAGATATTCGTGTCTTTTTCCCCCCTTCACCAATAAACACCACATGGGTCATTTTTTTTGTAACTTCAACATACTCTTGGTAAACGCCTTCCTTGATGTAGATCACAAATGGCTTTCGGTTTTTCTCAGGCACTTGCTTCAATGCCTCATTGATGCTTTTGAAATCTCCACTACCATCTATGGCTACAGTAACATTAGGCTTGCGTTTGAATGGACTTGCATTTTCATTAAGGAGTCTATGTTGATCAACCCATGACGGAAGCTCAGAATCTTGAAGGAGGCGACGCCCAAATGATTTTGTGATATTCCAATCATTAACAGTGTCAGCCAAATCTGTTACAATGGCAAGGGCATTGCTGCTCATATGCATGCCTATCGTCAACAAATCCTTCATCTTTTTGCCAGCATCACTAGTGGTGTTCTCAAACCCATCCAAGCAAGTATCTTGGTATGTAATCGCACCACTAAGCCAAACTTTTAAATTCATGAGGATTTTGTCAACATTTATGAGGTTAAACTCATTTATTCCATCAAGTGACCTTGTTAATTCCCCAATAGAAAGATCCATGAGTTGCTTGCAAGTGTCAAGTGCCATCTTGGCTCTGGGTTCCTCCTCAATCTCATGCAAAATATTAGTTTCTTTGAGTTTATCACCAATTTTTGTAATGGTGATGTTGAAGAAAATTTTGACGAGTTCTTTTGGATCTGTGGTATTTCCAGCCCCAGCTATAAGGCTTTCCTCGCATTCTTTCTCATAATTTGTGGGATGACAAAGGGTTTGGACGGCTTTTATGGAAGAAGCAACATGATTTTTCTTGTTGTCCTCTATATCATTGTTGGAACCATTCTCATTGAGATTGACCCCAATTGTGACCGCCACAACCATAGCCACCAACAATAAGGTTGAGACGCCAATGATGGCGATTCTCTTTCCTTTCCCTGCATTTCCCTCTGACATTTTAACTAGCTCCTGTGAGAAATGAATATTTATGTAAAATTAGTTAATATGACAAGTAATGACCATAATATTCCTCTGCACTAATTAAGAATGGGCATGCTTTTAAACTCTAAACATGGCTTATTTGATTTTGATTCTTTTTTTTCATCTCTATAATTGTTTTTAAAAAAAACTTTATATAGTCTCTTGGTTATAGTATGTCATGCAACTACTCATGTCACACCACCAACCATTTTGATGTGACATGTAACAGGGTATAACGAAAAGCATATAACATCATTATTAAGTAACTATAGGCACAATTTTTTAAAAGATCGAAATCTAATAATAAGAAAGTCACATTTACATAAAATATAAATATATTGTATTCCTCAAATTAACTTGTATAATAATTTATGCACGTACTATGTGACACAAGGATCTTCACGTAGAGAAGTCAAGGGAAATGGGATCGTTGGGGCGATGGCTACTTTTTGCCAAATTCCATTGAAGAATATGTTTCTGTAGTTTGGGGATACAAAGTAAAGTGTTATTTATACATACAAAAAATGATATTGAACACCTAATACAGTTGAATCATTCAAATGGAATTTGTGGTTTGTTAAAACGCTAAAAATCATATTTTCTAAAATAAGGGAGAGAGGGAATGTAAAGACCACATTATGTATATGGTTAGCCTTTATGACTTGTTTTTGACAAATTTTATGCTAATCCATCAAGTTATAACCTTGATTTACGTTCTACCAGTAGTAAATGCGGTATGAGACAAGGTCTATAGTTGGTACTACAATATACACCAGTCTTAAACACGGGTTACAAATTGGAAATTTTCTTACTTTCATTCACTCTTAAACGTCTACAATAAAAAAATGATCAAACAAATAGTTTTTTATTTGAATATGAAATAATTAATATAATATATTTTTATTATATATAGTTATTATCTTTGTATAATTTTTTTCGTATGCGTACACTTAAAAAATGACCTCCAAAGTTTAAAATTAAGGAACAACTCTTGTTTGTACACAAACATTTCCTTAAGACAAGTTAGCAAATGCTCCATAAACATCTAACTATAATTTTAAACTAGAGTAAAATACACAAACATTCAATGAGATTTCGTGAAATTACATAAAATTTTTCTCATTTTTTAATATTTACAATAACCTCCCTTATATGGGAGGATGGTGTAATGTTTTCCCGGCAATTAAGGGCAGTTATTGTAGTGCATAAGGTGTATGGATATATATTTTAAAAAGAATTAGGGGGTTAGTGTAGGAGTAGATAAAAATAGGAGAAATTTGTATAATTTCACGAAACTTTAGGGACAATTAGTATAATTTACTTTTTAAACTAATATGTTTATTTAACACGTATCTTCTTAAACTTTAGGTGTATTGGTATGAATATTTAATATTTTAAACAATATGAATATTAGATATAACAATTTTTTCATATTTCAAAATAAATGCTATTAGATGTATGGTCCAGGGTAAGGTGTATCACCTTATGAGTGATGTATGGCTATTAAAATTGATTTGATATAGAAGGTAATTTTAACTTGTAAAGTATGGGTAAAATTAACATGGAATAAAAGTTTTTATATTTTTTATTTGACCCTTGCTACTTTGTGTGTTATCTTTTTGTAGAATCTGTCTTTGATCTCTCAAATTTATAATGTTTGGTTTTAGTCCCTCTAAAAATTTGTCCATTTTTTTGTCCTTCTAATATTGAAGCGCACCACTTTTTATCTTTGATGTGGCTTAGATAGTACTTTATACAGAGACAAAAAGTTGTTTAAATAATACTTGAGGGGATAAAAGTGATACATTATAAAATTAGAAACATGAAAAACAAACTAAAATTTTTTAATAGACTAAAACTAAACTTCAAAAATTTTATAAAGAACAAAAACATGTCTTACCATATTATTATTTAATCTCTTTCACATTGAAAAGCTAACGCTCTGAATCTCACAAATTCAAACTCAGATTTACGTTTCATTTCTTCTATTAAAAGTGATTGATTAATAAATATCAAACAAGTTACACATTTATATTTGCTAATAAAAGAAAAACAGTGAAATTCTTCGTAAATGAAGTTCCTCCATAAGGGAACCATTTGCCTCGATACCTGTTGTTTAGGAATACAATGAGTAAAATAAAATTGAGATATCTATAGATGGGCCACAAGAAAACTATATGATTCAACTTGACAACGGCATCCAATCTAAAGCCATAAAGTATACGATTTGCAAGTCATTTTCACTTATATGTTGTTCAACAACATGCCTATTTTTATCAATGTTTGACTTGTTACTTGCACTTAGACTCCAATAACGCTTCATCAAACTTTATTACTTTAAACAACTTGGTGCTCCAAAGGAATTGTCTCTTGGTGTCAATAATCCTAATTTTTGTACAAGAATTATTTCAATTTTTTATAAAGATAAACATAGAAACACATTGGGGTTCTAATTTTGTTTCCAAATTTATACAAATGAAAATTATTAATAGACTTAAATTTGAAATTTCAAATAAATAAATGAGATAAAAAGATTTGAGCTAGAAAAGTATTCAACAATGTTGATGAAAATTACAATGGAAAACAAACACTAAAATTTTTTATTGAGCAAGAATGATAGTGGGTGAATTAGTAGGTAATGTTATTGGAAGACTAATGTATGATTGATAGTAAAATGTCACTAGTAGAAATTATATTTTATTAATTAACAATAGTTTATAGAATATTTAAGTTAATTTAATGTAATAATGTTATGTTTTGCATAAGTATAGACAATGATTTGCAATTAATCTATCAATTTTATATTTCTCATGTGTTTTCTTATTACTTTTATAAATAATTGTTTTTTCTATTCATTAAATTAGCTAATTTGAAAATACTTGAAATTTCATAATTCTAATGTTATATCTTAGTAATATCATTCTTCTTAACTTGCATTATTTGAGTTTTCTAAAATGTAGATTTTTTTTTGTGTGTTTGTTTTTTTATCGAATCAAAGATAAATATAGTAAGAGTTTGCAACAATTTATGCATCATGCTAAAATAATTGAGTTAGACTCCTTGATATCTTCATATTTTTTCCCATCAAAATTTATCATATTTCATATTTCATCTTTAAATGTTTAAGTAAGATTTTTTTAAACAAACATAAATATCTCATTTAAAGGAGATAAAGAAGCCATGTCCACTTTTATAAAAGGAGGAAAAAATTATAAATGTAATAGTTATTTCAAGAAAGAAGATTTATAAAATCTTGTCATTTTTTCTCTACACTGATTCTCTTTCTCTTAGAGGATATCTCAAACTTGATTACTAGTTATCAAGGAGATTGCATACAAAGGAGCTTTTTTGTAGAATATTCCAGTCTTTGTTGTTGAGTGTTGGAGTTGGAGCATTCCGATAGTAAGAGCATTCCCCAAGGGCGTTAGGAATCAGAATCAAACAATTCCACTCATCGTTAGCTTAAACCTGTGCAGCCTCGACACAGCTGCTCATTTATCTCTCGCTGGCACGCACGCACGCACCCAAATCAACTTAACTAGGGCTTGCCTTTCTCATTTCTCACTGCACCCATCGTTTCACTCTCCCAACTGTAAGTTCAACCTCTCACTATCTCAGCTCATAATGCGGTTGAAAATCATGTGTGATTTCTCGAATGTCGCGTATGTTTTCGTTTTTGCGATTTGCTGCATGTGCTAAGAGACGCATTGTTCGAGGGTTTATCTGTTTGCCAGCCAAATGTGGTTGTTCTTGTGTCTGATTTAGGGGTTTGGTGACTATTGTTTGTGATACTTCGAGAAATTTTGTTAATAACTCAGTGAACGGCGTATTAACTTAGAAAATTGGCAATCAAAACTCTGAAGCTGCTGATGATAACTTGCGTCCCTGACTGTTTGCTATTATTGTTGTTTCTTTTTTGTTCTACTCATTTCATGAAGATGTGGATAGTCTGCCAAGGCAGACCATTGTTTGCTTACCACTCGGTAGCATTATTTTTCTGTTGTTATCTGAATTTTTTTGTGTGCAAATTATTAATGTACATTTCCTAAGCTTTTTCTGCAAGTTTTTGCATTGGTGCTTTCTGAAAAAATTGTCTCCCCTCAAATTGTACACAACCGTTGTTCCTGGACTGATTTTTTTTGTATTTGTATGCAGAGCTTCAATGGACTACAGCTCTGAAGAAGATTCTGATATCAGTGAATCTGAGATTGAAGAGTACGCAGAGAAACCATATGAACAGTTAAGGGCTGGGAAATACAAGGTTAAAAATTTGAATGGAACTCTTAGATGTCCTTACTGTGCTGGGAAGAAAAAACAAGAATTCAAATATAAGGATTTATTGCAACATGCATCAGGAGTTGGTAAGGGTTCTGCTAACAGAAGTGCACAACAAAAGGCAAACCACCTTGCTCTAGCAAAGTATTTGGAGACCGACCTAGCCTGTGAAGCAGAGCCAATCCAGCGCCCAGCTCTACCCCAAGCTGTCAATCAACCTTTACATCAAGAAGATCTTTATGTTTGGCCTTGGACAGGTATAATTGTTAACATAAAGGGAAAATCTATCGATTCTGGATATTGGTTGAAGGAATTTGCTAAATTCAGACCAATAGATTTCCGTATATTCTTGAAAGATGATGACCTCATTGCTGGGGCTGTGGTAGACTTCAACAACGACTGGAATGGTTTCATGAATGCAAGTGACTTTGAGAAGTCATTTGAAGCTGCACGTCATGGTAAGAAGGATTGGAATTCAAGGAAATTAGAAGCTGGCTCAAACATTTATGGATGGGTTGCCCGGGAAGATGATTATAATTGTGGAGGGCCAATAGGGGAATACCTCCGCAACAAAGGAAGGTTGAGGACAGTTACAGATATTGTTCAAGAGGCATCTGAAAGCAGGAATAGTATTGTGACAAACTTGACTAATGAAATTGAGATTACAAACGAAAACCTTGATAAAATGCAATATAAGTTTAATGAAAAGACCATGTCCTTGAGTAGGATGCTTGAGGAGAAAGATAAGCTTCACAATGCCTTTGAAGAAGGTTTGTATACTTTTGATTTGTAGCTTCTTCTGAGTTTGCCTTTCTTGTATAATCCATGTTTTTCAAATGTGGCTATATACGTTCTACTATTATGAGATACATTCTCATGCAAACTTTGTAGTTGATAATACTACATAATTGTTTCTTTTCTTCCTCAGAATCAAGGAATATGCAGCGTAGAGCTCGTAATGAGGTACGGAGGATCTTGGATGAACAAGAAAAGCTGAGTAGTGAATTGGAGGAAAAAAAGCGGAAGCTTGATTCCTGGAGTAGAGATCTAAACAAACGTGAGGCCCTAACTGATCAAGAGAAGAAGAAACTTGAAGAGGACAACAAGAAGGTAATGTATATTATATTTTTTGGCCTGTAAATATGTACTCATTTTAAATATAATTTTTATACCTAGATCTTTCTGGCTTATAAATAACTGTCAGTTCAAAACTTTTTGGCATGTTTTTGTCTTTTTTCTGTTACTAAAATTATTTTATTGGTTGCTACTGATTTGAGCCAAGTAATTTATTCTGATTCTATTCACTCCCTTAAGATTGGACCCCTAAGTCAATATTGGCAAATTTATGGCTTCCATTCATTGTGAGGAAATATCAAATCATAAAAATGGTTTCAGTTTTATTTATGTGATTATGTCATCTATGACAATAATTATTAAAAACCATTTGTATATAATATTCATATATTATGCGAAACAGTAAACTCTAACGTCTAAAGAGCCAAGGTTAGTTTTTGGAGGAAAAAAAGCAGCATACTTGAAAACATTTATAGCTTCCACACTGCCTTGCTTAAGGTGCTTGTAGACTTTGAAAACATTAGCATTTATGATCTGCCTTTATAGGATTCTTACATAATCCCTTTGTCTTTCTAGAAAGATCTGAGGAATGAGTCACTCCAATTGGCTTCAAAGGAACAAAAGATAGCCGATGAGAATGTCTTAAGGCTTGTTGAAGAGCAAAAGGTTTGCCTCTTATTTACTATTTAGTGTCTTGGTTATGAAAAGCTTGCTATTTATCACTTCATTCTTATACATTGTGAATACATCTTATTGATGTAAACTTCAAAATTTCCAGCGAGAGAAAGAGGAGGCCTATAACAAGATACTTCAGTTGGAAAAACAGCTAGATGCCAAACAAAAGTTGGAAATGGAAATTGAAGAGTTAAAAGGGAAATTGCAAGTTATGAAGCATCTTGGAGATGAAGATGATGCAGCTGTTCAGAATAAAATAAAAGAGATGAATGATGAATTGCAAGAAAAAGTAGATAATTTGGAAAATATGGAGGCCATGAATCAAACCCTCATTGTGAAGGAGCGTCAGAGTAATGATGAACTGCAGGAAGCTCGTAAAGAATTAATAAAAGTATGACCTTGTTTACTTTCTCCCTGATAAAATTATACCCCCTGGTCCCCTTTTCTCTATCCATATATAGAGATTTGCTAATTTACCCCGACCTTTTTTAGGAGTATTTTAATTTAGCAAACTATACCTTGGCCTTGGATGCATTTAAGAAAATCCTAGTTATATCTTTCACTTAGATTCCATGGCTTAACTTTTCTCTTCATTGATTCTTGAAGATAACCACTCTAAAAAGCAACTGCTTCTGTTCCTGCATCTAATTATGCCAAGCTGTGAATATGTTTGCAAGAAGATTCTCTTCACCTTTCTGAAGGAAATAAGAATTTTGAAATTCTATTTTGTGTGAGTAGATTGTGGAGACTAATATTTTTATGTTTTAGGGGTTAGACGATATGCTGAATGCTCCTAGAACTAAAATTGGGCTCAAGAGAATGGGAGAACTTGATCAGAAGGTTTTTGTGAATAACTGCAAGAAAAGATTTCCTCTTGAAGAAGCTGGGACCAAAGGTGTCGAGCTTTGTTCTTTGTGGCAGGAAAATGTGAAGAATTCAGCTTGGCATCCATTTAAAGTGGTCACAGTTGATGATAAAGCAGAGGTATGTACAACCTTGACATGCTTTGTGTTCATAAAGGAGTTCTGCCTCAATTGGTTAGTTGGCGTGGTTGCTTGTAATTTTCTGTTCACACACGAAGGAAGTTTCATTTATATGCTTTATTGTCCCAAGAAAATGGTTTTCATTGTTAGTAATTAATTGATTATTTAATTTATTGTTAAGGACTTGTCTTGGCATATGTAAAAGGTCTGTGTTATTAATACTCTTTAGCTCTTGATCTGGCTTGTATCATTAATCCTTGTAGAGCAGAGTAGTATAATATGGAACACATATAATGATGTTTAATTTATACAGAATATTATAAATGAGGAAGATGAGAAGTTACGAAGCCTCAAGCATGAATGGGGAGATGAGATATATTCAGCTGTTGTTACAGCCTTAAAAGAAATAAATGAATACAATGCAAGCGGTGGGTATACTGTTGTGGAGCTATGGAACTTCAAGGATAATAGGAAGGCTACATTGAAAGAAGTTATCAATTATATTATGGAACATATCAAACCACTTAAGCGCAAGAGAGCTTAGGCAAAAGGTTAGTGTTTCTTACTTCCAGTTGAGTTTTGTTGAGCGTTGTTTTGTGTGGCTGATTAATGTGTTTCGATTGATATTCCTGTGATGGCCTTGCTGAATAAAAATAGAATTTTGAAAGAAAGAAAGAATTAAAAACATGGTTGAATCTCTGTGCATGTGACAACTTTAGGTTCTTATTGGGTGCAGTAGTAAATAATTTGTATGTGAAATATATTTTTTTTTTATCAGCAAAGAATTTGTATGTGAAATATGAACTGAGCGATTTAGGATTAAGTAATCTACTGATAGTATGTTGCTGACAATCCTTATTTTCTAAGCTTTGCATCACCATCTGTTAGTTGCTTTCTGTTTTATTCAATAACTTCATCAAGAGGTTTTTGGTTTCCTAGAAGTTGCCTAATTTTGCTATCATTGTTTATTATGAATAATTTTAGAAGCAGAAGATGAAAATGAAATGGCAATGAATGAGAAATAAATATACCGGTTTTATAAATTTGTTTTCAGAAAGACAAGAAATTCTGATTTGTACATATTTCAGTTTAACTAACATATCTCTTAATATTTGAATAAATGTTCCATCCAAGTCTTTGCAGGGGACAAATGCCTGATAGCTCAACGGGAAGATGGAAGTAGCACAGTTTTCTTGGGCTTATATGAGCCATTTGAAACAAGCTGCTGAAGATATGCGCAGAATATGATAACATGTCACCAATAATAGATTTGAATATCTGTAATCTGACAAATTTCCCTAAATACTATGAATCAATTTCTCTGAGGTTGTGTCCGCGGATTTTATGTCAATGGTTGCTGATCTATATTTGTGTGGCTGATTAATGAGTATTTAACCAATTATTAGTGATTTTAGCCATGATATAACTGACCAATGTGGCTCATTAGAGGGGGGAAAATGTGTTTTAGTCCTTATATTTTTTTATGAAACGTGGTCAAGGTCTCTACTTTTAGCGAATGTATTGGCGATTTGTGGATTGCATTAGCCAATAGATAAGCCATGGTTTTTAAAAATGTATATACCTTTATTTGCTATGATTTCCATAGTATTTTATATTGTAGAATAGATACTTCAACTGAAATTGATCGGGTTTCATTAATGTGGTTTAGTGTTTCGAATTCACAAGATTAATCCAAATTAATGGATGGACACTCCTAGTTTTTAAATGTTTTTATTATTTTTTATTATTTGAAGTCGTTACATTTTTTTAAGTTTTGAATAAGTTCTTACTATGATTATCATTATACTCTACTGATAAATGTTTACAATGATGTGAGAGCTACTGTTTGTTGTTACTATTGATTTTAATAACTTATTTATGGTTTATTTTGTATGATCTGCAGGAATTTTAAAAAATATATATATATATAGTTAAATTACAAGCTATATATTTGAAGGTTTTAAAATAGATTAAGATCCTGTTAAAAAATAAATGGATAGACACGCTTGAAATTTTAATGAAAATGTAGGGTTTTACCTTTCAATCTTTCCCGTGTTTGATGTGGAAAGTTTAATAAACTCATTTTCAAGATGGAAATGTATGCTAAAATAAAATGACTTTCTTACTATTAGTTCTTTAAATTTATTTTAAAGAATTAAAGATGAAAAAGGTTATAATAAGAAAGAACATTTATTAACACAACCTTTTTCATCTTTAATTGTTTAATTTAATAAGTGTTTATTTTTCTTCAATGGCCTTAACAAACAAAGATTCGCAAATCAATCGCATTCCATATGACAACTTTTATAAGAATCATAAAAGCTAGGCTTTCAAGCTAGCGTGATATAAGGCATCTGGCCATTTTAAGTTGATTGAATTTGACAAGTTTATCTTAAAAAAAAAGAAAAAAGAAAAAAAAGAAGACGACGCTAGCGTACCCAGATTTTATGCAGAAAGGAATTGGTGCATTTGGTGCAGTTATCAAAATTGAAACCGTTGTCTAAAAATTAGACTATTCACATTCAAGTTCATGTTTCAAATCTGATTTTGCTGTGATCAAAATACGAGTCATTCAATCTGCATTATTGAATATCTTAAAAACTAAACAAGACAACATCAAGGAAGAGTGCATTGAGCGCAATCGTTCACAATTCATTGCATGGCATTTTAGTCTTGTGTTGACGCCAACATCCTACAGACAAAGCAGATTAACAAACAAGAGGAAACCATTTTTTATTGACGAGAACAATGTCCTTCATGGTACACTAAAAACACCAGCAGAACTTATGGCCACCTTTTTTATTACAGAGGATTTTCTCCTTATGCTCTAGCAATGGTATAAACATGAATGTCCTACTAAAAAACCAATGAACAGCTTGTATGTTTTACTGTTGAATTGGCACAAAAGTAAAATAAAAACAAGGCCTCGGTGAAACAACCACCAAAGAAAGAAATACTTCCTTCCACCTTATCAAACAGCATTTTTTGGTCTCAAAATTCTAATCAAACCAAAGGATAAGTCGTTAGTTAAAGCAGCAAAGCTATGAAGTAAAATTAATATAAGCTGTTGCTACACCTCCAATTGCAAGTCAATGCTTTACCTCCTCTTCTATCTGATGCAAAAGTTCTTCCAAAATAGTTATCAGTTGTCATTCTAAGTTTGATATACACCAATGATATACTAGGAAGTATATTAACGTAACAGCATAATTATTTTCTTTCTTCAAATAATAAAAATATAAAAAAAAAACACCAAACAGTTTAGTTCCTTTGATGTTATATGAGCTCAACTACCAAGAAATCATAAGACACGGATAACATTTTTAAGGTACGTGCCGAGACCAGAAATAGTTGGAAAACCAATTGCTGACTCTGAACAACTGTCTTCCCCCATCCGTTCCCTGAAAAAATAAACCAATTCTGATCATAGTGACACCGAATTCATTGGCTAGAAGATGAAGTGCGTGTTTTGATTGACATCCAGGATGCATGTTAGCCTGCAAATTCATGTCTAAAACAAGCAAATAACACAGAAACAAGCCTGACTTGCTTCATGTTAGCCTACAAATTCACATCAAAAGCAAGCAACAACACAGATACAGGAAAAAGGATAATCAAAGCCAGAGAGTTAGGCACACACAACACAAGATAAAGTAGTAAGTAACAAAGAGGGAGTATTAGTAAAGACACTTAATGCCAAAGGTTTAAATTAATAGAAATTGGTATTACGCCAGATATACAGCAGCTCAAACAAAGAGAGATCTACCAAGTTTTTTTTTTTTTTTTTCTAATTTCATTTTTTATTTGTTTTTTTTTTCCTTCTCAATGAGAACCCTGTCCATTCTCAACACCTAACCCATACAAGACACCTGCATACTTCTCCAAGGAGCCACTAAAGAAATTGTCCTTCAATTTCCTGAATGTACAGGAAGTGAGCAAGCTATCGGAACCGGCCTGATGGCAAATCCCAACCCTCTCGACCTCCAACAACTCGGCAAGCTTGTTCAAGCCTCCATGGAGGCTGTTGCAAAACTTCATGAGGTGTTTTATGTCGTACACAGTTGGGAAATACATGTTTATCAAATTGAAGAAGCCCACTTGTGTATCGGGCAAATCCTGACACGTCAAGAGCTTCAACAAGTACCCGAAATCGTAACCGCTGTGGAAAGTAACCCAATGAACGTTGTCATTCAAGACGATCCCGGAGGACATGAGAAGCTCCCCGAAACGGTGGGCGTCGATGCCGTTTTCGTTGTTCCTCTTGAAATCAATCCCGCTCTGCCGCAAGAGCTCGATGGAGTCGTTGGCGAAGACGTCCTCGTTAACGTTGAATTCGCGAAAGTTGAATTGCCAGATGCAGCACGTGCCGGATTCGTCGCCGCACGTGGGAAGGTTGCCGTGCTCGTCGGAGAAAGTGAGGCCCAATTGGATGAGTTTGAGCATGTCGACGTTGTCCTTTAGGGTTTGGTAATGGTAATCGTAGCTGTTCTTGAAATTCCCCACAGGTCGGAGAACGATCCCTGGAAACTCCGTGTCCATGGCGATGTAAGGGTAATCGTCCACAATTTCGCGAATCAACGCGAACTCCTCTTCCAGGTTATCGTTCCATACCTCGCGAATCTGGATCGAATCGCTTTTCGCTAATACCAGCGGCATTCCTTGCTGCAACCACGACAACAAATTTCAATTCGATTCAATTGTGATGCACGTCACACCAGATCTGTTCAAAATTATTAGACTCAATAATCATCATCCAATTGAATTGTAATAAGAAACTGAAAACAGAAAGGAATTATTGTATGATTCTGACCTCAGGTGAGGAAAGTTGGGAACTCAGAAATGAGGAGAGAGAAGGAAGAGATTTTTTGGGGAATGAAATCTCTCCCGTTCTAGGGTTTTCTTTTTCGTTTTGCTATGAAAAAGCGGGAAAGAAAAAAAAAATAGAGAGAGGGAGAAGGGGGCGAAAGAGGAGGAGCAAATTAAAATATTTTGTTAGAAATTAGTGGTCATGGAATTGGTTTTTTCTTTGGTTGCTCAACTTGTTTTGCTTTTAATGTATATTATTATTATTATTGTGGAAGAATCTGTTTGTTTGCTTCGTGGAAGCCATTCTTTCTCTAGAATTGTGTAGAGAGAGAGAAAAAGGAAAGCAAAAGTGGCCATGGAAAAGGATTTATCGTGTACATATTATAACAGTTGCTATTTGTTTTGCAATTTATGGATTAAGATATTTTTTAGAATGAAACAAAATATTTTAATGGTAAAAAATGTGTACACGAACACGATCTCTTTATCAAAAGAAAATTGTGTATGTCATCTCAGAATCCTTGGCTACAAAGTTTTCAAGTCAAATGGGTTGTTTTATCATTTTTTTTCACACGGTAAATTCAAATCTTCGGCTAACCCCAAAAAATTGTTGGACAATAGTATAAAAGAGAAAGCTGAAAAAAAAGATGATTGACAACTACCAACTAATGACACCCTACCAAATTTTACACTGTTTTAATTTGTTTATCATGTAATATGTTATAATTTTTAAAAAATATTAAATTAATTAAGTTAGTTGTTAGAAAAGATTAAGTTTGTATTTTTTATAAATAAAAAAATTGATAAATATTTCATCATATGATTTTATTTTGATCAATAATATGTTATTTAAAATATAAGTAAATATTTATTGTTGGATGGCATATCAATAAATATCGAATTCATGTGAAATTTGATAAATATGAATAGAAGGATAATATAAATCTTTCAATGATTGTGATTGTGTGTAATAGAAGAATCAAATTATATTGTGTTCAGTGTCACTTTAAAAATGTTAACTAGACTTATTATTATTTATTGATTTTGTTATCATATAGGACTCTAATGGACTTTGACTCATTATTTTATTTATTATTATTGTTGTTGGTTTTATTATTGTTATTGTTATTGTAAGTATTGTGATAATAGTAGTGATAATGGTGGTGAATAGTAGTGAATTAAATATATAATTGAAATTAATATTAACCTTTAAATTAAACACAATTAAATGGGCATGATTTAATGTAAAGGTTTATTAAACTAATTAAATGATAATAATATCAACATGTATAACACTTTTAGAGTTATACGGGTATATTTGATTTTTCTTTCATATCTATTTGTGTTTTTGTGATAAATAGTCTAAAAAAAATTGACAACAACATTCCATTGGATTAGAGAATAAAGAGTTACAAAAATGGTCGAACCCTTGTCCTTATAAGCTTTTAGCATATGTGGCATAACTTGAAAATTTGTATCATGCTTTTGCTCAAGATATTTCTATGCGATTAAAAGATTGTTAAGAGTGAGATATGTATTCCACTCACTTGATGAAGCTTAAGAAGATAAACATAAAACTTTCAAATGTTCAAAAGTTCATTTAAAAAGTTATTATTCAAAAACACACTTCTAGAAGCAATCAAAAAACTATTTACTTTTAACTTAAAGACTTAATATACAACAAAATATGTTTTTGTTATGTATTTGGACCAAAAAAAAATTATATACAACAAAAATATGTTTTTGTGTTGTGTTAATGTGACTTCACAATATATGACAAACACATTTTTGTTGAGGTACACAACATAAGTGTGTTTCCATAAGTGTTTTTTTTGTCAATTTTGTTTTTTTTATGGATAAGGGTAAACTTAGCAAAATTGAGGTCATTGTTTCCTACACTCTTTTCATAATGTTTTTTAACCTTCCTGAATGGTTATTTTGAAAGTTAAAAAAGAAGTGCATTCTGAAAGTTAATTTTACATTCCGAAATATACATTCCAAAAGGAAAAAGGAAGTGATGGAAGCAACATGGAGAGTGTAAGAAGCAATAACTCAAAATCAAATGAGTTTATAACAAAACCCTTGTGAAGGTCACCTTTGAGCCCAACTAGCACAAAATACACAACTCAAGCAAATTGAATATAAGTAGATGCAGGCCCAATAGAACCCAATGAGAACATGATTCTATGTTTCTGTTCAAACGACCATTTTATGTATCTGTTCAAACGCCCAACCCCTCCCTCTTTCCCCTTCCTCTTACCCGCGGCCCCTTTTTCTTACCCTCGTCTTAAATACACAACCATGATTCTATTATACCTTAATTGAGATACACAATAAATCACATTTTTGTTTGTATTTTTAAAACGAAAACACAAATTTATTGTGATATTTGTTGAAGTACACAATAAAATTATATTTTTGTTATATATATTTTTTTGTTTTTAAAAAATACTCAAAGGAAATACAATTTCAATGTGCATGTTGACAAAATATATAACAAAATCGTATTTCTGTTTTTATGATTTTTTTTATTAATCAAATGCAAGTTATCCTTTTTTTAAAGTAGTCAATTAATTGTGATGCAATTTACCATTTTGTAACAGTATTAGGTATTTTTAATTTAAATTAAATTGATTGTATACAAATTAAAGGTAATTAAATTAATTATTATAAAAATGACCTTCACTGATAGTAATAAAATCAATTAATGGTATTAATTTGATTACAATAAAAATAGTAATTTATGTCATATTTACTTTAAATTTAAATAAAAAGGTAATTTAATTAACAATGGATTTGTTTACCGTTAAAAAGGTAATGTATGTGATCATTAATATAATTTATATCAAAGTAAGAAAAGTAACCTATTTTTATAATTATTTTTCATGAAAAAAATACCTAACGATATATGCATACAAAATACTCAAGGGAAACATGTTTATGTATATAAAATCTAAAACAAAAATATGTTTCAGTTTTATATTTTATTATTACAATAAAAATACGTTTTCGTTATAGATATTGTACACGACTATACAACATAATCATAATTTTATGAAAATGACATTTTCAAAATAAATAAAAAAAGGTTCAGCCTCATGATAACGGCCATTAACAATGAGAATGCGTCAATAACAACTCTTTAAATATAAGTGGATGTAGGCCTAATAAAACTCAATTTCAGAGTTAAAGGGATATTTTAGTAAATAAAAAGCGAGATAGTGGCTAGGGTTCTTCTCTCTTTGGTTATAAGATTCTTTACTCACAAGTTCCTTTCTTAGCAATTGGTTTCAATGCAATCGTATTCATTTCACGAACATGATCTCCACATCAATAGAAAACTGTGTACATCATTTGAATCCTATGTGACAAAATAGAGGGATCAAATTATATAATGTGTTATTAGAACTTAGGAGTATGACTTCACCGTACACATTTAAAAGGTATTGCCATCGAGGATATTTTTGTTAATTTTGTTTTTGAAAAGTTTAGGGGTGACCTTAGTAAACATGGGTAGAGAATAAAGGCCTCATGAAGATCATCTTTGAGCCCAACTGTGCACAAGAGGCCCAATAGAACCCAATTCAGAGTTAATGGGACATTTTAGTAAATAAATAGTGAGGTAGTAGTTAGGGTTTTCCCTCTCTGTTCACAAGTTTCGTTTCCAGGTTTCGGCGCAATCGGCTTCTGCTTCAAGGTACCTTTCTTTCTCCCCCTCTATATGATTGTGCTTTTAAGCGTTACCAAATACTGAGTACACTTCAAATAATTTGTCTCTACTCTTGATCGTGCTAAATCCTTTTTAATTTTTAATTTTTGGGGTTTATAGTAAAAGATTTTAGGATTTTTTTTTATTCATTTGGGAAGACATTGGTTGTTGCAGCTTTCTACTGTTGAAATTTGGTGATTTCCCAATTTAATTTTAGTATAAGTCAATGCTGCAGCTGCAAAGTTGCAACTTTCGCTGTATCTTAATAAATAAAGGAAGCGTTTGCATGAACGTCTGAATGCTGATTCATAGCATACGATCTGATTCTCTGTGTTATTTTGTTTGTGCAGGAAGGAGAGCTTGTTATTCTCTATCAACAAGTAAAATGTCAGGGTATGATAGTTTTGCTTTCGTGAGTGATTGTATAATATAATGATAATTATTGGTTATGCTATCTGACCTTCATGGATGAAAATCTTGTTAGAGATGATATTTGTCTAAGTTACGAATTGCAATTTTAATCGGAGCCTGTGGATTTGGTTATAATTTGTTCTCTTATACTATGAAAAGGGTTGGTCCTGAATTCGCTTCTATTCAAATTGACTGGTTAGGGAATTGGATTTGAAAACCTTATTTATGGAGTGAAAAATGGTTATTTTGTGGGCCTTTAGTAAAAGTTGTTCTCATTATTCCGATAGTGTGTTCTAGTCATTGTGTTTCTCTTGAGAATAGTGTATCATTATCCAAGTATCAATTCATATATGGGTTGCTCTGTTCATGGTATTGTTATGCATTGTTTCATTTTTAGGAACAAATGAAAAAGAATACTTTTGTGTGCTGTTAGTAAAAGTTGCCCATATTTTTCTAGTGTGTTAGTCTTCGTGTTTATCAAGTATAAATTCTTATATGGGTGTCTTTGTTCATATTTTTCCCTGCAGTGAAGAGGGTGTCATTGCAGTTGAGCCAGCTGCTGCTGCTGCTGCCATCCCAGGCGAGCCAATGGATATCATGACTGCCTTACAACTTGTGCTCAGAAAATCTCTGGCTTATGGTGGTTTGTCGCGTGGCCTTCATGAAGGTGCAAAAGTGATTGAGAAGCATGCTGCACAACTCTGTGTTCTTGCAGAAGACTGTGACCAGCCTGACTATGTTAAACTGGTTAAGGCCCTTTGTGCAGAGCACAATGTTAGCCTGCTGACAGTTCCGAGTGCAAAGACCCTTGGAGAATGGGCTGGTGTAAGTGTCATTGACAGTAAACCTTGTTGATTTCATTCCTTTGGGGAATTTCATTTAATTTTTGTTGGTCAATATTTAATATTGATTATGTCATTGTTCTTGTGTTTTAATTCTGGTGGGCCTTCTCCCTGCAGTTGTGCAAGATTGATTCCGAAGGAAAAGCAAGGAAGGTTACTGGTTGCTCCTGTGTGGTTGTGAAGGTATGAAATGTGTAGAAATGAAAATGTTTGTTTATAGTGTTTTACAATGCATTGTCATTATTTAACTATTGGCTGCTTGCAGGATTTCGGTGAGGAGCATGAAGCCTATAACGTCGTTC
Organism: Glycine max; assembly: GCF_000004515.6. Lineage (NCBI taxonomy): Eukaryota > Viridiplantae > Streptophyta > Magnoliopsida > Fabales > Fabaceae > Glycine > Glycine max. Next base: position 1,852,742 of record NC_038243.2, on the reverse strand, counting down.
TGCAGCATGTGAAATCTCAATGAGTTGCAAGATTCATAGATTTTATGCACTTCACATTTTCATTTTGGGTTATTCCTTGAGAATGAATTTTGCCTTGTGGCTGGATTATATCTACCTTGGGTTTTGATTGTTTAATATGACTTTGCCACATTCTCAATGTTGCTGTTACTTTTTTTTATCCTCTGATGCATTGCTGTGGCTCTAATTAGGAACTCTTGTTTCACATTAATCATATAAAGTAGAAGTTAAGAATTTGGCCCTTTATTTGGCATTAATGTTAATTCATGCGTTGCCCGTGAAAATTTTGGTCTGACTACTGCAATTTAATTTAAATAGTGATATTGTTTAGTTTGTACTTCTTGATATATGGACTGGATATTAAGTTTAGGGCGTTAATTTCACTACCACATATGCCGTCGAGGGTATGATATGTTAAACAGCTCTATGATTCAATATGAGGGGTAATCCTAGTGGCACATTTGAAATGATATATAATTGGAAGTAGGATTGGATTCATAGTGTCTTTTCGGTGTGGCTTTTGTACTTCTTTAGTTTTTGTTTTAGATTTTTAGTCAAAATCATAATCAAAAATAATTTGAAAGGATTGATGTGATTTTTTAAACTGTTTTAACCCGTTTATAATTTTATAACTAGTTTGGTTTGAAATCTAGTTTTTGAAAATAAGCTTTCGGCTATCTTGAACAAGAGTGTTTTTGGTTTACCTTGGTTGGAATAATTATCGGCTGGCCTCGCCTTTGTTATTTCATTCAGGGAAAATTTCGACTCTAGGAGCTTAGGTTTGGTAGTTTGTGTTGGAAAATTCGAGTACACCGTAGAAATTACTTACTAGGCCTACCTTAGAAATTAAAAGAGGAAGAGATTACGGCCATACGAAGAAAGTGTAAAACCTATGTACCGCAAAAGGTTATTTTTTTACACTGAGCACTGCAAAAGTGTTTTATCCAATTATTCAATGAAAAATCATATTGGAAATCACTTTTAATAACTATTTTAAAAGTAAATAAAATTATTATACATAATTTCTAATTAGTTGATCGTGAAATTTTTTTTTACACAATTAATATGTGTATTATTTACTAATGAAAATTTAGTCTGTTTAGGTAATATATATATATATGAGAGAGAGAAGAGGTTAACTTATTTTAAGGATAACTAAGAGTTGTTCTTTATTATAGTCGTTGATTTTTTTGAATCTAATAATAAAGATTAACTGTTTATTATAATAATTACATTTTAAGAAAATAAATAATGAAAATGAAAAGTAACTCTAAAATAGTCAATTTTAATATGATATTTTGATATTGCTAAGTCTCTTGACTTTGTTAAACCTTTATTATATTATAAAAATGTTTTAGTTTTAAATATCATAAGAGAATTTAGATAAGTGATAAACTTCGCATTTGGAATTTAATATTAAAAGAATTAAACAAAAATCAGTCATGAATTTAATATTATTAGATTGTACAAATTTCTTTTGTCGAAAAATTAAAGCTACATGTCTAATTTCAATTTCATTTTTTGACTTTCTTTTATATTTTATATTTATTAATTAACCAAGAGAAAATCATTCCTTTAAATTCACACAAATTCAAGATTCAATATTGATATCAACTTCCAATAAAAAAAAGTTTTGTCTAGGAATATAATCTATTTTTCTTAGAAATATTTATTTAAATTTTGAAATCTCCTACTAACAAAAAATTAACAAAACTAACAACTAATATTTATGGATAATTTTTTTTGTTAGATCGAGGTAATTCTTGAATGACTTGGTAATGTTTTTGCTACAAAAAGAAGTTACGATGATAAGACGTGCTTAAGTTTTTGTGCTCTTATTATGAGAAGTGATTTTTATTAAATTCGTGAGTGGTCTGGGTGCTTCACACGCTATGAGCAAACCCAATAGAAAAAGTGAGAAATAAAAAAAAAGATCAACATTAAATTGCATTGAAAATTCGCCGAGTCAATACTTGTTCTGAAATATTGTACCGTTATAGAAGGGCTCAATAATTTATCCTCATTTGTGAAAGTTGTATACCTTAAAAAATCCTAAGTTTAACTTTTGAGAGAGACAAATTACTTCATCTCTCTAATCTTTTGACTTTAATCGATATTGATTTGAGAGTCAAAATCTTTACATAGACACCTTTTTTATACGAAGCAAAGAAGAATATCCAACTGAATGTTTTGGAATCTATAGTTAAAAGTCAAATTCCTCTAAGATCTTAAGGTATGTGATTACTCTCTCCCCTTGAGCTTGTGCTTAATAATACTCTTCTATTATTGTTATAAAATTCTGATTCTCGGTTTCCATCCTTTTGTTATGGTATTGAAATCCCTTAGTTTCAAAACATCTTTGTCTATATTTTTGTTTTAAAATCTGGTCAAAAGCACCTTTTTTTTTAATATAGTTTTTTGCTTAACAGAAGGCTTTGTTTTTAGTTGATCAATGTTGTCAATGTATTATTGTGAAATTTCTAGTCTCAAAATTAAATTCTTTTATACATCCATGTTTTTTTTTTAATTCATCAATTGACGATTGTGAAATCCCTAATTTTAAACATATATTTATCTTGTTCAATTCTTAATTTCAAATAATTTTCTTTTAAACCATTTTTATTTTCAAATCTCAAAAATAGTTCCCTCACATAAGAAATGAGGAAGGGATATAAAGGTAATTGCAGCAATCATAGTACTGAAACTCAAAAAATAAGCGCCAATGAATTGATTCTCATTGCGGGTTTCAGTGAAAATGCCGAATCCGGATGAGAGTGAGAGGAATGCAGCAGCAAGGAAGCTTGGACGTGTGGGGGAGAAGCTCCTCAAGAACTCTTCTGTTCATAAACTTCTGCCACTGCTTCAACTATTGTATTTTAGTGACTCTTATGAATTTTGGTACAAACTTTAACAACATTGTTACAACACAACATGCCTTCCAAGCTTATGGTATTTTTGGTTTTCTAACTTTTTGAAATTGGAGCTGCTACTATCAACCCTGGGACAAGAGCTAACCGAGCCAATTCAAGAATCACTTGTATCTTCAAAGAAGGCTTTGATTTCCATTAAACTTTTGAGGCTCACAGATGAGGATGTTAAGATTTCAGTTACATCTTGCCTCATTGAGATTACAAGAATCACTGATGTCCCTTATGATGATGGACAAATGAAGGTACGGTATTAATTTTACTTTGATGTATTTGTATTTTTTTTATTAAATTATTCAAGTATACTGTATAGTGTATACTATAAATATGATGTTAATGCTTTTTTTTTTCTTCTGTAACCATTATTTTTCTTGTTCAAATTACGATACTATAGCATTTCATTTTATGGTTAACAGGAAATCTTCAAGCTTATAGTGGCATCTTTCGAGAAATTTTCTCACATATCTGGTCATGAAAAAGCACTTGACATACCTGGCTATTGAAATGTTTAAGCATTTTCTGATATTTATAAGGTTAGAGCCTTGACGTCTTTAATTCGTTTCTTCCTGTTCCAAACTTTTATATGTTTCTTTTATTCCAATTACTTTCCTTGAACTTGTGTTGAATAATATACTTTTATGTTATTGTTGTAAAATTTTGATTCTCAATAGTTTTTCTCTTTTTACTATAGTTTTGAAATCCCTAGTTTCAAAATATTTCTTTCATATTTTTTACTTTCATTTTTGGTTTTGAGATCTTCAAATGTCAAAGTTATTTTATTCTCGGTCTCAAAATTGAGATTCATGTATTGCTATAAAATCTCTAATCTCAAAATTAGGTCCATCTATACATCAATTAGTTATTGATGAATATTGAATCCCTAACATTGTAAACTCTTCTATATTGAAAAATATTCATAAGTTGATAATGAGATAGTTATTTATCTTTGTGAATTTGATAATGGAGTGGTCAACTTACATTATTTTCTAATTACTTTTCATCTTATAACATTTCCATAAATCTACATAAAGATATACATGCATATGAAAAACAGAGGAAATATAGCATAAAAGATTACATTAAGAAGTTGCTCTGCTTATGAACTAAAGAACACTTGAGAAACATCCACCCTACATGTCCAAGTTGCTTTATTGTGTTTCTCTCTGATAAATCTTCAGACTCATTAGTAGACACTTTTTTCTGCCTCAAGGTTTGTACATTCACACTCTAAACTATTTTATAGCCCTAATCTAATGTAGTCGTTGTGAACAATTATTATATCTTGTTGCTTGTGTATTTATTTTTAATTGAACACTTAGCATTGCATGACTCTTATGTGTTACTTACACATTAGCGTCTATTAGTCTATTATGTGAACAACTACAATTTCCATTTAGGTGTGTAATATAATTTTTTCTTAAATATTTTTTTCTTCTAAAATTTGATTATAAGAATTGTAAGTTTAATTTTCATGGACTTTTCTTATGAATATTTTAACATTGTTAATCAATTGGAAATTACTCTTAGTATGGTTTAATGAAAGTGATTGGATTTTAACTTATGGTATTTTTTATAGTAAAAAATATGAAATTTTATAATTTTGAGTGAAAGATATAGATACACAAGACAAATCCTCTTGTAAGAATTCAAGTTGTTATATAGTACGTTTGAATTAGATTTATGGTGAAAAATAATTAATTAAACTTTCATGGTAAAAACAAAATAATAATTTTATCGAGTAAAATTGATTTATGTATGTTATTCAAACACCTTAGTAATCTATTGAACAGAGTAGAGTAGAATGAATAGTATTTTTTATAACAAAAAATATGAAGATGTTTAATTTTGGGTGAAGGATAGAAATATACAATACAAATCCTCTTGCACACCTCAATAACAATTCAAATTTAAAAAATTGACGTACTAGATACTCTACTCAGCGGTATGCAAGTGTGTGTTAGTGACACATAAGCTCTGTAATTCAAAAAAATATTATACGAGCAAGTGGTATAATGGTAATTGCAGCAAGAATATTACCGAAGCTCAGCTCATCAGCACTGTCCTGGACGCTCAAAAACAGGCATTAAAGCGCCAATGAGGAAGAAAAGAAATGACCCGTTTAAAGCTTTTTCCTTTTTTCTTTTTAAGGTAATCAAAATCAAATAAAAGGAAAAAAAACAACAAAAAGTAATCCCAGTAAAGTGTTGATTTTCAACCCAGAAACAAACTGAATGATGTATGAAATTAATAAATCATTGACTGAAAGTGATGATTTTTGTGTGTGCCTGCTTGCATGTCCATCACTTGGCCTTAAGCCCTTGAATTTGGGTCCGCTGAGTTGTTTGCAGCTAGAGTGAGTCTTAGGGCTATAAAAAACGGTTTTTTAGAGTGCGAATGTGCAGAGCTTGAGGCACAAAATGGCTTCTGCTAATGATTTGACAGAGACAGAGAGGAGCACAGCAAAGAGCCTTAGACATGTGGGGAGAAAGCTCCTCAAGTGCTCTTCGGTTCACAAGCTTCTGCAACTCCTTGATGTAATTTCTAATCTTGTGTTACCTCTGTTTTTCAGATGCATGTATATCTCTCTGCTGGTTTTTTGTGTCATGAATTCTGCTGTGTCTTCTGAAATTGATCGTGAATTTCCATCAGTTGGACGATCATTTGTTTAAGAGATTTGTTGCTGTCTGTAATTTCTTATATTCGGTGTAGATACATGTTTTCTTCACAACCATTCTGTGATACAGTTGTTTATCTTCATGTTTGGTATTTCTGAACTCAAATGGATTGGGACGCCCAAATTTTGGATTTTTACCAAAGAGAATGTGTAAAAAAAATGTCTTTCATTTTTTCTGAAGCCTTCAAGTTTTCATTTTTCCTGAATTTTGTAAGTTTGAGTCTCTTTGGGTCCCTGTGGCTCTATTCACTTATCTAATGGGGCGTTTGTCTGAAAATCCCTTTTCCTATTTCCGAATCATTGGTTGAATAGAGTGACTGTCAGGTCCATCTTTATAAGCCCATTTGGATTTGGAAGTCCAAATCCTCCTTGAAGATCAAGTTTTTAATTTGAACTGTGGTGCTTGATAGAATTAATAGTTAATGCTAGTGACATTTTGTTACTGGGGCGGTTCCCATGTTCCCTGGGAAGGGGGATGTTAGGAAAAAGATGCTCTGCCATGGAAACTTGCCATAGGGGTAGTTGTCATTCTAGAAGTAGTTATTGTGGTGGTTATTGTAGTGGTTATTGTAGCGGTTATCGTAGTGGGAGTGCGGTTATTATAGTGGGAGTGCGGTTATTATACATATTTGATAGGCCTTTAAATATCAAGAGGCACTAAATAAAACGTAGAACATTTAGGCATAAGTTTGTTATTTCCTTTCTTCCTCTTGGAGACTACCCTTAGTCTCGAACTTAAGGGAACCACCGCTAACAATTGGTCCGACCTGCCACTCTTCAATGGCGGACACCGAACTTTCCACCGCCTGTGTGGATCGTCTTGAGGCCGCCATGGCCAAACTTGCTGCAATCCAAACTTCCACTACTGCAGCCCAAACTTCCATTGCTTCCAAACTTGATGACATTCTCCGGATACTGAATACCATGGTACCCAGACAACCCTCTCCATCTTCTGCCTTTGAGAAGTCACCATCTATGTCGCCTTTGCTTCCCAAGGTAACCAACCCATCTTCTTCCTCTGCTAAACCACCACCAACAGCAAAAACCATACTGCCTCCACCAACAGTAGAAACCACGTTGCCTCCCCTTCCCATGGCAACTTCCCACCTTCCCGTTAACAAGCACCACACACTCTCCTCCGACCCCCTCCCAACCGCCAGTAACCGGTCCCACACAAAGCCATCCAGTCGCAGCATCCTTCTCTTCGACATTCGCTTCTCCCTTTCTATTGTGTGTGCTGCCACGGTCAGGGACACAAATCTCAACCACCCCTTCCTCCTCATCCTCTTCACCATTCTCGTCGCTGCCAAAGGGCTCTGTCTCCGCAATCATCTTCAGGCACTAATTCTTACACCCATTTTCATTTGAGATCCAGGTTCTGTTTTCTGCACCCAACACCTTGAGGACAAGGTGTTTTTGATGGGCTAGGGAATGTTAGGAAAAAGATGCTCTGCCATGAAAACTTGCCATAGGGGTAGTTGTCATTCTAGAAGTAGTTATTGTCGTGGTTATTGTAGTGGTTATCGTAGTGGGAGTGCGGTTATTATAGTGGGATTGCGGTTATTATACATATTTGATAGGCCTTTAAATATCAAGAGGCACAGAATAAAACGTAGAATATTTAGGCTTAAGTTTGTTATTTCCTTTCTTCCTCTTGGAGACTACCCTTAGTCTCGAACTTAAGGGAACCACCGCTAACAGGGGAGGAGTTACTTTCCCTTGACAGCTACAAATCTGGGAGGCCATGCTAGAGTGCTACTCAAGAACAGCTTAGTAGTTTTGACCTATGGAGTTTGAGGCTCTCTATCTCCTTGATGTTATAACTTAGGCCCCTTTTGTATTTCTTGTTTGGTTGTGACAATTAGTCAAATGAATTTACTACTTTGTTGAATTTGATCGTGAGTTATATTATATGGCTTGTTAATTAGATGCAAACAAATATTTTTTTGTTTATTGGGGATGAATGTATGATTTACCTTCCATTATTGTTTGCTTTGATATTTGACATGTGCTCACAAATTGTGCAATAAAATATGGATATTCAGAAAGGGTTTTGTTTATTCCATCACCTGAGTTGAAAAGATCAAGTGGAATATCAGGTTTAACTCTTCTTTAGTAAAAAAATAAATTGGGAGTTTTCCTCATGTATTTCAGTGCTGCTTATGAATTCTGGGCAAAGTTTAACAACATTGTTACAACAGGCCTTCCAAGCTTGTTGAACTTTGACTTTTTATTTTTGGTTTTCTAACTTTTAGAAATTGGAGCTGCTATTATCATCCCTGGATCAAGAACCAACTAAGCCAATTCAAGAATCACTTGTACCTGCAATGAAGGCATTGATTTCCGATGAACTTTTGAGGCACACAGATGGGGATGTTAAGATTTCAGTTACATCTTGCATCAATGAGATTACAAGAATCACTGCACCAGATGTCCCTTATGATGATGAACAAATGAAGGTACTAATTTTAATTTGATGTACTTGTATTTTTTTATATTAAATTATCCAAGTATACTGTAAAATGTATACCATAAATGATGTTAATGCTTTTTTATAACTATGGTTTTTCTTGTTCAAATTATAATATAGCATTTCATTTCGTTTCATGGTGAGCAGGAAATATTCAAGCTCACAGTGGCATCTTTTGAGAAATTGTCTCACATATCTGGCCGTGGCTATGAAAAAGCACTTACCATACTCGATAATGCCAATAAAGTCAGATTATGCTTGGTCATGCTGGACCTTGAGTGTAATGACCTGGTTATTGAAATGTTTCAGCATTTCTTGAGATATATAAGGTTAGAGCCTTAACAATGTCTCTCTTATCTGTTTCTTCCTGTTTCAAACTTTTATATGTTTCTTTATTTTCAATTACTTATTTAACAAAGGAACATAACTCTATTTCTTCCTGCACCCAACTTTTAAGTTTCTTCTTTATTTCTTCTAAGTGGATATTTGAGATCTGTTGAAATAGTTGACATTTAAACAGTTCTGCATTTTTGTTGAAGCATGTTGTAGTTGATCACAAGACTAGAGGATCATATTTAAATTTCGGTCATGTGTAAGTTTATCTGCATGCTGTCCTGATTGAAATTCTTGAAAACATTTGTTAGACACCCTCCCATTGCTAAGGTGTATGTTAGGAAGATAGGGAAGGGCAGCAGGACATTGGGTTTCACCTGGGCATTGAGGAAAATAGTAGAGATAACCATCAGCGATATTTAAAATGCAATGAATAGAATCAGTTGTAAATTTGAAATGAAAGCAATGAGAGGAAGGGAGGAGGGATAGAGGGGGTGAGCAAGTTACAAGTGTGAGGAGCAAGGGGACGAAGCAGATCCAGGATCCTGAAGTGTCTGCATTGTCTGTGTTAGAATTGAAACCATTTATTAGCTTCCACCTAACAGGTTAAGTGGCTGTAAGGTGAAGGCTCACAGATGATTTTATATCTAACAGTCTCTATCTGTTTGGGTGAGCTTTTGTATCAGTTCTTGTACCAGAGGGATACTAATATCACTTTAGTATCAGTAGAAACAGAAGAAATTTGAGTGAATACTTTCAGTAAAACATGGCTCTATTTTACAGTTCTCCTATCAATTTACTTGAGATGCTTCTGAAGATGAAGCAATTTTCTTGTGAATTCTTTGTGTTGTACGTATTCAAGAATGAAGCAGTGTAGCCAAGGAAATTAAGGTCTCCTTTGCATTTTCCTTTTGCAAATGACTAGTCATAGATGAAACATTGGGTAGTTGTTTTACATTAATAAATGCTGATGAAAATGCAGATTGCTTGCTACTAAAACAAAAGTTGATTGCCTTTTCCTTTTTTTTCCCCACCTTTAAGTTTTCATTCACTTCTAGAATTATTAATTACTTAAAGTATTTGCTCAATTTAAAGGTCAGACCATCCCTGTAATGCAATTCATTCAATGGAACCAATAATGACCCTGATTTTGCAAGAAATTGAACAAATTTCCCCAGCTCTTCTTAGACCTCTGTTGGATAGCGTAGGGAATGAAAATCAGGTAACATGCTTTGCATGATGTTGATCTCTTATCTTTTTGTTTCTTTGATTTATTTGCTTATTTGTTATTTCATGTCCTTTTATGTAATTTACAATCTAGTTTGATTTATTTTCCCAGATTATTTCACCTATGTCTTGGTCATTGGGGGAGAAAGTAATTAGCAACTGTGCTGTTAATCTCAAGCCTTATCTCATGAAGGCGGTGGAGTCCTCAGGCAGAGCTCTAAATGAGTATGCACAGATACTAACTGATATTTGCCAGAACCAATCTGAATCCCCTCAGTGTGATGATTCAAATGGTTCTAAGAAGACAGTGGTGAGTTTTACTTGCAACACTCTATCAGATAAACTGTTATAGCTAATATGTGATATTCTTGCTTAGTATTAATTTTGCTGCATATTGGAAACCATGGAAGAATTTAGCTGAATTCTGCAAGTTCTCTAGAACCTTGAATGTTGCAGTTGTTTCTTTAGTATGTTAAATGTTTTCTAAAAATGTTTCAAATCATAAGCAGACTGGTTCTCCTTCTTGAAATATGCCCAAAAAGCATAGGCATACTAAAAACTCGAGTAGGAAATGAACAGCTGTCAACCATGTCACCTGTGTTCCATTCAAGGAGGAAGCTCTGATCAAATTCCAGCAGAGAAAAATAACCACTCTAGCTGATTGCTAATAAACCAGTAATTTACCATCAAAATATTCTTGCTCACTCAAGCTGTTCCCATATGTAATAACACTCTAGTTCTGTTACAAGGGGTTGGGGGATATGGATGGTGCCTATCACTATTACATTGAAATCTTCATATTTTTTTATTGTTATTTGCAACAAATTGTCACTTGATTTTAGTCTTTGAGCTAAGTTAAGATTGGTGGTGTTGCAATGCTTCAGGTTCAGGAAGCTGAGAACAAGCTTGATGTTCCTAAAGATGCAGAGGAACAATCATGTGATGTAAATTATCTTTTTCCCTTCTCAATGAGTTATTTGATTATAGGTGGTTCCTTTCACTATTACATTGATATCTTAATATTTTTTGTTGTTATTTGCAACAAGTTGTTACTTGATTTCAGTCTTTGAGCTAGATTGAAGTTAGGATTTGTTGTGTTGCAATGCTTCAGGTTCAGGAAGCTCAGAACAAGCTTGATGTTTCTAAAGAGGCAGAGGAACAACCGTGTGATGTAAATTATCTTCTACCCTTCTCAATGAGTTATTTGATTATGGATGGTTCCTTTACTATTACATTATCTTCATATTTTTTTAATTGTTATTTGCTACAAGTTGTTACATGATTGTAGTCTTTGAGCTAGATTGAAGTTAGGATTGGTTGTGTTACAATGCTTCAGGTTCAGGAAGCTGAGAACAAGCTTGATGCTCCTAAAGATGCAAAGGAACAACCATGTGATGTAAATTATATTCTGCCCTTCTCAATGAGTTATTTGATTATGGATGGTTCCTTTCACTATTACATTGATATCTTGATATTTTTTTTGTTTTTATTTGCAACAAGTTTTTACTTGATTTTAGTCTTTGAGCTAGATTAAGTTAGGATTGGTTGTGTTGCATTGCTTCAGGTTCAGGAAGCTGAGAACAAACTTAATGTTCCTAAAGATGCAGAGGAACAACCAGTTGATGTAAATTATTTTCTGTCCTTCTCAATGAGTTATTTGATTATTAAATTTTCCTTTAAATACAATTACAACGCTTGCTTAGTTAAAAGCAACTGTCAATATAGATGCAGTATTAAACTTTTAACTTAATCAGGAAACCAAGGGGCATGAACTGGATATTACTGGTGAGAGAGATGTCCAAATTTTGGATGATACAAAGTCAAACATAAGAAGTGGTACTTCTGCCATGGATGGTGAATCGATAAACATATCTGGTTCAAAAAGGAGACCACATTCTGCAATAACTAAGAACTCCAAAAGAGGAAGTGCAAAAGCCAATTTGGAAACTGACAATTTAGAGTCTGTTCAGGAACCAAAATCAGAAATGCAGTTGAATACTGTGCCAAGGAAGAGGGGCCGTAAGCCTAATTCTTTACTGAATGCAGAGGAAGGCTATGATCACTCATGGATTTATCAAGAAAGAAAACCTGGGAAATCAGCTCTATCCAGGAAGGCTTGCAATTGCAGTTCTCCATATCCATCTTCTGAAAAACCTACTTCCAGAAAGGATAAGTTGCATCGGAAGCCTAAAACTGTAAGTGAAACTCTAGTTTCTATGTTGAAAAGTGAGAACATAGCAAAACCTGCCCAATCCAGAAGGACTCAAAATATTGGCAGTGATTTTCCAGCTAATGATACAAGTGAACCTAAACATAAAACTGATGAGAATACGGATGCTGCTCCTGTAAATAATAACATTCCTGATGGACGTCATATCAAATGCGGTCAGCCAAGGAAAATAAATAACACTGGGAATCAAGATGTTCATTCCAATTCTCTGTCAATATTAAAGGAAGACAACTTGAATTCTCTTCTTGAGAAGACTTCTCTGGATTCCCCAGCAGTTAGGTTGGAAAAGGAATCTGAAGTAAGGAAGGATTCTGAAATAAAACCCATTAGGAAAATCAAATTTTCTGTAAGGGTTGATGGGAAACTTGTGGCTCCAGAATCAGTTGCTAAGAGGGAACCTAGCGCTTCTTGTGGATATGAGGGGAAACACAAGTCATTTGTGAATATTGAGCTAGAAAATATAGAAGAGAGCAGATCCTCAGCTCAAACAGATGTTAAGAAAAGGAGGAGGCTTAATGCTACTCCTAATAAGGGTGTCAACAAATCATCAGCTGTGAAGGTATAGCAAGTACCTTTTTACAATCCTCCAGAACAACACGATATATTAGTAAAACCTCACATGTTTTGTCTTTTGGGGCTGATGTCTCCACTTTTTAGGAGCTGATTGTAGAATCTGCAAGTAAAACGTTAGGTGGTGTCAAGGAAACCCCACAAGCAAGTTTGAGGAGGAGACACATTACTGCGAATGTAGAGGTATGCATTTGAAATTCATCGGAGTTATTGAAATTTTAGTTTTTTCCAATAAAACCCCCCATGAAATTTCATTGATTTACACTGGAAGGTCCTTAATGTGTGATACTCTCTAAGATTATGTACTAATTATGCAAACAAGATGATATGCCTTGGAAAGTCTAATGGCAGTATAGTGTTCCTATTGCTGCTTTTGACTTCTTAATTAAAGATTTATATCTGATCATCTCTCATTGACCAATGCCTATTCTAAAAATTGTACTCTGTTCTCCTCACTACTACATAGCAATAGTGGCATAAACTCTAACTAATAATATTTGACATAATATTTCAAGCTTTTGACAACGGTTTGAATTAGATTATTGTTCTCAATGTTGTGTGTATACCGGAAATTTCCTCTTCTATTAATTTTTCCTCCTAATTTATACCCTATTAACTTTTTTCTCTCTCAATAAATTGCTGTTTGCTGTACATTTTTTCTTCAGGCATCTGAATCTTGTGATGATGGTAGCTCATTGGTTTGTAGAAGGATCAAGGTCTGGTGGCCAAAGGATAAGATGTAAGTATCTCAGTAGCTTATTTTGTAACCTATTTCTATCTCTGTATTCCTCTATTTCCAATTTCTAAGCAAGTATACTGTAGCCTTAGCTACATTAGACCCTATGATGTGCAGGGATAAAGGAGAATAAAAAAAAACACAAGTGGGCTTTTCTTCCTCTTGAACGCTTTTGTGAAATATTTTTGCTAAACCATCTTGGTTCTAACATTTAGGTTCATGCTTATGAACTATGGGTTTAGGACAATACTTATATTTAGAGGGAACTTTGTTATAAGTCATAGTTGTGTTCGGAAGCATAGACACATAAAAATGGAGGATGAAGGTTTACCATGAGCCACCTTTTTATGATGTGAACTTCCTCTGTCAATACTTAATAGAGTTGGCATGTGCAATACTTTTATATTTTGGTGGAGATTGTTTAAAAAAGTTAATTGTAAAGGATTCTTTTTGAATTTTTATATTTCGAAATAACCATCCATGTCTTGCAAACTCATTCAGTAGGTTTATAAGATAATTGCATGTGCTTTTGAAAATAGAGTGGAGGCACTTATGATCATCTACCATCTCTTTTCTCTTGGTTTGCCTATTGGATTGTGTTAGAACATTTGAATTAAGAATCATGCTATGTGATTTAAATAAAGAATTCAAAGAAGGTTGTTTTTTAACTTTAGCTTTAGAGCTAAATGCTATGCTGTGGAAGTTTTTTCTTTTAAAGATATCGGTAGGTTGTTATTTAACATCTTCCCGAAACCTACTAAATGTTTATCTTGTTTCGTAATTTTAGTTTAAGTGTGTGTGTGCTGTTGTTGCTTGCTTTATTTTATCCAGTAATTCCGTGTGTGATTCTTTACTTCAGGTTTTATGAAGGTGTTATTGATTCTTATGATCCTATCAAAGGAAAGCACAAGGTGAGATGCCTGTTACTGATCTTTTTTTATTTTTTGTTGAGGCTTTTCAGCTCTAGTATTCGTTCATGCATCTTTGCATATTTAGGCTTTATATGTTGCTACTTATTTGGAATGCATTATGTATGCTATTCTATAAATCAAAACCATGTAACATGCTGATTCAAGATATTCTAGTCCTTGTGTTGCAAACAGTAGCATTGACTCTGATAATATCTTGGTGGCATATGACCTTTTAAACCATTCTTTTTTTCAATATTACTAATCCTGTGGTAAGTTTTATCTTTCTTTTTTGGGCTTTGTAACTACAAAGTACAATTTAGTTTAAGGCTTTAACTATTGAAAAGCATGGATTTTTATTTATTCATGTGCCTGGTTTCTCCTCATGAAAGTAGGTAACAATATTTTCTGTTTTCATTACTTGTTTTTACTATTAATTACAAAGTGTTACTTTGTTTTTACTTTATTTTCTGTTTTCAAAGATTTGTTTAGGAAATAAAAATCATAGACATTTTGCCAAACCAAATAGGTCCTAATATTTCTTTCTGATGGTTTCCCAACTTTAGCACTCATTTTCTAAGGTATATGAAAACAGTAAGAGCTAGAATTTAAAACTTCTGGCTACTGAACTGTAAGACTTACTGCCTTACCTGAGAGTTGAAAGGAAAATGTTATTACTCTTATATTCTCATTTTTTCACTCTTCTTGTGCACAATTATTTAAAACAAAATTATTCGTGTGAGTTAGACTTACACTTAACTTTAAAAGTATAAACCATTGAATAAGTTTATAATTATATTTGTTAATATTTTGGATTGCTTTTCAATAGATTTTGTATGCCGATGGTGATGTTGAAGTGTTGAACCTCAAAAGACAGCGTTGGGAACCAGTTACTGTTGATGTTTTGTTACATGAGGTGACCATAAAGCTTTGATGCTTATTTAATTACCGCGTGTTTGTGTGTTGCTGATGATTTTTCATAGATGAGGTGAGTATCATGTTTTGATGCTTATTTAATGATTGTATGTACATGTGTCACATGTATGTGCTGCTGTTTCCGTTTCATTAGATGAGGTGAATATAAAGCTTAGATGCTAATTTAATCATTGTATGTTCTTAAGTGAGTGCATGTGTGTGTAGTATGATATTGTATTATAAATTTAATTCATGCATGCCTGATATTCTGCTATCAGGAAGGACTTGCACATCAGAGGCATGCACAAGCATCAGACATGTAAGTATAATCTGGTCTTGAAGGACATAAATGCTTAATATTTTCTAATTTGATAATTTTTTAAAATGGAATAAATAATATAATAGATTAGCATAGCAGTCTTTTGCTTATTTTTTTATAAACATCGCATGACTCTCTTAATTTAAAATTAAAAATTTTCGTTCCTTTCCCTTTCCCTCCAAAATCTCAAATTCAAACATACCCTAAGACATCTCATAAGAGTAAAGGATCTCTCTTGTTTTGTCTAAATATTTATACCTTCATTAATCAATAATGCTACTGATAGATGCCATTACTCCTACATAATAATAAGTTTACTGTTGTGCTTTTTATTGGCCCAAATAACTGGTCATTAGTAAGTGTAATCTTAACATGTGGGTCTACTCAGTATGACTCTTTTATGTAAGTACCTCTATTATGTATTTTAGATGCATTGAAATTTTGTTATTAATAAAGCACTGTTTTCATTACTTGTTATGTTTCAACTTGTCATTTTTTCTTTTCCGAATCCAGTTTCAATTGAAAGAACCTCAAACTAGAAGGTTTTTTCTCTTATATGTTATTTTAAATCCCTCGAACTATATCATATCTATAGTATAGCAGACATAATTATCTTCGATTTCATACCAATAACAGGCCTTTTATCTAATAATATGATTGTTGAGTTGGTGTCCTCAACTAAGTTCTATACAGTTTTTTTGCTATTAATCCTTATCTGATATATTAAGCTTATACTGTCAAGTTATTCATAATGTACAGAGCAGAAAATGGCAAGGAAAAATCCGCATTGGAGTCAGCCAAGGGTGCAAATATAAATTCTCAGTCCAGGTTAGTCTCCATGCTAGGCAAGATATTTAGGTAAAGCAGGTGTGTTATTTGGATCCTTATTGGAATTTTTTAATGGATCAGTAGGGGAAGAGCTTCAGCTTCTGCAGGCATCTTCAAATCTGTGAAATCTGCGGATACTTCTGCTGTTGATTTGGCTGATGATTCACCTATCATTTTTAGCAGAAAAGACTCTAGGACACCTAAAACCAAAAGAAGAAGGGTGTAAATGAAGAAGGGCATGAAAAAGGTTACCAGCTACGGGCCTCAATGCAGTGAAGCTGTGCAGTGTTTACTAGTTAGTCTTGTTTTGTTTCATAGTTAGTGTCAAGAACCCTGCAAACTGGTTAGTCTCTAGCATGGTTTGATATATTATGGTGTCTAAGACTATTTTCTTCAGAAGGGTTTTTTCACACCCTTTTCAAAACTTGGTTCCATATAGGTAAATTAAGTCATCTATTTGTGTTAGAATAGAAGGGTTTGTTCATTCTTGTTGATTGGCAAGGTTAGTATTCTTGAATAACAGAGGAAATGATTTGTCACCTTTGATTCCGCATGGATAAGGGACTGGCTTCATAGGGTGAATTTCTTCAGGTCTCTCAAAAGTACTTAACATTTATGGTCCCTTTGATGCCTTAGAAAATGAAAAGGACTGACTTCATCTTTGATTTTAAAAATGGGCTTGAGAAACATAACACACGAGAACAACACAAAAGTCTAAATTTTTGTGAAAGACGAGAACATATAATGTACCCTCACACTATTAAACCTCTCCCATGTCAAAATTATAACCTCACTGGTTGACAATATTGTTCTTGTCATCACTATCGGTGGTCGGCATATTATATAATTTTTTGTATTATTATGTTTAATATTTTTGCATATCAAACATCATCATAGAGATACAAAACTAAAAAGTTGTGATGTGATTTAAATGGTATTACTTTATTGTATTTGAATTGTCCTTGAGTATGTACCAAACACACTACACACCTTTTAACATTTTGCTAATTTTGACGCGTCAAAAATTTATGTTGTGATTGTGCTAATAGCAAGTTTTTGTAAAAAAAAAAAAAGTGTTTTTTCAAAGACGAGGTGTTTAATAAAAAAAATATTTATAACCAGTGTTCAATTCAAATTAAATTCTGTTATTTTAAGTTCTAATAAAATTTTATTATTTTTAAAATATTATTGCTATACTTTACTATTATGTTCTAATTTAAATTAAACTAAATATTATTTTTGTATTTGATTAATTGAAATAATATAATAAAATAATTTAATATTTATTATTAAACAATTATATATAAAAAATATTGGTTTAATTACATATTTGGATTTTTTTAATTAGCAAGGGATCCAATTTGCAATCTTTTTCACATTTTCTTTTTTCTTAATCACCTATCCAACTTATTTGATCCCTACGGTTTAATTATTTTATTTCAATTTTATTCTTATAGTTGTCATTTTTCTACTTTTTGAGATGAACCTAGATTGAAGGAGTCATGCCACATTTATTAGTAAGTTGATACTTATGACGATGACTAAAAGATAAAAAAGATTAAATTTTTTATATACTTATAAGAGCTAAAATGAGATGTTTAAACTATAAAAATTAAATGAGAAAGTTGTTGTAGCTCTAGAGATGAAAAAGGTAATTAACTAAAAAAATGTTTATGTCTACGCATTTGCAAGGATTAACATGCTTGTTTGGGACAAGTCTCAGTCAATCTGTGACTCTTTTTTTCATATCACATTAGTGGAATTTTTTCTTCTTTTTCCCCCTCATGCCTCTCTTTTTCCAACCTACATACACCCTCAAAATGTACATCAATCGCTCCTTTATCTAGTTATCTTCTCCGTAGCTAAACTTGTAAAATTTATTATGAGTTATTTTAGATAAAATAAAATAAAATAAAATCTAATGACGCATTGCAGTGCAAGGGTAACGTCTGCAGTTACGCTAAAAAAAATTACAGCACCCTCATATATGTTAAGCTACAGTCTGGTAAATTAAAAGCATTGGCATTACAGCATCATAGGGTCAACTTCATGCTTGAATCAGCACAGCAGAGCTTTAGTTTGATGTTGTTGACATAGTTTTTAACTTTAAAGTCAAAAGGCAGAAAAATACTACTCACCAAACCTTTTGAAAACAAACTTTCCCATACTGTTTATACACTATTGCATTCGACATTCAATGTAAATGTAAGGTGAATGTTGGACATTGGACGGAAAGAATTCCTTTCATTGGGTTGGGGTTGTTGATTTTGGGCCATATTTACTCAATTACTCTAATACTAAGACCTCGAATTTCGTTCATACACCAACCCATGCAGCATATTTCGCCTTTCCCACTTAACAAAAGACTATGATTCCGTTCCCACCTCCCTTTTCTTGTTGTATACAAACAATGACAAATATCACTGATCCATGGTGATGGTAGATCCAAGCCCCCACATTGCATGACATTATAGGCAGATTTCGCTTGACCAGTCTACAAAATGGAGAAAATATGGCAAGTCTTTAAATTGTGATGGTTGCACATTACATCACTTCTGTATTATAATTATAATTATTACTTTGCTAAAAAGTCTTCCATCACAAAAATATGTGCAAACTAAAATTCTAAAATATTTCTAGTTAGGATCCTCTCCAACAAGTTCTCTCTCCCCACTTTAACAGTCTAAATCAGACTCGTAATTACATATATCTCAATCCCATCATAAATTTTAAATATTCGGATAATAATAATAATTTGAGATTTTTAAAAAGAAAATAATGGAAACGAAATTTGCTTGATTTTAAAAATGGAAGGACTTGATTTAATTAGTCTGAAAAAACTTGAAGGACTGCATTCTTTAACAGTCTAAATCAGAAGGACTAAAAGTATAATTAAATGTTTTCATATTATTAAAAATGCTTATAAGTTTTAGATCCTGACATTTCGCATACTTTTGAAGAGACTAAAGAGAATTGACGCATGTGAAAATAAAAATCACATAAATGAAGAGAAGGTGCAATGTGTAGATAGTGCATTATTTTTCGATGATCTATAGGTGTATTTTGTAATTGATGGAAACCAAGTTATGAAAATGGGGAATAACGCTGCAAGCGAAAGAATTCCAAACGGTAGTTCAAAGACTACTTAATTATCATATTAATTTATTATTTAATTCAAAGATTTGTGTCTTTTTGTTTAAGTTTATGTTGTCACAAAAATAATTATATTGCCAGATATACGTACATAATAATGAAATTTAGGGTTCAATTATTGTCAGATTCTGTATGCGAATGCGATGTTTCATGCATGGCAGTAATCTTATTTAAGATTACTCGTCTTATTTACGACGATTCGTTTAATCCAATACAGAGACTTATGTTAAATGTATTGGAGAGGTTTTTATTTATAAATTATGTTATACTTATAATTTTTTTTTTTTACAATAACACAACAAAGTTAGAACTTAAAAATTTGCCCAAATTATCCAAAATCTTACCGATAGGTTAACCCTAGCTAGTACTTCTCTCATAATATTTTTATTCATTCATTTAATGTTTTATATAAGATATTAAGTAAAAATAAATATTTAATCTTTTAAAAACATAAATGTTTGATATTTTTATCCCAATAGAACGTAGTTTTAGTCTCTCAAAATTCTATTTTAATCCTATAAAATGTTAATATGATTTTATTTCCAACACCAAGTTTTTAAACTATCAGCATATATATCGTATTACATCTCAAATAGGATTACACTTACTGAGTTTTACAAAACACTAACAAACAAGTCAATTAGACAAACGTATGCATAGTTTCAGAATTAACAATGCACAATCTAACATCTTACATCTCAAAGGGAATCCCACCTATTAAGTTTTGTACCACGTAACAAACAATATATAAACAAACAAACACATATATAGTTTCTAAATTATAACGGAGACGCCTATAAACTATTTTTTATTAAATATGTTTTTATTATATTTTGTCAGTATATGTTCTCAGGACAAATTTTCTTCGCTTATACAAACATTTATACGGGCAAGCTATTTTTCAATTTTAGTTAATTTTTGAATAATAAAATATTATAAGTATTTTTTTTTAAGTAAATATTAGAAGTGTTAGTTTCACAAAAAAAAAAAAAATACAGAACTGTAGAATGGAGATTACTCTTATGCATGTAATTAAAATTTGATTACGAGGTAAATAAGTTGTTGCACGATAAAGTAAAATGAGACGAGTTTTACGTCAACTCAAGTTTGAGTTGAAACCGCGTTTACAATTTTAAGTTCACACGTGTACAATGTTATATAAACAATTATATTCAAATAATTTTCAAGAACAAAGTACAAAGTTTGACCTAGTTGCTGAATATACACGAATTCTTTAAACATATGTTAATTACACTTCAACTATCAACCATGTGAATGAAAAATATTCAAAAAATAAAGTAGTTAATTTTAAGATTTTTTTTCTTGAAAGTAAATTAATATAGTCTTTGGTTATTAGTTATAGAATATCTTTAGTGAAAAAGAAGATCTCAAAAAGAAACTTCTCTCCATAAAATATAGTATCGATTCACATTAGCTACAAATTTAAGAACAAACATCATAATAAAAGTCCAATTCAGTAATTATTTGAAGCCATGACATTTTCACAACAGAGATATTTCTTTGCGATATCGATCTGCTGGAGATTCAATTTGCTTCCCTTTTTAATGACGTTTTGTTTAATATTATGATCACGTGATTCGATAGATGATGAAATGGCAGTCTTTAAATTTAAGTGGAATGCGAATAAGATTTGGTATAAATACAAAATTCTACCGTATGAATTATATAATCCTATATATATATAATTAGTTGCATAGCGGTTTTTTTTTTAATGGTTGGTGTATATCCTATTTTTTCTTATTATATACTGTAATTTGTTTTTAAAATTATTAAATTATTGTAATTTTTAATTAAAATTTTATTCATGTGGGGTAAGTTGTAATTTATGAATTCAATTTCTTTAGTTTTAAGCAATTGACTTATAACAATAGTTAGTATTTTAATTCTCAGAGTCACAAGTATACAGAGTAAATATTTTCTCAACTTTCTACTGATTTATAACAATAATTTAAATTTAAAAAATTATAAAATATGTAAAAGTTAATCTTAATTACTTTCAGAATATAAAAAAAATAGTATAGTTAATTAATTGAAGTGGGTGAGAAAGGGCCAACGAGTATTCAAATTTATAAATGATTGTTTGGTATAAATTTAGTTTTGGGTTTTAAGAGAAATTATAATTGTGTAAACGTCATAATCTTGGCCTATTCTACAACTTTGTTCTTGAATTGATTGAAGATGCATGAGTTATTGTAAAATTCTGATATTATCTTCTTCAATTTCCAAACAGGTACTTGCTCGCAATATTAGTGATAAATTTTCAAAAACTTGGTCTACCAACTTTGATAAATTTAAAAGTAAATTATACGGTATTCGTAAAAAAGCCACATGATGTAGCTTTATAAAAGGCATCCTTTGGCCATACTGCTTTGTGCCACACTCATCATATTCCATAAGCATCTTCTTCCATCACCGCATTATTCATCTTTTCTCTTCTCATTCACCAATTCACAATTCATTTTATTTCTTAAGATGCCAACTGACACGTCATCAGTTTCCGGCGAAATCGTGTGTGTGACCGGTGCCGGCGGTTTCATAGCCTCTTGGCTTGTCAAACTTCTCTTAGAGAAAGGCTACACTGTGAGAGGAACCGTGAGAAATCCAGGCACGCATAATTTAATTTGTTTGTTTAACGTTGTTGGTTTAGGTAGCTGAAATTTAGATATGTTATGCATGCATGGTTGTTAATAAAATTATATATCTATCAGATGATCCGAAGAATGGTCATTTGAAAGAGTTGGAAGGAGGCAAGGAGAGGCTAACTCTGCATAAAGTTGATCTCTTCGATATTGCCTCCATTAAAGCAGCTCTTCACGGTTGCCACGGTGTCTTCCACACCGCTTCTCCGGTCACCGACAACCCTGTCAGTTTTCTCTCCCTCTTTCTCCTTTCCTTCAATCCATCATTATCATTTTCTGAACCGCCCAATCAGCTAACTACACATTAATTATTATTTTACAAAAACATTTGTTCAACTTTGTTTATTTTATTAAATAAGTTAATTGTTCAATCTTTACAGAATATATCTTTAGAAAAGTATTAAATTAAAATTAAACCGATTATTAATCTCATAATCAATTACATAAAAGTTTATTAAAGATCTAATATTACCGGTAGTTACAATAAACTAGTAAATTTTAAAAATATATATTTTAAAACATAATTAAATTATAAACTATTTAACTAAGTTTTATATATTTTGTATAAAACCTATAATATATTCTTTTTTCTATATTTACTTGATTAGGAGTTTCCCAACCACCAACATTTTTTTTATTTCCGTGGGACACCATCACACGGTACATATTTCTCACTGTGGCACATTTGTGTACTAATCATTTCACCAGAAAAAAAAAAAAAAAAGAACAATTGATTTTGTACTAAATTGGTGATATAATGAGCAACAATTAATCCTTTGTACGTGGTACTCAGGAAGAGATGGTGGAGCCAGCAGTGAAAGGAACGAAGAATGTGATCATAGCAGCAGCAGAAGCAAAAGTGCGACGCGTGGTGTTCACTTCTTCAATTGGCACCGTCTATATGGACCCCAATACGAGTAGGGATGCGTTGGTTGATGAATCATTCTGGAGTGACTTGGAGTACTGTAAAAACACCAAGGTCAGCAAACTGCTAATTCATTGACTTAAATACTAGGCTATATATTAATTTGTGCGTGACCTCTTACGTAGAACTAACAAGACTTTAATAATTTTCATACTTTGATCAATTAAAAAAAACATGGTCATTAATCTCATATACGAAGGCGCAGCTCAGTTGACAACTTGTAAGAAATGAACTATATATGTTCGATATCTGCAGAATTCATTCTTGGATATAAAGGTGATAAGTACGATTAAATTCTGGACCGAAGATTAATCTCACAGTTGAAATCCCACCGAAAAGCTAAAGACTTTAAGTACGGTGGTTTACCCAAAAAAAAAAATGAAGTTGTAATGTTTGAAATGGGAATTTTAATAATTGACCGAATGAGAATTTAACATTTTGAAATAATTAATGGTTAGTTCTTAACTGATGAGGGCTAATTTGCAGAATTGGTATTGCTACGGGAAGACGGTGGCTGAACAAGCAGCATGGGATGTAGCAAAAGAGAGAGGGGTGGACTTGGTTGTGGTGAACCCAGTTTTGGTGATTGGACCATTGTTGCAACCAACCATTAATGCTAGTACAATTCACATCCTAAAGTACCTTACTGGCTCTGCCAAAACTTATGTAAATGCCACTCAGGCTTACGTACATGTGAGGGATGTGGCATTAGCCCACATTCTTGTTTATGAGACACCTTCAGCTTCTGGTCGATTCATATGTGCTGAAAGCTCGCTGCATCGTGGTGAGCTAGTTGAAATTTTGGCCAAGTTTTTCCCCGAGTACCCAATTCCTACCAAGTAAGCTGTGTTTCTTGTCTTTTCTTTTCTGTTACTTTTACTATATATTTTATTTTATTTTTGGACAGAATCCAAAGAATTAAATAACTCCCTAAAAGGCTAAAATGAAATGCCTCCACACAAATGGCTTGAGAAGTTTTGGGGTCAGACATGGCCATATAAGAACCTTCCGAGGTTCATTATTCATGCAAGAAAAGGGGAAAAAAAGAAAAAGAAAAATGAATGAGTCATCACTTTGTTAATTTGGAGTATATAAATGTAAAACATTGTGGAGACAAATTCAGAAAGGTATTGGGCCGTAGGTATACCAAATTTGACTTGTTTATGTATACTAATCTCGGCGTCTAGGACAAGGAGAAAGTTGAGTCAAATTGAAATCCAAGTCTCACAACAATTCAATGATTTCGTCTCGTATGAAAAAATGAGTAGACAGTGCAGTGGACCTCACCACTCTAACCACCAAAGACTCTGCTTGGCTGCTTTCACATTTTACCTAGAAGATTATGTCATATATAATTATATATAGTTGAAATTGGGAAACCTACAACCCAAGACCAATATAAACATTTTATATTATTACATCTCAGTATATTATGGAACTTAACATGATTTTTGACTTGTGCAGATGTTCAGATGAAAAGAACCCGAGAGTAAAACCCTACATATTTTCAAATCAAAAGCTGAAAGATTTGGGATTGGAATTCACCCCAGTGAAGCAGTGTCTATATGACACCGTTAAAAATCTGCAAGAGAATGGCCACCTTCCTGTCCCCCCAAAGCAAAAAGATTCCTATTGAAGTTAGATCCTACCTAGCTAGGTTGCCATAAATTAATTAACAAGTTTAATTCTGGTACAAATTACAATTGTAGTTGTTAATCAATTTATATTTAATCCTTAGAAGTACGTATTTTCAGTTTTTAAGACACACACCACACAAATTGTTGCCTTTTGTAAAAGTATAACCGATAACATTAATGGATTATATTTTGTCATCATATATTTTCTTTTAATTTTTTTTTTTGCTGAATTCCTTTTCTTAATTTACATCAAGTTTTTTTTTTCTGTCTAATTAATCCTTACTTGCTCCCTTCCGAAGGCCAAGCAACTTTCCGTACAATTTGATAAATGTAGGCACTGAGTCTGACCTTGACATTTAGCGCTGCTTTATGTTCACTGAGATTATGTATTTGTTAGTACTGAAAATGAAAGAAATGGGAAGGAAAAAATCATGTAGCTAGGGACACGTTTAACTTTATGAATGATCAGTTTTTCGTCTTTTGGTAAGAGGTCATGTGAATCATGAGCCTCATTATTTTTTTCCTCCAAAATGTTTAAATAAATATACTACGTTACTCAAACTCCATCATTCTCCACAAGTTTCTCCTTTTTCACATTACTTATAAATCTCAAACTTTTTATTTAGATTGGCTATGGCTTATACGCGTGTATATATGTGGGAAAAAGTTTGTTGACGGAAGGATCTTTTTTAATGGTAGCTAGGGAAAGAGGAACTGTTCAACAATGAAACATGAAAAGGTGGTTGATAGTAACAAATACTCATAGTCATAGTGAAGTATCTTTAGATGACTTTTGAAGTGGAGTTACACCTACTCTATTTCAATTATAAATGGGTGTATTTAAATAAATGATTTAGTTAAGCGTTTATTAAGCTTTTACAATATGATAACTATGTTCAAATTTTGACTATGATTTTTTTTAAAAATAAGATAAAAACTTATTTTTAATAATCATACCCAGAAATTTAATAAAAAATAAATTAAAGAGTTGTAAGAACCTTATATTATTTTCACAAACTCTATAAATTCTCCCAAACACTCTCCCATAATAAACGAAGCACTATACAAAGCTCTTTTTTGAGAGGAAAAATGTTTTTTCTGTTGATTATGAGCAATGTGGTACAACAAGTGACAATATGAGGGGTGGAAAGGATAACACAGTCCTTCCACCCAAATTTCAAGAAAAAGGCTATCAATATAAGCACTAAATGAATAATTAAAAAGCTTTAGCAATTCCAGCCAAGTGATACCAGAAGTCCTGCTCATCAATATTCCAAAGAGATACTTATCTTCTATAAAATTATGTTACCTACACTTAGATACACACAACCTATTTATAGTTCCATAGCTTTTACCATCTCATTACAATTGATCTCACCCATTTTCTACATTCGCACTGATAGTAACTTTATACATATATGTGAGGTGATGTGCTTGGTACTTAATTTGCACCGAGCAATGTTCCCTTTTGCATATGTTCAATTTTTAGAAATTAACATAAAATTGGATATTATTATATATTATATATCCTTGATGAAACCTTTGCTAGGACTGTAGTTAATCTTCCTTATTGAGATATTTCTCAATCAATTTCTGCTGGACTCCTTTTTTGAGGCAATTGCATGCTTACTATGTCTTCTCTTGGGAGACTATAAATTGATATATCACCTTGTTCATTTGCCACTTGTTGTTCTTCCAATGTTCTAAATGCCAAAATGTGTGTAGTTTTTTTATTTTTGCGAAACACTAGATACGCAATGCCTCCCATATATAGTGCCACACCCGAAAATCCCAATATCCCGAGAAACACCTTAGTAACAATTTTTAAGTGGACATGCAGAAGCAATTTGACAAAGCTAGTCAATAAATAGTATATATTTATGCCCATGATGAGGGAACCAATGATCCAAGTAACAGCCGAGATCTGCAATTAAAGTATATATAGAAAATCATATATCAGACAAGATGCAGAAGACAAATAACTTGTAGCATGAAGCAATAACACCCTTTTCCAACATTAACTTCAAGAATTATGGCTAATTGAAGTGTAGGGGAAACTGCATGTCACGGTTAAATTAAGCAAATAGTACATGCGTCTTTCTTGCTTTCAAATAGCATATGTCAGACAATGATTCTAAATATTTTGACAACATTTGTGAAGTTGGCAATCAATTTACTATTTGTAACAAGTTTCAATTTTCATGTCACCAAAAAAATTACCGAGATTGAGTTGACATGTTCTCCCATCTTGATTTTGCTGCTAGTGAACTTGAGGAGTGGAATCAAAGCAAAAGGAAGCTCAAATGATAAGATCATCTGATCAGCAGATACAGAAGGACTTCAGCACATATAGCCCAAATGATAATCTCACAAGGTCAATTGTATCATACACGGGATTTATCAATACACAATCTGACAGCAATTACAGAATGATGTCATGTATACAAAATTGATCACAGAAGCACAAGTGGTGCATAACTGCATATGATGCACAAGATGTACCAATACACAATCTGACAGGAATTATAAATTGATGCCATGTATGCAAAATTGTTTTCAACAACAAAAATGGTGCATATCAGCAGAAGTAACTGTATGCAACTGCATGAGTGGTCCTACAATCCTAGTTATGCCCACCAGTGCAGTTATGCTTAGTTGTGACTTGTGATTACCAGAGTTGTTGCATCTCTTAAATTTGGGGCTTGTCCCAATAAAATGTTGTCATTTGTCTATGACTTGATCCATCTTGTGTACGATAGAATTGTCCAACATTAAACCCTAGGTCAAAGGGTTATGAATAATGATATAACATTGTCTCTACAGTTCATAGGAGGCCATGTATTCAAATTACATGAGTACGAGAAACTTCCATGAATTTGTGACAATGTGAACAACTTTTTTACTTTATTACCAACAAATTTCTAAATGAAATGCATAAGATAATATGATATGGTTAAAAAAATAGAGAACCTAATGGCAAGGTATTCTTACCGATGCAATTATGATGAGCTCCCCAGCTCCAGCAGAGCCACCAATGAGTGCAACAATCAAACTAGGAACAATGGCTAAGCAACGAGTTAGCAGATTCCGAATCCATGACTTCAGTCGCAAATCAAGAAATCCCTGAAATAACATGGAAATTACGGGGAAATGAAAAATAGAAATTGCCTAAGATGAACAATACTAAGAGTGATCATTATTAGGGATGTCCATCACCACCATTCAAAGCTCTTTATACAATAAGACGGGTTCATAATTGAATATGAAAATACAAAAATGGTCAACTGCTTACCCTACCTTCATAATTTACTTTAAAGAATCATAACCCGTCCTTCTTAATTTTTTTAATGGAAAATTCAAATCACAAAATGCTATGTAAGGCGTTATTGTGGGCTATCATATGGTGAGATACATCATGTAATCTAATCTATGGATTCATCATAATGAACATGACCAAAAGAAATATTTTTTATGCAAACTAATAAATAAGTATTAATTTGAAGGGTGGAGCTAGCAGTATACCTGCATGACGTATTGTCCTGCATATGTTCCTGTTATGGTAGAACTTTGACCTGAGGCAAGTAAAGCAATTGCAAATAGTTTTGAGCTCCATTTGCCCAAGACATTCTGTGTGTGGCCCATATAAGAAATTATCATCAATGATTTTATTAGCACACTTTCCAGCAAAAATGATATATGATGTTCAAGAACTAGGCACATATGGTGTTTGTCATAAGAAGACATGTGGCAGTGTCACGTACTCTTAATAAAAAGGAGGCCTTGTTCAAATCCAAATCCTGACAGCTATTCTGATCTTCAACACTTAAATTTGAAGAATTGCATACTGCACCACTTACAGAAATAACAGAAATATTTATGAGGAAGGCCACCGTAAGAGCAAAGGCACTTTCTATCATGTAAAATCTACAGGCCTCCTGTAAAAAAAAATTGAATAAGGGGGTCAGTTGACATCAGTTACAACTTTACCATTGTTTTTGTTGTCTCCAATAAGTTTCTAAGTTTATTCTTTCACAACACAATACTCTCTGACTGAACAATGAAAAAGATAAAAACTATGGGTTGTTACAAATTGAACAATATTTTCTCTTTAATCTGTAAATGGGTCAGATAAGGTCATTATTAGACAAAGACAATTATATTGTGGAACATTGTGAATGAAGTAACCATACTATTGAATAACCCATTGTAATCTGGAAGGCCTCACATATCCATTGATTTTATTATATCAATATTCCAAGTAGGTCAACATCACTTAAATTAAACTATAACTAGAAATGAAATTTAATGCATGCACACAAGAGATTAACAGTTTACTTTGATTCCACGAACTGATCGCGGTATTTTCCTGGAAAGCACCAGTGCTGAGTGGAGGAATAGATTGTGGCTGAAGCAAATGTATAAAGAAATGTAGAATAATGTGACCAACAGAGATAAAGTAAAGAAGAAATAATCCACAGATTTTACGTGGAATCGTGAAAAAATCACGGCAGAGGAAAAGCAATTCACTGTTGAAAAAGGGTACAAGAGAGAGCATACTAGTGGCTAGGTTACAGCAACACATATATTATATATTGTAACTGCTAATGTAAAACCCTATCATAATAAAAACAAATGTATAAAGAAACATATCATTAGATCACATTATATGTTAAGGGACAGAAAAAGAAATGGATGCAAAAGAAGTGAGACACCCACGGCATAACCATTGCCCCAAGGAGTGAAATTGCAAGACCAGTGGCACCATGCCCCTGAAGTTTTGGAACAAAAAGACCGGCCACAACTTCTTTGGCCACCGGCTTTGCATATCCAAGCTCAGCCATAAAGCAACCAGCAATTGTGAATACTAGAAATGCAATGAAGAATTCAAGTTTCCTAACCTGTTTAACAACAAAGAAAATGCAATGTCAACCATTGATTTGTTCAGGATATAATAATATAATAATTTCTATATCATATCAAATCATAGAAAGATGCCAGGTACCCATGGGGAAGAGGGCTGTATAGATTCTATAGAATATAGAAAACTACCCCATATTGCTGTAATGCTAAGAGGATCAATGTACTGAATCCTGTCAGAAGAACACCAACCCAAACTGGTATGTTGAAGAGCATGTTCAATGCAAAGGCTGTCCCAATTACTGCATACGCATGGCAGAAAGTCAAGATAAAAATAAAATAGAAGTTAAAGAGAACCCAAAAACATTATGTGATGACTTTCATTATTGTCATCCAGTAGTGTACCAATAACTCTAATCGTATTTTTCTATCAAGTGTACTAAATGCATCTCATGTTGTGGTAGGGGTGGGGGAGAATGTGTTGAATTTATTCAATACCATGGTTATTGTATATGTTTTCATTTGTCATGTACTCATGTTATATATTTCAAAAGCATTCCTATCAACCATCTAAGATCAGCATTAGAAAACAATGTATGATATGTACAATTTACAAATAAGTAGCAACAGTTCAAAAATATTAAATTAGCCTCTATACTATACCTTCAGGAATGTCACACGCCACTATGGCAATTTCAGCAATCACCCAAAGGATAAAGTTGGGCACCCGAGAATATTCAGCTCTACAATGCTCTGCTAGGTGCATTCCTGCAAGCAGAAAATAGAATTTAAAAGAATTGATAACAAAGAAGTTAGCATCCATTCCTATACTGATCAAATTTATTCAGTAAAAAAAAAAAAGAAGAAGAGAGAATTGAATCAAGTACCAGTGACAACCCCAAGATTAGCTGCCATTGTTTGAATTAGAAGTGCAGCACATGACGCCACCAATATGATCCAAAGTAACTGGAAGTATAAATGTGACAAAACAAAAATGGGAAGACTAGAGCATAGGTGTATAATAACCTATTTTTCAATGGAAAATGGATTAATTGCATTCAACAACAAATTTTAAAAGTGCAAAACAATCATCGATGAGAAACAACTGAAGTACACAACCACCATCCCCAATGAAGGCATCTGTGGAGGCATGATCTGGACCCAAAAAAATCACTGTCCAGCTCAAAATATGGACTTATTTAGTAAGAACACAAATATAACAAGTAATTGATTGTGGCTTTTAAAAAAGCCATGAGAATCTGGTAAAGTGACCCTGATAAATGCTATATATGCTTACAAATTTTAGCATTTATCTTACATTTTTCATTACTTAGAACTTTGTTTTAATCACTCTGATGCTAATAAATTTAGTGTCTTTAACTTTTAATAAATTTTATTAGTTTTTTATGTTTTATTGTAGGGAAAGAAGAAGAATTGAAGATTTTGAAAAAATAGCTTTGGAAGTTCAAATCACACATCTTTGGAAGCACATTTTGAAAGCCTAAAGCCATCATTTTCCTCTTTGCTAGCTGAGGCTGGACTTGAAAGATTTGAGGTTGGGCCAGAGAGTATTAGAAAAACATATTTGCTTGTTGTCCACCTGAGGCAGGACGTGAGAAAGCTAAAGCTGGACGTGGGAGTGCTAATGTGACTTAAGTGAGGTTGAAACACAAGCATAAAACGTCCAATTAAAGGAATTTTCGGGAGTTTTGATTTTGAGGAGCTATCTAGGGATTGTGAGGAGCTGGAAAGCTCTCATTTGTTCTCTACGGCTTCCTTACCAACTCCATTTTGTGCATGATTTTCCTTCATTTTTTGTATCTTCTTCTCTTCTTGTAGTTATATAATTAGGTTTACTCCTTGTGCGGATTGATATAACTGAATTCATCCTTATATTTACATTCAAGTTAAGAATCTATGTTTATTGTTCATTGTTAAGTATTCTCTTCTATGCTTAATGTTTGTCTTGTCTTGATCATCCATTGTTTGATTTTGTGATCTGAATTATCATTGAAAAATGCATTTGAACTTAGAAATGAAAAAGAAAATCTAATAGGTTTTGTGTCTACAAATGGAATAAGACTTATTAGTCATCTTTTGACTTTTATTCTTAAAATAAATCATTTGATTAGATTAATTAATGGATTGATAGTTTGGTTAAGGAACTTAAATTCTTTCATTTAAAGGATTTAGATTTGAGTATTTTTTGTGAGTTAATGATAATAATTGAACTTTGAACTAAATAAGTGATCATTGTTTGCATGAGGAGATGGTAAAATCAATCTCAACTCTTGTGGTTTTGTTATTTTACTTTTTTATTGTACTCTTTATGTTCTTAAAAATGTCAAAAATATTTTTTGTTTATTTATACTATTGTTATTTACATTTTCATAATCCAATTAAAATCTTGATTCCAATAGCCGTAATTTGTGAATGTTGTTGTTTTGTAAAATATTATGGGAGTTCTTGTGGATATGATCCTCATATTTTTCATTTTATATGTAACTTATGATTTCTAACAGGATAACTAGTAAACTCCAAGGCATACATACTTTGACTTCATAAACTAGTTCAAGACACCTCTTGTCTAGAATAGAAACAAAATGATAAATCCAAGTTGAAGCAACTACATGAAAATATATATACCATACATACCTCATATTTATATTGCGCTCCTGATTGAAGATCTGTCTCAACTGCAAGTCAAGGTGAAAATACAATAATCATATCTATGTTGGGAATATATTTCCTTTTCTTTCAGAAGAAAGTGATGAATAAGTGATCTTACAGTTTCCCGGGTCGATATATGCAATGGAAACTAGAAATCCAGGTCCCACGTATGCAAATAGGTTTTTCCAGCCTGTTGTCTGCAAAATACAAACAGACATAAATGATGGATACCAAGTTAATTTCAGTCCATGGCAATGAATATGAGTTACCGAAGTGTACTTTGCAATCAAATCACTAACTCGGGCTGTGCGAAATAAATCTTGATATTCTTTTCACTTCATAAAGTGCCAAATGAAAAATTATTTTATTTTCAACATGTCACCAGTCAAATAATTACTTGAAAGTTTACTACAGTGTGTTTGGAAATAGGTTGCTGAAGCAGATTATGACATTAGCAGGCTAAAAGCCGTAATAGTTACAATTGATAACTTCCATTGAAATGTCGAAAATCACATCTACTGTCTCTCTGGATCAGTAATCAAACATGTCCAAAGCTACTGACATAAAACTGGAGAAATTATTATTATATGGTTACTATATATGTATCTATAATTTCGGTCAATTTCATATGATACAACTGAGTATTTTATTAGTTTCATATAAAATTTGATACTGATCTATAAACACGTAGTCCTCCTAGATTATACAATAATTTATCTACAAATTTACCATAAAACATACTCTTATCTATTGTCTTTTGTGATACTAGAGAAAAAAAGAAGATTGACGTTATATTTGGTAACTACAGCACCCAGACCAGACAAAAAGAAAAGGTTAAAACACATTTTATGTCATATTTTTATGTTAAAATTAAGAAAAAATTATAATCAATCAGATAGAAAAAACTATAGAGAATTGGTTTTATATAATTTTCTGAGAAAAGTAAGAGAGAAAAAGATAATAAATTCTACAAATTGAATCTCAATAAATAAGGATTCCTCTTAAAATTAATTTGTCCAAGTCAACTCAAATGCCTACTTTGTGCCCCTTTTACGACTTATTCTCTTTCCATTTTCCATGTAATATTCCCAGCATCTTATGAGTATATGCAAATCAATCAAACTAAAAAAAATAAGATTTTACTTTAGCATTAGGATATAAACTGAGAATAAAGCATCCCACTATGAACTAATAAACCTTAATCTCAAACATAAAGCAATATTCGTGTATGTCCCACACAATTTTTCAAATCAATAAAGCAAACATCTTAAAATTATGCGAAGTCAATCAGTAACATTAGATGAACAATTATATTAAATGGCAAAACAAACTCACATCAGGTACAACAATTTGATCAGTATCTGAGTTTTCAATCAAGGGTGCATTCGAGAAGTTCCGGTTACCACCGGTGCTGGCAATGAATTGAGGTTGCCCAGATGATGAACCTGTCACAGTCATATTCTCTACTCCTTAATTTCTGCACCCAAAACTGAGAAAAAAAGAAGTCACAAGTCTTCAATATATTAAGATTCTAGGTAACATAAATGTTAAATTAATAAAAAAACTTGGTGAAGAACAAGAAGAATGAAACATGAAGATCGAGGTGTAAAGCAATAGAGAGGCTACTTGCTATATGAAGTTTGGTAGGTGGAAAGAATGAAAAGAGTCGGAGAACTGAAACTGCAAGTATTGTATATGTACTAATATGTATGCATAAAGGAAAAAAGAAGAGAGAGAGTGCAGTTGTTAGTAGTTACAATGATTGCGTACACCGTCCAGTCCACCTTTTGCAATACAAAACTCTTCTGAACTTAGCAAACTGCAGCCATTGTCCAGGAATGAATGTCCCAAGAATTGTCCTTATATCGTGAATGGTTAAAATGGAATAACTAATCAATACATTTACTAGATAATTAAAAAAAATATGGAATAAGTCAACAAGTATTTTGCACGTTCTTGTGGAAAAAAAAGGTTTATGAAAAGGAATAAGGTGTTTTTTTGTTGTCGTAATTTTTATGTCCGATGAAAAAAAATTATTGATTTGTGTGTATATACGTTGTCATTATAATGCTTTTTTTTCCGTCGATCATTAAAATTTGAGCGAATTAAATAGTTTAAATCATACTTATGGCACTTCAAGTGTGAGAAATATGTATTGTTTATGTAATATAATTAAAGTAACAGCACCTTCTTTTTAGGCATAAAGTAACAGCACCTATTAATATCTTATTTACGTGCTGCTATTCATTGTTTGTTGCAGTCGATCGCCATCTCCTCCTTCTATTTTATTTCTTAATCTCGGCTAATTTGTTTTTGAAGAAGTCAACTATCCGAGTGAGACATGATACTCAATTGAAAAATTGTGTTTGGCTTCTAACACTAAATATTGTAAACTATGAAGATAGTGTTATTTAGTATAGGATTAGATTAATCTATATATTTGTAATATATCGGATTATACTACATTAAATATTGAGAAATTGCTCTTGGTTAATTATACTTTTAATATATATTTTTATAAATACTAAATTTATCAATTAAACTGATAAATTATAGAATATTATCCTGGCGACAATATATATTATTAAATAATTTAAACATTCATAAACATGTGATTTGTTATTAAAAAAATTGATTGTACTTTAAATAGAATGCTACAAATTAAAATAAAATATTATGATAAAGTATTGATCAATTTTTAAATTATATAAAATGCGTGTTCTGCATTTATTCCATAAAAGCTTATTTCAATATAATTAGTATATTGATAACTGTTAATGTTTATAAAAAGTTATATATCAAATTAACATCTAATATCAGTTCATATTATTTCACGTAGACACAATACCCGTTCAAGGAATTTATTAGTAGACTAAGCGAATAAGATATTATTAGTTTATACCAAATTGGCTTAGGTGAACTACCCTGCTGCACGTGCTTTGAAAAGCTTCATATTTCATATATCGAAAAAGGGGAAATAAAAAACTGAAAAACCTATTTATCAGATCAGGGAAAGATAACCCTGCTGGCCTGCGGCATACTAGTGCTTTGATTTTTTTTTTTTTAATCAACCAAAATTATATGTGTATAATTTAAAAAAAATCTATGTCAAATGAATAAGTTAACTCATCTCTTAAAAAAAAAAAAAAGAGTTAGCTCATACCTTAAATTGAAAAACAAGTCATATTCAAACGATAATTAACGAGCCTGTATCTAGTTTAATCTAATCTTTGGACTCTGACCCTTCTCAACAAAGAACAAAGGAAATGCTTTGTTTTTTTGTTCTTCTAACTATAATGCAGGTAATTATTTAATGCACCAAAGCAAACACACTATGCGTTAAGTAATTGCCTAGAATGCAATGCGGGAAGCTGACAGGTCCATCAGGTGGCCCAAAAGCAATCCTGGCATGCAAATTTAGCGAGCCCAAATCCAAGTGATGAACTAGCTTTGTAATACCATTATAGGTTTCAGTGTTCTTGTGATCAACAGTGTTCCACAGATTTCTATTAATTTAATTTTCATAGTACAATCTTATTGTAAAGATTTGATGATTTAGATTATTCTATTTTTGGTTAAAGGCAGAAATACATTTGATCCTAAGATTTTTAAATTTTTTTAACTAAATAGAAATTATATCATATATGTCTTTTAAAGTAATTATTATAAAAACAAAATCTTATTATACATAAAATTTTATGATTGAACATCAGTCTAAAATATGTTGACAAACTTTGTTATTATTAGTAAATTTTAATTAAATTCTTAAATAAAACTACTAAGCTACTATCATTCTCGAGTTGTCACGTAGTAAGAGCTTATTTATTACATATTTATCAAATACTTTGTCAATGTACAGGGGAAAGAGATAAATGTTAACAACATATCACTTTGTTCTTTATATACTAATTCTTATTAAATTATATTTATGTTCATTAAATATGTGAGTCTATTTTCTATTTGATAAAGCAATTTATAAGTGAGTGAAAAATTAAAATATTAAAATACTCTTTTAATTTTTATAATGTTTATAACTTAAAATCTTAATAAATGCATGTTTGAGGGCTAAAGAAGAGAGTTTAAGGGTGAAAGAAGAAGAAGAAAAAAAGAGATTATAGATTCCAATCTACTAACTAATATTTTTTAAAAAATTAATTAACTAATATTTATCCATAAAAAAATCTTAATAAATACATGTTTGAGTCAGTTATATACTACTAAAAGAAAACTGTCCTAATTTAAGAAAATGACAATTTTCAATTTTCCCTCCGAGTTGAATGGCATGTCAGGAAGCAATATTATCAGGATAAGGGCAAATAATAGCCAAAAGAGATAGGGACACATGGACATTTCTAGTCTCCATTATCCAATATGTTACTCCCAAGTTATCTGGAGAACTCCTTCAAGTTACCAATCACACAAGGGATCCAGAAGATCCCCAAGCCTGCTAGCTATGTGGCAAATTTTTGTTTGTTCAACTAATCCACCTACCATTCATTCCATCATCCCTATAAGATTGCATGTTAATTCATTCCAAGCAGTGTCAACATCTTGGACTCAACAGCAACATCCAGTTAACAAATTAAGAGAAAAAGGAAAGAAGAATACAATTCCATTAGTTTGAAAAAGTATCAATTATGAATATTTTTTATGCATGATGATTTTAAATTTCACATCACACTGATTCTATCAATTTGTTTTGTTTTCAGCACGGCGTGTATGAGATCGTAATAATGCAACAAGCTACATATTTGACTTACGCAAATACGGCAGAGATTGTCTTACATACGTATCTAAATATATGAAATTCATAAGTTATAACCTATTATTTATTATATTAATTAAATATATTTTGTTATATATGTATGTTAGTTAATAATTATTAACAGTAGTATTACGTATTAACTCTTTTTAATTAATTTCCTTCCTTTATTATTACTTTTTTATTTTTTAAATTTTAACTTTCTAGATTTTGTCAAATTAAAGTAAGGAATTTCCTAGATTAAGTAATCAATGAGTGTTTTATCTCAAGGATTATTTGACAGATTTATTCATTACGGTTATAAATATCAAGGTAAAAGCAATTAATAATCTAAGAAATTAACTAATAAGAAAAATCAATTAATTGGTAAAAAATATTTTACGGAAACAACCAATAACCATATAGACAAGTTTATCACATGCAGAATATGTTAAACAAAATTACAGTATGTATCAATCGATCGAAACATGTTAACAAAAAAAATCCAAATATTTTACAGATATTAAACAATCATGATGATATTCCTATATCATAGCACGGCTTTGTCACTAAGTTAATTATCATCGCATGTCAACTACTGAATAAAAATAATCACCGATTAAAATCACGACTTATTGATATAATAGACCATAAAATAGTCCAATTATATAGAACTGTTCTTAAACCTGTAAAACTAGTTAAAAATCATTCTATAATAGATCATTTGGCATCGAGTATACTCATCACATGTTTATCTTTGTCGTTTTCTTTATAGTATGAGAAGTGCACTTTTATTACCAATACATACAGGACTCGATCAATTGTCAAACTAATGAACTAAACCTTTAAATATATATATATATATATGCCACTAATGCGTGCACACAGTCTATTTTAACGATGGTGCTGATTACTGAAAGCCAGCACATAATCCATTTTTAACGACGTGGAATCTGCAGAGAGGCTTCTTTGAGTAAAACTTTTTATCAATAACTTTAAAGTAAAACAATGTGAGACTAATTCTGGGTTCAGACAAGAGAAACTTTGAGTAATAACAAACTATATGTAAACCTTCTGTATATTAAAGAAATAAAAAAATGCAACAAAGTACGTTAGAAAAGAAAGAAAAAAATAATAGTTAGTTTTAGTAGTATATAAGATTCTAATCCTAATACGTATAATATCTTAAGACAAAAAGCTTTGTATTGGTTTAATACATACTTAAAAGTAACGCTTAACTTTTATTTTAATGTTATGAAATGAATATTATGTTATTTTGTTATATATTGCTTAATATATATTATATTAAATTTTAAAAAGTAGAAGTATTAGTTAGTTTTGGCTTACTTTTCGTACTTGGAGGAATATACGGTTCTTAATGTTGAACTCTAGGAATCCTCCATGGAATTCATATTGCTTGCCAGCCGGTTTTTATAACATTATTGTTGAATCAGATTTCCTTTGAATTCAGGCAATTATATATACTTCTTAGACAAGGGTGTTTCAAATCTCATACGTGCTACGTTTTAGTCCCGAATATATATATATATATATATATATATATATATATATATATATATATATATATATATATATACATATAACAGCCTTTAGAGATAAGGGTGTAGTTTTTGCAATTAATGATGGAGTCATATTTATTGTGAAGCCAATATATCGACCGACAGATGTTATGGCGAAGTTTAGATTGTCTCGTGCCCAAGTCAATTATATGTTCCTATATAGTTTGATGCTACTCTTTCTTTTTTTTTTGTTACATTCATTTTATTTTCCTCAGGCTTGCTAGCTCTCATCGTTATCTTTTAGTTGGGCTTAGGTCCCCTCTATTAAGAAAAATAAAGAAAAGAAAAACTATTCCCTCTCCTTTAGATTTTGATATACACTTCTCTCACACATGCCGCGGTTTGACTTAACCACTTTGTTTTTTAAGATCTTAATTATGTGCAAGAAAGGTGTAAAATTCACATTTTAATCCTCACATAATTGTTTTGTATGTGTTCGTTTTTAATCTTCAACTCTGGAAACAACCAAGACAAGCAATACATAATGATCACGATTAGCTTGAAAGGACTACGCATTAGCAAGCCCAGAATCAACCATTAAGCAATATGATTGGCGTGTGGCAACACTGATTAAAATTTCCAAATTGGATGTTCTTTTCTTTGTATTTCTCTTCCCCAAATAAAAGAAATTCATTTATTCGATTGAATAATTATTACATTCATATAATATTATAATTTATAACTTATTGGCGAGTGGGATTGTCACACCGATCGAATTTCCGAATTGGGTGCTCTTTATTTTCTTTGTATTTCTCTTACCCAAAGAAATTCATTCATTTGACTTAGTGGTTACTACAATCATACAGCATTATAATATATGTGCTTGCCTTTGACAGAAACCTCAAGATATATATAGACTTCTGTCTTATAATTTGTTATATTTTTTAAGCAACACAACTATTTCATTATAACCCTTTCCACTCATTGTAATAATCTAATTCAAACAATATAACCCAACTTTTTTGAATAATCGAATTCACTATTATAAATATTTCTCGGTCGATGAATTTTATACAAAGGAAGGCATAATATAATGTGTCAAACATCAAGCTGGGGAGAGAAAAAATAGTTTGAGTGGATAATCAGTGAGCTATGCATCCCCACTTACGTAACCTGCCTCTTGTGAGAGTACCACACAGATGGAAGTTCTTATTTTGTAAATAACGCAATTAATTAATTGACATGATTTGTAACTCAAATATAAAATTGTGTACAATTAATAGTGAAGAATTAAGAAGATGAACAAAAATATATATATATAGTGATAAAAGTCGTTATGTGTAATTAAGTAATAATTAACATGATCATCTTCAATATATTTTAGATAACTTTCTCATTTTTTTTTAGGGAATAACTTTTTCAACTTAAGCATATGACATGCATTCACCTAATCATATGATATGAATTGAGTTTATCGATAATATAGTTCTCTCACCAAGGGATTAATTATGTATTTAGGTGAGAGGCTAGTGTCGTGGAAAAAATGCATCATAATATATTTTAATGTCTATTTATAGGCAACTTGACAAGTTGAGCATGAGAAAGATTTGAATGAGCTGTTGAAATATCCACTGTCAGAGGGCATTTGGAGCCTCATTTTGACAAAACTGAGTATGATCCGAGTCAGCTGATGGTACGTCCTATGTTGTGGAGGTCCCATAAATCTTGATATATACAACCACTGTTGGTACTTGTTAGTGTTTTTTTGTGTACAGGGTACAAACACCATTCGCACTCGAGCCTTTTCTCAAAAGGGACACCTCCTAATGTTTCCTCCACTGGCACTGCCTAATATCCATTTTATTGGAAAAAAAAATAGAATTAAAAATAATAATATGTAAAACATTCTTTATTTTAAATATTTTATTAATATTTTATATTTTTTTATCTCTTCTTTTATTACATCATAAATTTTATTATATTTATATTTTTTAAAATGTAAAATAATATATGAGATGTTTATCAAATATTTTTTTACATTCAATGTCCTTTCGAGATGTTAAACTGGCACCACGAAAGATGGATCACATAGACAGCAAGGGCAGTTTACCCATTGGATTATTTTGGTTAAAACTTATACAGCAGGGGGACAGAACTGCAAAAAGGGCACAACCTAAATACTATAATAATAATTAACAATGATTAAACCGTAGAAAATCCCAAGCCTTAGCTTGCATGTCTTTCAATTTACCCTTTTCCAACCTTGTTGGTCCATGCTCTTTGACGTAAGTGGATTATGAATTTATGAATCTATGATTATGAGCCGAAGGTCATAATTTACCCCTTCAAATTCTCAATCAACGTATTTGACAAAAAAATGGTGCCAACACAAATTTCAACAAACCCCTAATTTGGGATGCATAACAGGGGTATCCATGATTCTTAATTAGTATTTAAATTTGACATAATTATTTTTTCAAATTTAATTTAATTTAATTAAAATTTCCAAAACTTAAAACTTGACTCACTAATTAATTTGTTTTTGGCTTTAACTCTTTTTTACATTTTTCTTCAATTAAAGTTCTATTTATTAATTTTATATTTAAAAAATAATTTTATGTTGACAAATAAAGTATTCCTAAATTATAAATATATTTTTAAAAAATTGTAATCATTTATTCAGAATATGAATCTTGAAAATTAACATTAAGTAAATGATTAATATATGAAATGACTATATACAAAATTACAATATTTAAATAAATACACCAAATGAATTACAGTTACTTAAATTTTATATATATATATATGTAAATATTAAATATCAAGTTTATAAAATTTAAATTTAATTTATATAAATAATTAATTCTAACTATAAAATAATCTTATTGTTAGATAAACGAACTTGAATAAAAATTTAACAATCAAAGTAAAATAATTCATTCATAATTCAATTTATTTATAGTCTAACACATAGTATTCAATTTATAAAATATATTTTTTAAAAAATAAATTTAATATATTAATTTTTAATTGTTAAGTACTTAAAATATCTAAGTTAGATGGCATGCCATGATAAGAAAGTGTGTCTCGTGCCCTCCAGTGTACCTTGTGTTTGGTTGGTATCCATCACTGCTCCAAGTAGGGTGGTACAGTTCTTCATGTATAAGGGCAATCCAAACACGCACCAACTTAATCTAATTGAACTGAAATTCGGTAATTAACATATACAAATTATTTAGATTTAAACATGTCATTTGTACCTATAAAATGATTTATTTTGATTTTATTATCTAAATTTACTCTAACATTTTACCAACAATAAATATTAAAATCAAGCATAAACAAATGTCAGATAATATAATTAAAAAAATAGTTGGGGTAATAAAATCAAAATAAATGATTTTATAAGTATAAAAAATATTTTAAGTCATATATTTATTAATTTTATTAATAATTAATCTCTTTTATTAAAATCTTATTTTAGTATAATTAATAATTATTTTTTTGTCAAATATAATTAACTTTTATTTAAATTTTGATTTGACATTCAACTAATTTTATTTGTTGAATCGGCCCATTTTAAATAAAATAATAGTATTCTGATTGTAACTTCATTCAAAAGTCAAAAATCAAATCCTAAAATTTATTAAGAATCCAAGTGCAATCACTTTTTTTTTTCAAGATTAAGTGCAATAAATTTTTAGATAAAATCTCTTCTTATAACTACATTTTTTTGAATGCATTTAAAAAAACATTTTTCTGAAATTGAAAACCTTAAGCTTGTGTTTTTTTTTTTACAGAATTAAACTTGTGTTTGGTAGGGAAAAAAATAAGAAAAAAACCAATCTCGTATGAATCTCACATATTCTATATTTTACTTTAATTTAAATCTTTTTCTTCTATTTTCATCCACTGGATCAAAGAGAGATTAATGGATTCAAGTCTAACATCACACTAATGTTGGTGCCCACTTGGTCTTTCTTATGCTCCATGGTCCAATTCCAGCCCTTCCAAATCTCTTTTAAAATAATTTGGAAGCAATCTACCCCACCTTCCAAAATATGAAAAATTATTAAGTGATCTTAAATCTTCACATCAGTTTTGATCCCGGTTAATAAGGTAATAATCATGAGATATATAGCTTAAAAGATACTTACCGGTGTTGGAGGAAATCAAATGTTTTGAGATTTAAGAAACAAACTAATCGATTTAACAGCCAAAAAGGAGAAAACCACAACTAATCAAATAATTAAAAATTAATTTCCAAAAATAAGTGCGAATCATCTACCCAAGTAAGATCTTCCACTGCTAGAAACGTTAACGCCCTCTATCTGCAAAAGATCATGGTCCTTTTTTTACTGCTAAAAAATAAGGTGCACACCTTGCTTTTAATAACATTTTACTTTTAAAACAATTTGCTTTAATTTGATCAAATGACTTTATCTCCAACAAAAAGAGCAACAGTTAAACGTCTTAAATTACGGCAATGTAAATAGCGTTGCTTGTTCTTTTATCACATCAACCTTCAAAAGCATCAAATAATTTGCTCTAGTTTGATCAAATGAGTATCTCTAGAGAAGATAACTTACGCATGTGTAAATTATATTTTCAAATTCATGATGAGTTGATGACTGTCGTGAATAAATTGAAATTGAAAACCAATGCATATGTAAGGAAACAACAAACATGTAAAACTGATTTGGAGCACCGAGAAGCGCTGAAGCAAGCTTAGTTTGTTTTTTAAAACTGATTTGGATGATTGATTTGTGTAAACGATTTGTACTTATTTTTTAAAGTTGATGTTACGATATGATTAATCGGGATTTCCACGTTTTCTGGCTGTTTAATCAAATAGTTTGCCTTTTAAATCTCAACAACATCTTGTTTCCGCTAACACAGTTAGCCTTTCAAAATTTCTCCCAAAATACCCATCAAACTTTTAATAACACTACACGAGGGACCCAATTAACCACCAACTACGATCAAACCAAACCCCTGAATCGGTCATCACCTCCACCAATCATTTTTCGTTTTGGTGAACATCAATCATATTCTGTTAATTGGAGCCAGCCAACTGAAACTCTAATAAAAAACCAAGACTAGTGCTGTAAAGTGAACAACAATGTTTTCACTTTTCCATGATTTGCGGGATTATTTTTGCTAGTATATATATATACTACTGTAGTGTAGTATATTCAAATCAAACACCGTCACAAACTCCACAGTCCAAATTTACATAGTATGTATGAAATCAAATTAAGCAAATCAAAGACAAACTAAATTAAACCACGACCATGATGGATCATAGAAAGTACTAGTACTATAAAAAAAAAAGACACAGAAATGAGAAATGACTTAGTAACTACTGTTGGAGTTATTATTAGTATCAATCACCCTGCCAGCTCCAAACAATGTCTTTGAGGGAAGGCCTCACTTGCTCCTCACAGAACTTAACATACTCCAACGTATCTCCGGCAGACTTAGTA
The DNA here is from genome assembly GCF_000004515.6 of Glycine max. NCBI lineage: Eukaryota > Viridiplantae > Streptophyta > Magnoliopsida > Fabales > Fabaceae > Glycine > Glycine max. The sequence goes on along the minus strand of NC_038243.2, from coordinate 1,808,935 downwards.
AACTCCGCCACCGCCACCTCCGGCGCCACCTCGAAAACCTCCACCGTCATCGCCAGCTTCCCCTTCCTCCCCTCCTCCGTCCCCTGCATCCTCACCACAAACTCCTTCTTCCCCGTCACCCTAAAGTTCAGCTTCTTCGCCACCGCCTCCACCTTCGCCAACACCGCCGAAGCCGAAAACTTGCATATGAACATCGACGGCGACCGCTTCCTCGTCTCAAACAAACTCCTAAGATCAAAGCCGTGCGACAAGGACGATATTATCTCGAACGCGTTGTAAAACGGCCTGGCAGGTTTCCTCATTGTAACCTCCTCCTCCTGGTTGTTCTCCACATCGTCGAAATCAATGTTGTCTTCAACGTAAGACTCCTTAATAGAAAACGCGATTGGCCTCATGAACCCAACTTGAAACCAAGGATCCCTCATTATATCAGGAATGGAATACCTCTTGCCAGGATCAGCAACGAGGAGATTCGAAATAAGATTCTTGGCCTGCGGAGAAATCCATTCTGGGAATTCATATTCAGCTCTGAAAGCCTTTCGGTAAATTCTCATAACGTTCTCACCTTGGAAGGGTAAATAGCCACAAAGCAAAGCGAAGAGGATTACCCCACAGGACCATAAATCGGCCTTTGAACCGTCGTAACCTTTTTTCTTTAAGACCTCGGGTGCAACGTAAGCAGGGGTCCCACACGGGGTTACGAGCATGCCGTCGGCGCGGCGCTGCTCCGGCAGCGTGGAGAGTCCGAAGTCGGAGACTTTGAGGTCTTCGTTTTGGTCTAAGAGGAGATTCTCCGGCTTGAGGTCGCGGTGGGTGACGCCGCGGCTGTGACAGAAGTCGACGGCGCTGATGAGTTGTTGGAAGTACTTTCTGGCGAGATCTTCGGTGAGTTTTCCTTTGTTGACTTTGGCGAAGAGTTCACCGCCTTTAACGTATTCCATGACGAGGAAGATTTTTCCCTTTGTGGCCATGACTTCCTTGAGTTCAACGATGTGGGGATGGCGGACGAGTCTCATCACCGACACCTCGCGCTTGATCTGCTTCACGAGTCGCTCTTTCTTGAGCTTCTCTTTCTTGATGACTTTGATGGCGACGCTCTCGTTGGTGTTGAGGTTTCGGGCGTGGTAGACTTTGGCGAAGTTTCCTTGCCCCAGGACCCGCCCCATCTCGTACTTGTTGAAGATAATGCTTCTCGGGTTAGGGGGGTGTTGGTTTTGTGGATCCATAGGAGAAGAAGTATAGTGTTGTATTGGGGTGTAGTGTAGCTGCTAATTGGGCCAGGAGAGAATGGACATTCTGAATAGGTAGAGATGGGAAACACCCAGATGGGAAAGATTGATGCTTTTCAGGAAGATGGTATCGGATGGACATACCACGTTCCGAAGAAAGCATTCAGAGGGGTTGAAAATCTTCATCATGCATGTATGATGAAGAAGATGCAAAGTAAAAAAGAATACCCAGTGGGACTGGTAGGAACAAGATGGTGTGTGATGGGAATGAGTAGATAGAGATTTCTATAGTATATAAGGAAAAGGTAGCAGCGGGATTTGGAAGAGGATAAGGGTGTTCAGTTCTAGATGAGCAAGTTATGCGGTGTAACGTTTGAAAGAAGAAAAAAAATGAAGGGGATAATTTGTTTGGGTTGGGGTGTGTGTCTAGAAAGATGTGGAGAAGAGGTTTAAGAAAGTGAAGAAAGAGAGATGTGGTTACTGTTCTGTTGCTGAGTATTTTGTGAATTAATAATAGAAGATGAAATATTCGGGGAAGCCAAAATTGGATCAACTTGCCTACATCACGTCTTGGGGATATAAGCCAATTGGTTCCCAAGTTCCTACTGAGCGCCGTTAGGTTTTGTTGTAATCATTATTGCAATCCAATTTGTATTTTTTTTTCTTTTATATATAATAATAATGAGGTGTTCATTTAAATTTTATATAAAAAAATAAATTATCTATCACATTCATATAATTTAATTTTTTCTTATCATCCTGAATCACTTGATTTAAATAACTTGATTCAAGACACAAATTATTATTATTTGTATAAATTATTGTTGGTTAAAGTAGTAACTCTTTAAAAGTTTTTAAAACTTACTTGTTGATTTTATAACTACTCAATTTTATTATTAATCTTATATATAAAATTCAAGACTTTCTAATAAGAATTAGACGGTCTACCCTCTTCCCAATTAAAAATTACTAACGTTTGTACTTATTTTCATACCCATATTTAAAGAAAAGTCATTTATAACTTCATACTTATTTTGTAAATAGCATTTTTTTTTAGTATTCATTCCTACTTATGAATATCAACGTATTCATACTCATATTTTTAATCAGCATCTTCTTAATTTTAACAAATTAGTAACATAAAATTGTTATTTTAATATTAAAGTTAATTGCAAAAATATTAAATATCTAACGTTTATTCTAATAAAAAATATTTTAAAAAAATTCATATCTTAATTATAAAATATTTAACTAAATTAAATATAACATAATAGTATGATTAATTTGCAACCATAAAATATAATAATTTAAAATTTCTATATATTGTTAGCGTTAAAAATAATACATTATCAATCAATTAAAATCATGATTGAATGATATTTATTGTAATATAAAAATCTATGAATATAATAATAGTTTTATTTATATTTAATTTATTAATTAATATGTAAAAATAGAACAAACTAGTCAGCAAAAGTAATTATATTCATATCTTAATTTTTTTAAGGATGATTCTCTCTTCATTAAATTTTTTCTATGATTGTGTCTTATAATTTATTAAATTTATCTTATTTTAATTTGTTCCTTGGGTGTCGCCAAATTGGCATTCGCCATCCTACATTATATATGATCTTACTTTTGAACTCTTTATGTTTAGTGTTACTATTCTTAAATAAATGAACCTGAAGATAGGATGGCGTTTTATTTATTTAAAAAAGTAACCCAACTCGGTGCCATTCAAAGAGGGAGATAGGGCGGCGCTTCTTTCTTCTGAAATAACAATCTATAAATTAAATGAATGTGAAAAACTTTTATATTATATGAGCATTATACATAAATTATTTGTTTGTTTTATTTATTCTGTGCCAAAAACGTAGCTGTTAAATGATAAAATTGTCTGTAAAAATATTCTATTTTATTTTTTTACATAATCAAATAAATGACTAAAAATTTTAATATTTTTTTATTCTTATTTCAAATATATGATTTCAATATCTATTCACCTAAGCAATGCATATTTCTTATCTCGAAAAAGCAATGTATCTGATCATTTGTCTGTATTCTCTCTCCTGTGTTTCATTCTTTTTTCTTTTTTCTTAACCAAACAGAGTATCAGATCCGTGGTTGGATTGGAATAATGGTCATTTGTTTTCATAAAGTTTGTGGGTTCCCGGTTAAAGTTAGCAGGGTTAATGATTAATTGAAAGGTAAAATATTATTGAGTTGATCCTTGAAAATGTTGTCCTAATAAATAAGTAGAGTGATAAAAAAAATTACGATCATTCATCAATCAATTTAAGAAAATGGTCGAGTGTTTTGGAAAAAAACTAATCATGTATCTATACTAGTAATATTATATTAATATTTGATATGTTTATAACATATATTAACTTTTTATACTAAAAAAAATATCTATTAACGTAATAAATCTTACTGCCACAATTCCTCTCTTTGGCATTATGGTTTGCTGATATCTTGTCAAATCATCAAAGAAGTATGAGTGCAGCAAACACTACGAAATCAACAAACTATCATACTATTAATATAAACATTAAGCTTAATATTTATATTCACGTTTCGATTTTCTTTAAATATAAGTTATTCCAACACAGTAATCTAAGGCAAACTTATTAGTATAACACATATATAAAGTGGAGGTTTACTCTTACCATTTAGTTCATTATATATCTAAACTTTCGGTGTATGTACTAATTAAAAAGAAGTCTCCTAAACAATTTATATGAATCAATTAAGTAATTTTTCTTCTTCTTATATTTTGTTTAAATATAGTAGCACATAGTATATGGTCCTCTCAAATTAAAAAAATCACATAATATATGGAATGGAATAAAAAAATGTTAATACTAGAAGATCGCAATTAATTAGTTAGACATCCCACCACACGTTAATAATGATAAATGGGCGCCGTTATCTTTCTAAAAAAATCCAAACGTGGTTTGAAACCTAGGTCAAGGGTAGAGAAGCGTGGGACTCCTGCTGACGTGCGTTTGAGTCGATTACAGCTAATATTAAGGCATAAAGCTAAAGCCAATGATCGAGTGTGGCTTGGATTCTTGTCCAAGTCTAATTCCAATGCCAATGCCCACATAACATTGTTCTTCAATATACTATAAAGCAGGTAGATATATATAGGTTTGACATGAATGGCTGTGGAGAATTGGTATCAATCCCTCATCTGTGTGGCCATCGTTTTCAATTTTCCATGGCCATATACAGAACCATTTAGCTTGGTTATCAGGAATTATTGACATGAGAAATGATATTTGTATAACAACAAACTCATACAACAAATTAGACTGTGCTTAGCTTTATCTCTATTTTTTGTTTTTTTTTTTATTTTCTAAAAATAATTTATTTTTGAAATTTTTAAGATTTAGAAAACATATATCGAAAAAAAAGTATTCTAAAGTGTAATTGCAATTTTATTAAAAAAGACTGAAAAAGTTAATTTATTATTTTTAGTTTTGGATCCATTTTTAAAAATACAAAGAAAACGTATTTTTTCTCCTATTTTTTTAAGATAAAAACAAAAAACACTCAAATTAAGTACAACCTTATCTTCTTATAAGAGAGAGAAGAAATATAATGATGCAATTAAGAAATATAGACACAACAATATTGAAAATTATAAGTTTGATTTGATGATAAAAGAAAAGGGAAGCAAGAAAAAGATTCTGGATTCATAGTTATCAAATTCTTGAGTTAACTTTTATAAATTCACTTATTTTTAACTAGTTGAATCATGTGCAAACTCTCCTTTAAGTCATCTTGATAGACTTTGAGTTTACTATCAAGTCAACAAATTAAAAAAAAAAAACCAAAACACAAATCATTTTAGGTTGTATTTTTGTGTGTTTAAGGTTCAATATACCTTCATTTGACATGTTGTTCTTGAATCGAAGAATCATCACCTCCAACAACATCAAATCCTCAATTGAAATGTTCTACTGTTATTATCACTTCCGTAAGTTATTATCTAATAATTATGCACTATTAAATTTGATTAGATATGTATTGTAAAATTTATGATTTATTATTTTACTTAATTATGTTGTTGAAATGTTTGATTGATATATTATTTATATATATTTTGTTGTTATTTTAATATAAAGTAAACTTTTCTAAGTATGTGAGTTGAGTCTATAGAATTTTTATGAATCTATATAGACTTTCGAGTTTGATAATCTTATTCTCACTGATAAAAAAAATTAATAATTAATAACTAATATTTATCAATAAAAAATATAATAATATCAATGTATTATTGTATAAAATGTTGTATGAGTGAATGTATTAATAATACAATTCTCTTTTTGGGTATAGTAAATAATGCAACTCTACTGTTATTTTAAGTAAACTCTATTACTATACGTAGTTGATTTTTCCTTTCCCAATTCTAGTAATATTATTGTACATAATAAACGCAGCCATCATTCAGTCGCCTCAACCATGTTATTCAATATAAAGGAAAATATATCAAACCAAGCCATTAATTCCTTCTCACTCTCTTTACTAACTACCGTGAACAAATTTAACTTATTCAAAAAAAAAAATGCTAACACATATGTTAAAGATATTATTAAGAAATTTAAAATAAAAATACTTTTATTTGGAAACTATAAATAACGAACTATTAGATGTAACACTTACACTTTTTATTTTATTTTTTGTGGCTAACACTTGCACTTTTATGTACAGAGTACAGACACACAGACAATGCAAATACAATATTACTTAGTATCCGTAGAAACATTAAAACAAGAAAAAAGAAAAATAAAATAACTAACATATCAAGTTTTTTTTATAGGGAAATTAAGTTTTATTAATAGAAATTAAGCTAATTATAACACATGAAATGTACAAACAGCAAAACTAAAGTATCCTCTCCGATTCTTTTTAGGAGGAGTGATAGATTATTGGCAACATAATTTCTATCAAACTCTTTTTTATTTTTAAATTTTATTGAAAACAGCAAAACTATTATCTTTAAATGATTAAAATAATGGTTTCACTTACTTAAAAGTTTTAGTACAAAGTAAAACACACACGTAAAACTATAAGTTTATCTTTCTTTCAGTTTTATCACAAACACACATCAAATCACAATATTAAAGATCCATTTATAATTTTTATGATGATCGATCGAATTTAGAGTGAAAAAAAGTGAAGAATAAAAGGATGTATATATAGCCAATCTTTAACCATACATGATTAATTCCAAAGAAAAAACACGTGATTAACAATTTTTTTTAGAAGAATATTAAAAATCCAATAATTCTTTAAACAAAAGTTATATATTAATATATTTAAATTTTCAATATTGATACATAGAATGTGAAAATGTACCCAAAAAATAATACTTAAAATGTAAAAATGTGTTATATTTTTGTATGATTCAACAGTTTGGCGTCACTATCGTTAAAAAAACTACAATTCAACATTGGCACAGATAACAAATTTCACTTTCATGAATGATAATCCAAGAAACAACTTGGGCAGAGTAAGTCCCAATATGTCAATAACGGATCACCTGATTTAGTGAAAATGAGTTTTATACATTTTTTTTTGCCCAAATTGGCTTCAAAGTAGATAGAAGAATAGGAATTGTAACATGAATTAAAGATTTGAGATAAGATATGCCGAACAAAGGAACAAAATAGGGTTCATCAGAACAATCACGAGACAGAAATAGCTTGAGGGAAAAGTAGGCTAAGGCAGAGCATATATGGAGTTGACCCTTTGTTTCTTCACTATTCCTATAATCCTATGTCTCAGATAAGATTTAATTGGCTATTTATAGATGAAATTCATTGTCACTGAATGAAAAAAGTGTAGAACTAATATAATCATTGCATAAATTATTGGATTTTTTCATCTAAATAATACAAAAATAAATAAACATTTATCTAAATAATACAATTTAAAAATATTTATTCCAATAATATAAAATATTGTTCATGTTAATAAATCGTTTCCTTGAAGAACCAATTTTTTAACAGTGTTATTTTTTTGTCTTAATTTAAAAATTGATTTCTTATTGATTGATTTTTAAACTAAGATTTCTTTTTAAAATTCAGTTCAGAACTGAGTTTTTTGTTTTGGTTTTTTATTTCTTTATTTTTTTTCTTTTTAATTATCTATGTGCTAGTATAGAAAAAAAAATTCCATAAGCTGTTAAATGAAATTTTGTATAATTTTTACACTTTTTTCTTAATATTTCATTGTTATTTTATTATGTTGGATAATTCAAATCACTTTTTATTTTCACTAAATAACTTTAATTATTCACTAAATCACTTATTTCATTTCACTACATTGTAATTATTCATTCCTACAAAAAAGTATAATTATTCGTTATATATGAAATTTAATTAGTTCTCTGTTTGTTTTGTTTTATCTTGATCTTTTTATTATTTTTAGGTTCGCTTAATTTAATATAAACATATTTAGGCAAAAAAAAATAATAGAAACAGAAACAAAAGTTAAAGCAAATCATTCATCAAGTTTCTTTAAGGAAAACAAGTTCCAGATTTATGAATTAAAAATATTAATTTTATTGTTATATTTATTCTATATTAAAATTGAACATATTTTATTTATTTAATTTGTTTAAGTAAAAAAATTAGATCACTTAAATATATGTATTTTCTTAAATGCTATTCTAGATAAATTATATTTTTTATAAATTAATATATATAAATTAGTAAAACAAAAAACAGTTAATTTTTAAAAAAATGTAAGAAAAAAAATAGAAAATAAATTTTAAAAACAGAAAAAAAAAACTCAATTATCATTTGAAATGAGTTTTTTTAAAAAAACCTAATTTAGAAATCAATTTCCCACGAACACGAATTGAAATTAATTTCTGAAAAAATAGTACAGTTCACGTTAGGAAAATCGGTTCCTGGATAACTATTTATTATTTGGATAAATATTTATTTTATTTGCATTATTGGGGTGAAAAAATCTAAATTGTTCGTCTTTAATTTTTTCACAGAAATTAAATTATATATAAGTCCAATTTTAATTTTCATGGTATTATAGACTTCAAATTTCATTATCAGATCATTTGTTGAAATGTTTTTATTAAGTAGATCAAATATAAAAGAAATTACATGTTTTAAAGTTATTTGATACTCCAGTAATTAATTTTGTTTTAATGTACAATATATTTTTTAAACATAAATAAATATTGGCTAAAAAATATATTTATAATTATTCAATTTATCTAAACTTTGATATACACACTTATCAAAATGATATCACACGATTCAGCATTTGCATTTACATTTACAAAATTTGTATTGAAAAAAATGTTATTAAGAAAAAAGAGTGTCTAAGATTTACTGAATAAATGTTTGAGTATAGCTTTATTAAATTTTTCAGTAAACTCTCAAATTAGTTCTAAAATTGTAAGTGTTAGTTAATTTAATCTCTATTTTTTTAATCTTTTTTAATTCTTAATCTTGAAAACTATTGATTTTATTTGTTTATCTCGTTTTTTCATTGACATGAAAATTAAAGTGATAAATTCGAATTCTAAATAAAAAATCAATATATATATATATATATATATATAACCCAGGTGATTGTCATTGACGAATTTAAATGAATGAACAAAAATTTTTATTTAGAAAAAATATTTGTTTTCTATTTTTAAAAGTTTATTTCCAAAGTAACAAACGCAGTTGTTATTAGTTTATTTTCATTTTGATACATTTTTTTAAAAAAAGAAAAGTAAGAAGAAAGAAAAACATTTTCTCAAACTAAATTATCCCTTAATTTTTCTATTTTAAACATGCAAACAAAAAACTGATATATTTTTTTTTTAAAAATGCAAACAATATCAAATGAATGCATGGTTTTGGCGATTTTCCCAAAGGCAGTCCATAGATTCCGACCCCTTTCCGGGCACCGCATTGGGCAGTTCTGATTTGAAAGCAATTAAAAAACGACAAGGACGTCAACGTCATACGCATTGCCACCCTCTCATCTCATCTCTTTAGAAATCTGAGAACCACAACCACAACCAATATAAAGTCCACGACCATCTATTTCTTCATGTCTCTTTGGACGAAATTGTTACAAAATTCTCATTAGAAATTTTAAAGTTATACTATATAACATTAATTTATTCAAAAAAATAGTTATTCAAATAACCCTTTGAAGATTTATTTTATCGTTAAATTAATTTTTTTATTATTGGTCTTTTATAAAATTAATATAATTAACGACATTTATATATTTGAGAGATTAATTTAATGACATCTTATTTTTTTTAAGAAACGAATTTAATGACATAACAAGTTTTTGAAAGATAATTTAGTGACAAAATATTTGAGGGATTAGTGTGATGACAATTTAAATATGACAATATAAATAGGCTAAAAAGGTCTAAGATATATATATATATATAATTTTTTTTACACTATTTATATCTTGTATATGTTGAGTTTAAGCGTCGAAATCCCTTTAAGTACATCATCAGGGTTTGGCTCACAAAAATAGAAATTCATTTCGAAAATTATACCTCGATAGATTAACGCTGAACATCACTGATTTAAATATTGTATGATGGTTATACGGAGATATTGAGAATCACGTATGATCAACGTGACATAAATCATATGTAATAGTATCCACACATTATTATATATGAAAGAAGGGGGAAGCTTTTCGGAACGGAAGTACATTTTGACCAAACTTGTAGGAAGGTTACTCCGTTTGTGTTTATAAATTTCCTTTATATATGGGAAAGTCTTAAACGACATTGCATTCACATCGATCTAAGTGAACCTACGTTCAATCTGTAACACCATTTCCATATTTGATATTACAAAGTCAAAAATAGAAGATGCTACGTAATTCCATGGGAATAATAGATTCGGTTTAAACGCCTGGGAACTCTCCGAGTTAAAGAAAACTTGAATTGCAGTGAGGAAAATAAAAATAAAATGTGTAACTACAGTGGCCTATAAACAAAGTTGAGGGCACGTTTTTTACTTTTGAAAGAAAGAAAAAATATATCGACTATGACGCAGTTAATCCTTATCAGTCATCTCTACATAGAGTCTCCAATACATAGATTTGAGAATCAAATTTTTAACTACATATTTCAAAGACAAGGTTAAAAGTTTATCACTGTCCTTAGTTATCCCACAGGTTAGCTACTTCGACTTGCCCAATGGTTTAAGTACCACATCACATGAGCGATGTGGCTTGGCATCGAAATTCTTGAGTGAAATACAATTAACAAAAACCAGGTTCTACTGCCTCATGATTTTCAAAGTACTTTCTTTTTTGTTTTCCTTGAAAAACTTTCAATTAATAAAGACCTAAAGTGTTCTTGAAACAACAAAGAAATCTGATTCTGAATTATTTAATGCATATCATTTCAATGTTGTAAATCACACTATATCTCATTTTTAATAACCTTTTTTACATAGGTAAGGTGACACACAATCAAATGGAATAATGTAAGGAACGTCTTAATTAGGAAGCACATACTAAGAAATTATCATTCCATATAATGAGGCGAACTGGTTATGTATCCTTTTGGGGCAACAGTTTGCTGTCCTTAAAGAGAGTTAAAAAAAAATACTGGTTAACAATAAGGCCCAAGTTACGATGGGCCCAGTTAGAACTCTTTTCAGCTATGTTAAGAGAAAAGGGACTAAATACAGTGAGAACTCTTGTTATCTTGTTATTGTGAAAAATAAAAACTATAAACCTATACCATTAAATCATATTACCTTTGCACATGAACGGATAATTGGTCTTTGCCCTATTAACCCAAGACTGCAGGTCCGAATTGATTCCAGTTAACTGACTCCTTCCATCTCCAACCAAGATAATAATATTTTTAATAAAAAAAATAGGTATGGAAACAGAAAATAAAGATTGGTAAGTTCCATCTAATCATTAGGATGAAAACAGAAAATAGTTTTTATTGGAATCGCAACAACAAAGTCGCCAGTTTATTGGAATCGCAACACTAAAGCAATCACAGCTAGTGTGATTTATTCCTCATCTACAATGCAATCTTGCCAGATATTCGTGAATTTGAGCAGCAAACTGGTCATCGCATTTTTCAACTGAAGAGGGAACTCTATGCTTAATAGTTAATAGTTACTTAATAGTTAATACTTTTTTTATCAGTTACTTAATAGTTAGTACTTTACTAAGCTGGAAGGCATTTGGGAAGAATTGGTGGGAATTTGGTCGAGTGCATAATTGCACCTGTGGCGAAGTCAAAACTTTGTTAGATAATTTGGATACAGAGTATCTAAATTTGCTTCTTTATAGGATTGGATGGATCAATCTCCCAATTTCGATTTCAGAGCCTCATGATGGAACTGATTCCCACCATTTGTTGTGATCCATTGATCCAAGAAGAAAAACTACGTTAGCTTGGAACGACTCAGCAAGAATCACAACTTGCATTTGTTGTGTCTTCTTCATCCAAGTATGGTCAAGATCAAAAACCCAAAGGCACGAAGAAAGATAGACCTATTTGTACTCATTGTGAGACATCCTTGGAAACATCGAGGATAAATGTTGCAAATTACACAGATTTCACCTGGTTATAAGTAATACAGATCCACCAGCAAAACCAATCACCTTTCTGATCATAGTTATGGTTTGTTTCCATCTGCCCAGCCCCGCAGTTAACTCCTCAACACCATGAGCAGCTTCTTGCTTTGCCACAATCTCAATTGGTTCAAGCTTCTCTGCAAAATTCTGAGAACCAAGTATTAGACCCACAGAATACTGGTCTTGTTCTGCCTACTAACATCTTTTCTTTTCCAGCACATAATTATAAATGGTTTAGACTCCGGTGCTTCTTGTCATGTCATATATTCAATTTTCACTCTCATACACCTTTCCAAAACAAATGTATCACTCTACCAAATGGTTTTAAAAATCCTATCTCTGCCAGTGGTTATTGGCATAGTTCAATTGACCCCTGATCGTATTTTACATGAAGTCCTATACATACCCATTTTTCATATCAACTTAATATCATTTAGTGCTTTGTGGATACATTATCCTTACGCTATAACTTGTTTACAAGATCATTGGGACGTCCACTTAAAGGGAGGCTGCTGATTTGCAGGTTACAGAAGCCCAATTATGGTCTCAGACAAGCTTTGAGACAATGGTTTCATAAGATCTCCATACCTGGCTTAACAATGGTTTCACCTAATCTAAAAGTGACTACTTCCTATTCACTGTTGGTTCTGGTCTATCCACTGGTGGTTTTCCTAGCTTACCTCAAATTTCCAAAGATATAAACAATCCTGGCTGGCCCAAATAAATACAATTTGACAGAGATTCAGCATTACTCCAAAATTTGTTCAAGCTCAAGGCTCTCTTGGGGACCTAAAATTCTTTAACCAAAGGCATTTCTCTATGCCAATGCACACCGTTTCTCTACTGGAATATATACAGGCTTCCTAGGGGCTAAACAAAACCAGTGTCGTTGTCTATAGATCCCAACCTCCAATTTAATGGGATGCTGGTGATCTATTAGAAGATTTATCTTTATAGAGAAGATAGATTGGTAGTTTAATGTACTTAATGACCTCAAAGTTGACATCACATGCATGGTCAAGAAAATTGGTGAGTTTATGTTTGCTCCAAGATCCAAGTGATCTACCACTTACAGGCTGTCCATCATGTCCTTCACCACTTGAATAGTGCTCCAATCCAACGACTTCTATTTCCAACTCAGTTAGGATTCAACCTCATGGCATTTGCTTTATGCTAATTGGGGCAATTGCCCACACACAAGGAGATCTACCATAGGGTTCTGTCTTCCTAGGCCAACCCCTAGTGTCCTGGAAATCCAATAAACAACCAATAGTCCCACATTCATCTGTTGGAGTGACTTGTGAGCTGCTGTGGCTCAGATAACTTCTGCCCAACTTTGGTATTACAATCCTAAAAAAAATAGTGTTTCATGACAGCCAATCAGCTATTCACTTAGAATCAAATCCTGGACATCATGAGAGATCTAAACAAGTAGACATCAATTGCCATTTTATCTGGGAACATGTTGCTTTCTTAAACTAGTTCGCATGAAAACACCAAATCAATTGGCAGATCTTCTTGTCAAATCCCTTCCAGCTGCAAAATCCAGACCTCATTGTCCGAGTTGGTAACAGTATATATCTGCCTCTCTACTTGAGTGGATTATTAAGCATGGCTAAACTAACTATCATTAGTTAAGTTAGTGATTTCGGTTTTCATTTGGTTACATTTAGACTAGGTAGTTGGGTTTTGTTGTGGTCGTGTATATAAACTCAACTGTACAAGAATTGATCGAAGGAGAGTTTTCATTTTTCACCAATTTATCACTTAATTTTAAAAGAGATCATTACATTTTTCTTGCATTAAACAAAATTATCTTAGTAAGTCTCTCTGACCAGTGGTCACCAAAATCTTTCGGAAATGTATCACTAAACCAGCAAAAAAAAATCCAACTAATGACATGTAATTAAACAAGACAAAAAAATTAAAATATCTGAAGCCCTGAAAACAAAACCTTAACCTTTCTTATTCTAAAGAGCATATCTATAAACCCATTCTTCATACCGAACCAAAATTTAAAACATCTGCCGTCATTGATATACAGATATAAGTGATGATAAGCTAAAGTAATAACTATTCTCAAAAGGTAACTTCAAAAAATATGCCTTTCTTTCCACAAGTCTCATAACTCTTTTGAGATGTAATATATTTCGAAACGAAAATACAGCTAATCACAAAAACTTCAAAAATCTTCCATAAGATCACATACTTAAAAACGATGAATGTCTGAATTAAATGAACAAAGAAATAAATAAACATATACTAACCAGTATCATCCTTTATTCATGATACACTCAACTGAGACCTAAACAATAGCAGAGTAGTCTCAGTCTCACCCATCAGCAGCAGCAGCAGCAGCACATTCAGAAAATGATATCCTCATCTTTGTCACCCACAGACAACAAGTTGTGAGCAGAATTGTAGGAAAGACCTTTGCGCAAAGGGAGATTAGTGTCAAGCTTGGAGTTGTTCTGCTGCAGCATCTGCCTCTCAATCTCCCTCTTCTTATACCCCTGAATCTTCTTCAGCCTGAAGAAATCCTCCCTCTCCAGCTCGTCCAGCTCTCCCTTGATGTAACTAATCGTGTTCTCCAACCGCGGCTTCACCACGTTTTCCAGAGCGTTAACCCTACGATTCGTGGTCTTGATGGCCTCATCCAGAGTCAGAAACGATGTTTGAAGGGACGCAAGTTCGACGAGCACCTCGATGGCCTTTATGTACGCGGCGCGGCACTGCTGCACCTGCTGCCCGCCGCGTGCGAGTCCGGTGAGGTCGTTTTTCGTGGCGTCGGCGTCGGCGGTGTAGTCGAACTTCGGGAGCTTCACGCCGGCGACATTCTCCTGGCGCGAGCGGACGCGGAGGGAGGCCTCTTTCACATTCTCGAGGACGACGTGCTTGATGTTGTCGCCGGCGACGTACTTGGCCTCGGTAAGCGCGAACGACGACGTTTTCATGATGTCGCCCATGGATTCTTTTGTGGAGACGATCTTCTTCAGGATCTGGCGGAACTGCACCGTGAGCGCGTCGCTCTTCTTCTTCAGGAGCGCGTGGCCGCGCGTGGCGCCGACCAATCGGGCCTTCACCACTCCCAGCATCGTCACGGTGGGGACCACGTTCAGACGCTGCGTTTGCCCCGACATCTTTCCTTTCCTTTCCTTTCTCCGGAACACAGGATCTGATCGATCAAAACCAATGCAAATTCGCGTTCGTTAAACGGAGAAAATTGAAACGGAGGATTAAATTAAATTAAAATGATTTGAAGGTGTAAATAATGTACCTGTCAGACAAGGAAGTTGCAGATGGAGATCGAGAGCACTGAGAGAGAATGATCAAGAGAGAGAGGGAGTGTGTCTGTTGGATCAAATGGTTTTGTTTTTTTGGGTTGGGAATAATGGAATGGGCTTTCAATTATTGGCTTAAGCTGCTTCCGTTTTTGTTTGGGAACCTTCCAAATTCGGACCAAGAGTCAAATTATCCTTTTCCATCCTATCCAAAATATTTTATTTTCCTTCCCTTTCTTCACAATTCATTATCCTCTGCCTCTTACCTTTTTCCCTATCTTTCATTGTTGTTGAAGGGTTTTTTTTTTTCTTTCTGTTTTCATAAACATAACATAATCATAATTTTTTTTTAGGATTTTCGTTACACAATGAAATTATAATTCCGTTGTATAACATATTTGTAACACAATGAAATTGAAATTTTGTTGTGTTACAAGTTCGTCCCTCATGTAACACAATAGAACCATGATTCCGTTGTATAATAATTTGTCTAACACAACGAAATCACGATTCCATTGTGTTATACAAATTATTACACAATGAAATCACGATTTCAGTGTGATAGATAAATTATTACATAACGGGATCACAATTCCATTAGGTTGCAAATTATGTTGCAAACATTTTTTTTCTTATAAATAACCAGTTTATTTTTGTATTGCTTTTGTAGGTCAATGGATTGAAATATATTTATATCTGATGAGGTTACAATGTTAAATGAATGAGAAAATATGAATTATAGAAGCTAATTATTTTACTAACACGACTTTTTATATGGAGTCAACCCTAAGGATAATGGTACGGAGAATGACAATGATGAAAATGTGGGTGGTGAAGACACTAAAATGCAACTGCAACCTAGCTATCCTGACTTTTCTATTTATTTCATGACTTTTATGTGTTTATGTTTTGTAAAGTCTTGTGTTTTGTTATGAAATAATTTTTTTGAATCTTTTAAATTTTTTGAGAGCACAATGAATTGTTAAATTGGGCTCAACTTGTGGGAAATGAGCACATGTTTCTGCTTGTGATTCATAAGTTAGAGGTAAGTAAAAAAATATGTTGTATTGGGTTGCGAAAAAAAGGAAAAGAAGTACAAACAATACAAAGACAAGTTAGTGTGCAAGTTCATTAGAATTAGAAAATGTAGGTATTCTTTTAAATTAAAAAAAAAGTTTGTGAGAACCATATGGTGGAAAGTTACTCTAGAATGTGGTTTCTATAACCATAAAGTGATGACAACACTACTTAGTCATTCATATGTTAATCGTTTAAGTAGTGGAGAAAAATTATGGTTAATCAATTGACCCAAAGCATGGTGAAGCCTAGTCAAATTTTTTGACAATCAAAGATCAAGACCAGACAAATCTCAACACCATCAAAACCATGTGCAATGAATGTCAAAGTTATCATCATGAACAAAAGGGACCAAGAATGGAAATACAACCTGATGAAGTTGATATAACACGACAAATATGTTTAGTGGTTTAGATGCCTAGACAATGAAGATGTTGTCAGAGATATGTTGTGGGCACATCTAAATTCCATCAAAACTTCTTGTTATGAATATCATACTTGCCTTGCAATATGCGATGATTAAGGCTTTGTTTCATAAAAGCATAAATGTGGTTGAGCAGAGGTGTAATTCTCTAGTATATAAGAAGTTATATGGCGCTTTGTATCGAGAAAAGTACAAGACATCATTTTCCTTGAGTTGCAACGGGTTGACATCGTAGATACTAATAGTTCTACTTGTGATTGCACACTTAGAGTTACTCACGATCTACCATGTGCTTGTGAACTTAAACAATTTATGAATATATATGGATCCATTCCCTTGAAATCCATTCATGTACATTGGAAGATGTTATCCATTCGTAGTTTAGAAGACACGGGTGACTCTTGGGAGGATTTAACTCTGACACATGAGATTGATGCATTATTAAAGAGATTTTCACAACTAGACGTGTGCGATAAAATCACCTTAAAGAATAAAGTCTGTGAACTTTCATTTTTTGATACCGCTTTAATGTGTTCCTACTCCAGAGAAAGTCAAAACAAAGAATGCACCAAAGTTTGTGAAATCCACCAAACGTGAACCTTAAATGTGAGAGCGTGTCAAAGAAATAAGCATGATGGTTGGTAGTTTGAGAACTCTAACCATGGCTTTCAAAGTTAGTTGTGACAAAAATGATTCATTATATGAATGAATTTCCCGATGAGTTGGAACAATACACTATGAACACTAAAGATGTCACATCAAATGGAAATTATGGTTACGAGACAATTACAACTTTGTTATGTCAGGGTGAGGAGTCTTAGTCTCTAGCTTACCAATATTTGATTCGGAAACTTCGAACATGACACTCTTTCTATGCTCAATTATTTGGCTCAGAAGAAAGACTGTTAGAATTAATAATTTTTTTGTATATTGAACATGACCCAATACCTAAAGCGAAGTAGATGACCATTCCGGACATAGGTTATGTCATTGCTAGTCGGTATAATGTTGTATTGATCCATTTATCTAGGTTGCAAAGTTGGACCTTCTTTCTACTTAGGAGTCTCGTGCCTGTTGCGTCCCATCTCATTTCAATTGGATTTATCAATGGAAATCACTTTATGTAGGTACTCATTATCTACTAAAGATATCATTTACTTTTGTAAGTTAATATTGATTTATTTGTTAGCTTCGTCTTTTGTATGACAATGTAGCTTTTTTTAAGGAATAATTGTCCCTTGCCTCCTATTGTATCACAATGGAGAAGATAATACACACCCGAAGCCTATTCATGGCAAAAGCCTTACATGAGATGCATTCAAGCTTTCAACTCAATACAATTTCAATTAACTAGAGGATCTCAATATGTAGTAGGTCTTTCTAAGGATTAAAATAATTTTAAACGTTCAACATGTATCCAATTAATTTTGTAGATGTGTATCTGAATATGTAGTATGTAGTAGACATTCTTATGAAATTTCATTTAATACTTAAGTTTTTTTTATCTCTATGTGAACATTGCATAATGAAATCACAATTGAATGCACAACATAATCTACCTCTAAAGCAACCAGTAGAGGAAAATGCAAATTGAGATTCCATTATTTTTTCCTTTTTTATTCAATTTTTAAAAAAACTTAAATGACATAATCAATATTTCGTTATGGTAAGGAGGTGCCAAAACAAATTACAATGGAATTTCGATTTTGTTGTGATAAAAAACTTACATAACGGAATTGGGATTTTGTTATGATAAAGGGGTGCAAAAAACATCACAATTGAATCATGATTCCATAGCTATGTCTGAGGCGAAAAAAATATACTGAAATTATGATTTTGTTATATAGTGGACAATGAAATCATAATTTCGTTGTGTTAAGGGGAACAAATTTGCTTATGCAACAAAATCATGATTTTATTGTATATTTAATTAAATGAAATCATGATTATACGGGAAGGATATTTTCAGAATAAAAAAAAGTTGTCAACCCCTTGGTAGGGGCAAGAACAATTCCATTGAGACTAATACCAATTCCTTTTTGTTTTCTTATTATGCATTTAACTTTTTTTGGGCTTTTATTTTGTAGTTCAAACTTCATATAAGGGCAATTGTTATATCTACTCCCTTTCTTTGCTTATCCATTTTCCTTTTCAATTTGTTTTCCAAAAACTACACTTCCCTATATACTTAAAAAATTGGAGTGAATAAGCAAAAAAAAAAAAAGAAGTGAATATAACAAGTATCTCATATAAGGCTCATTCATGTGTAGCCATTCTTGGCTGCTGGACCAAAACAAAAATGTAACCACTTTACATGTCCCAGAGTCCAAAAGCAAACACATCCAACTTGATCTTCTCCTCCATCTAATTACACTCCTATTCCAAAAAAAAAAAAAAACAACTCAAGCTCTATATCATAGACAATAACTCCTCTCTAATTTATATTTTCTTAAAATAAAATATATTACATTGTGAAATATATTTTTTTATATAACATGTGTATTTTTTATTGGAGACATTTTTGTTGGAATAAGATCATTAAAGTATCAAGATTTTTTTTCTTCAAATATTTAATGCAACTAAATATTTAGAACTCAAACTAGGGATCACTTGTTAAAATTATGTTTGAAAACACATTTTAGTTGACTTCTAGTTTTTTTTACTAACTAAAAAGTTTGTTTGATTGTCTAGTGAACAAACTTATTTTAGTAGATTTTTGCATTTTTTTAAACATGAATTGAAGTAGCTTTTTTTTGAAATACTAGTTTTTAGTTTTTTATATTTTTCCCTTTTTATTCTTAATAGTTATCAAATTTCTTGATTTTATTTTTTAAATAAAACATACTTTTATTACTTTTTTGTCATTTTATACTTTTCAACTACTTCAATAGTTAGTTTTATCAAACCCTTTTGATTTAATAAGCTAATTTTTCGGTTAGTTTTATCAAATATAACCTAAATTAAAATAACTTTATATTAATTGATTTATGAGTTTGATGATATTAAGTGTTGATGGACTGATTAAGAGACATGAAATAGGATAAAATAATTTAAGTTTTTGAAAGTGAAATTATTTTAAAATTAAATAAGTAAGTGGATATTTCTTTAGTTTAATTTAAAACATATTATTGTTTTGACATTTTAAATGAATTAAGAAGAAATACACTCTAACATGTTTATTTTTATTTAAAATATTCTTACTTTCTTTTTAGGTATAAATTTGATTAAGATTATTATAAGAGATGAAATTCTCCATTTTAAATATTTGACCGTTGAATAATCAGAATTCAAGACTAATTAGTGATTAAACTAATATAATTTGGAATTACCTAATTCGGATGTTTGATAGTAATTTCACTTGTGTTTCTAAAAAACCATGGTAGTAAGTTACAATTCATTCACATATTTCAAATATGAAGCTTGCTAAATATTTATTGTCATAATAATTATATGAAATATATTATAAATTATCCTTTGAAATTATAAATTCTGTGAAATTAATTAATTTTAAAGATTAATCGACCTTCATAATTTTTTTATTGATAAATATTTCACCTCCATAATTGAGTTTGCACGTGTGTGTATAGATAAATTATATATGGCGTGTATAGAATTGTGAACATATATAAAGTAAAGCTGGCCCATTTTAGTTAATTAACAAATACATGATTTGGGTAAAACTATAGAATGCACAGAACAATAAAATGACATTTTCTACAACACTCATAACAGAGAGTAATAATTGACGGACATTTCTCCACTTTAAACACTTAATTAACTTTTATTATAACCTATAATTCTTTCTCTAGCTATCTTTCACTAGGTCTTGTTTAAAGTAGACGTCTCTACTAAATATATTTTTTGTAACTTGCAGTGGACATTATAGGGATCCATCCAATTCCACACACGAATAAAACGTGGGAAAATTGTTTGTGTCCGATTGAAATTACGTGAACCAAGACAGTAGACATACGACTAGCTATACGGTACGAGTAAACGAAGACTTGCTACTTGCTAGCGACAAGTCTTCGCCGTAACAAAACTGAGCATGACATGCTATCTTTATTATGGACTTTGACCTTTTCACTACAAAAGAAAAATTGAAGTCTATTGGTCTGTTTTTGAAAGTATGTGTGAAAGGAATATATGTATATATATATATAATTTTAGTTCACTAATTGAAATTTAAATGAAATGAAATCAAAATAAATATATCATTTAGAAACATATATTTACAGGAGAGAAACTTTATCCTTTTGCCCTAATCCAGATTTCGTCAATTCTTATTATATTTCGGGTGCTTGTATATGATGATCATTTATACTTGCACCAAGGAAAATAATTTACATGAGGAACTTTAAACCTCACCATCAAAACTCTTTTAAATTATTTCTTTAGATAGTTACATAGGCACAAGGTTTGAGATTCTAATAACAATAATAAAATTTCAATCATGATTTTATGCAAATTTCTCAACCATCCGCGGTGGACGCTAGCGGGTCGGTGGCAGCTTCCTAACAATATATTTTCATTAATATCAACAAAAAATTGCAAAATCTTAATTTAACAAAATGTCCATAATGCACAATCGCTTTTTAAATTAACTAGAGACTTTGGTCAAGTTAGAGCTAATATTATTCTTGCCATAGACTCAAATTTGTCTTGGACTCCATAATTTTGTTAATTTTTATATTAATAATGTACTATATTATATAAATAAACATTTTCAGCCTAAAATAAAAAATATTTGAATACTAAAGCTTTGTATATTTAAGATCTTATGTATTAGTATTACAATTTATTGATCTGTATCAAATATTTTTTTATCAACTTTCCCTCTTTTTTCATTAATCCTAATATTTGCTGTTTAGATTTTCTTGCACATTTTTTCATTACTATTTAAATTTTTATTTTACTTCCATATAAAGAAACACTTAATATATTTCGTTGCTTACATATTTGATTCATATAAGATGTTTTTTAGAAGTAATTTTAACTGCACTCGCACAAAATGTATTTTTCATGGACTTGAGAATATATTTCATATTCACAACCATTTTAATGAAGATTCCATTTATTTTAAAATATATTACAAAATATTATATTAAATAGATTATATAAAAAATTATAAAAAAACCTATATTTTCTAATATATGTATGATTTATAAAAAAAGAATATGATGAGAACGTTGATAATGAAAAATGTTATTTTTAATTTTAATAACTTGTAACTGTAAATATATTTATTTGATTAAATTTTTTGGAAATTATTTTAAATATGATTATTAGAGTAATTATTATGAAAGTTAATAATTTTTTAATTATATGGTAATTCATAAATAAATTATAGTAAAAAGCTTCATGCTATTAATATGTTTTAACTAAATTTTAAAAATCAAATATTTATGTATAAATAAATAAAAATTGAAAAATAGTTTTTATTAAAAATAATATATATATATATATATATATATATATATATATATATATATATATAATTGTTAACCCGCACACACTCTTTTTTCAATTAGAATGTATTAACAACATACACCATAATTATTAAGGTTAAAAAAGTACAACCTCATTTATTTAAATTACATAATTTTAGGAATAGTATAGTAATTTAAGGTTTAATTTAACAAAGAAAAAATTCTCTCTCCTCTCCTATTCTCCCACGTATCCCGCTAATGTCTCCCATTCTTTTATCTTCCTTCATCTTCTGTACTAGAAACAGAAAAGCCTCTATAATCCTATAGACCCGAGAAAAAAAATTCATCTTCCCACCCACCAGTTCACCACCATCACAGGCTGAAACAACAATTCCAAGAAGAAGAAAATTCATTACGAATTTTCTAGTATACGACATGTTTTATTGCTATTTGCTAGTATACGACATGTTTTGTAAAAAAAATATGAACTTGAAAGAAAGAATAATGAACACCCTAGCTTGAACATTGTAAGAGCCATTTTTTTTTGTTAGGAAAATATAATTCTATTAAAGTGAGTATAAGTAATAGCTCCGTATAAATCAGATCAACTAGAATCCCAATTTCAGTTTTTAAAAACATCAAATAGCTAAATAGAAACAATGAGAACAAGACCATGCAATATCAATCTTGTTCCTTACTAGTATTTGTATAGCTGTCTACACAAATAAATAAAAAACTACAAATTTTGCTATTCGACGGTTTAAGCGCACTCCAGTGGGTTAGTGCTCTAATCATAAAAAGGGAGATGCATTAGCTTTGTTTTGCATGATATTCATAACGAAACACGTTCCACGATTGAGTCCCATAAAGATTCTGCATTCACCTCTTGGTTATTAAAAACAACATTGTTTCGCAATAATCAAATGTCCTAAACTGTCGCAAACCATAAGACCATCAATATGTCATTTAATTCTCTTCTTCCAAAACTCAAAAGGTGTTCTACGTTGAAAGTGTTCCTGTGATTTGTAGTGTAGAACCATTTGTACACCTAGCCAATTCTAGCACCTGCTCCATATACTTCATGATATTAGGCACAAGAAAAACAAGTATTCTAACGTTTCTTCTGGGTGATGGCATAATGGACATGAGAAGTCCATGTTGTCAAAACCTAATATTCCTTCTCCTCAAGTTTGATCTAGTTGGCAAGTTGTCATGCATGATCCTCCACCCCAAAAAAATAACATTTGAGGGCACTTAATATCTCCACAACTCCTCATTAACATTTAACGTCTCTACAACTCCAAAACTCCTCCTTAGAAGACTATATAGGCATTGGTAGCCAAGAAAGTTCCCTTGGGACATTGTGTTCACACCAACACATCCTTTTCATTTTGCTCACACCCCATATTGTTGAGTCCCTCCATAAACCTATGCAAAATTGATTCCTCCTAATTAAACCATTCCCTCCTCCACTCTAGTTTCCAAACCCATCTCCCTTCAACCCAAGACCCTACCTCACCAATCCTCGCATTCTTGTTTTGTGAGTTAGCAAAGATCATTGAATATCTCTCCAAGAGGGTTTGATTCTCAAGTCATTTTTGATGCCAAAGGCTTACATAGCCTCCATCTCCTACCTTCTACCTAGAGTTAAATTATCAAATACTAATGCCTTATCCAACAATTGATTTGTGTGTTAAATTATTATTTTACTAAAAGGTGTAAATTATTCATTATAAATTATCATCTTGTTAGGAAAACTTTTAACCGTTTTCTTTAGATTGAAATCACTCAATGGAGTTGTTGGTGGAGTGTGGCATCGTTCATGGTGGTGCGGTGCGAAAATAAGATGTTGTTGATAGACAGTGATCTATGTGAAATGTAATGGAACTAACAATTGTTCGTATAAAGTAGTTTTTTTTACTTCAATATATTGAAGAAATATTTTTTTAATAAGATAAATATAAATAGTTGTAAAAGATAAAAAAAAATTGATACTAATTTTATCATTTTAAACTTTATTATTTTTAATTTGTTATTACCATTTTTAGTAAAATTTATATAATTTTTTGTTCAAGAAAATATTATACTATTTTTTGCCTTTATGCCAGTGTTGATAGATAAGAGAGGAGAGATGATAAGGAAACGGAGGAGAGGCGGGAGAGAAATCAGTTTTATTGATGTAAATATTTGGAAATTTCATATATAAATAAGTACTTTATTTTGTTTTATATGATGACCTGAGAGTTGAGACAATTAAAAACCTATAGCCGCCCTAATTAGGGTTGTGACAAATAAGGGGCTCATAAACATAAATGTTCATGCTACTTGCCCAACCAATCAACATCAAGCGACAATAAGACGAGCACGTGCTCAGAATAAGACACAAGAATTTGAATTCCAAGTAATTTTTGAGTATTCGTCAACCTAGAACTGACATTAATCAGACATAGGTGAATTGAATGTAAATGCGGGTTCCATACTCTGCTTGTTTTGACTCACTGTTAGTTAACACAATTTTCACTCTACACGAGTTTATTCAGCAAACAATTTGCCCATGATACTCTATCAATTTTCCTAATTTTCTTCTGAAGTCAAGATGGGAATTAGATTCATACCTAATTGTGGAGTTCATCTTATATGTAGATTTTTTAAGGAAACCCCCACTAATTAGGCCATTACGGGCTATACGTGATAAGTACTTTGTTGATTTGTACTAGTATTTTCATATGGGGTGATAAAAATTACTATGTATTTTTCTCTTTTGTTTTATATTTTATTTTTATTTATCCGGATAAAATCGAGTGTTCTCACAATTCATTTTTTATTTTATTATTTTTATTAATTTCTAACATGCACACATTCTTTTTATTATGATAAATAAAAACTATGAATCTAATATACAATCATATAATATAAATAATCAAAATTAAAAATTAGTTAATAATTACATGATTAGCTTTAAAAAATCATGTATTTTTTAATATTAATTATTTAAATATATTCTAAGAATTTATATTTATAGTTGTCATGTTTCATAATATAAAATTAATATTTATAATTCTCATTTCTATTCATCACAAAAATTCACGTTTTTTTATGCATTATTACACACGTATATGAACTTGTTTTGATATAAACTTAAAGGACAACATAATTGACGGATGTTGTTCCAAACACACACGCTATATACATTAACATGAAAGTGGTGTCGACTGCACGTGAATATTGAACGTGTAACATTCTGCTTTGAAAGCCCACATGCTTATAGGTCAAGTTCTATTACGCTGTTCACCTTTCTTCTCTTACTGTTCCTTTTTCGCCTGCAGTCATTTCATTTTTTAAATTTTAGTTATTTGATATATTTTTGTTAGTTTTAAATTTAAATTAAACAATCAGATTACAACTTATTAATGATATACATGTATTTAGTCAAGACATGACGTCACTATAAGAAAATGTTATCCAATTATAAATTATAAAATAATATAATAATTATCAAAATTATAATAATATATATATATATTCTTGAAGACCGTATTTAGCAATTGAATTCACATCGGTAACATATATACTTATAGTATATTTGGATAGAGAATTTTAACTGAGGAAAGTAATTTATCAAAGAATTTAAATTTTTGTAATTTATAATTCATTATTTAGATGTTTTGGTGAGTTCAGAATGTAGAGGAACATGTATAACTAGTACACCAATCATATTTTTTCTTTTTTTTCATCCTCATAATTTTAACTTTTTTTTATCCAAACACAAAATTTTGAAAATAAAAGAATTTCAATTAAAGTATTTAAAATTTTTAAAATTTAAAATTTCTCAAAATTTTAAATTCCTCCATCCAAACACACTCTTAATAAAATTGGTATCACTTATTAATTTAATTAATGGGCCGTATATAAGTATGAGCTTAATTTTCATATATTATTTACATAAAATTTATATTATTAATTAATCAAAGATCAATTTAAGTATGATTCTTAAAATAATTATTAAAAAAATTAATAATGTATCATAATCTAAAATTAAATGATAACATATGTTTTTGATAAACGACAACATAGTATATTTTTACATTTTCAAGACATTTTAATTAATTTTTATGAGTATTGGTTAAAAAGTTAATAGATAAAAAGTCATTAAAAATCACAGTGAGATTGTAATGAACATTAAGATGATATGTGCTGATAATTTTTTTATAATTGTCTTTTATATTTTTAATTCCTTAGAGGCATTATCCATAATTAATTTTAGGTGGCGAAATAGATAGTTAGAATAGCAGCAGGGAAGATGCGTTTAACCGAATCTTAAT
This sequence comes from Glycine max, assembly GCF_000004515.6. Lineage (NCBI taxonomy): Eukaryota > Viridiplantae > Streptophyta > Magnoliopsida > Fabales > Fabaceae > Glycine > Glycine max. Next base: position 1,782,559 of record NC_038243.2, on the reverse strand, counting down.
TAGTTAGAGAAAAGGTAAAGAATAGAAGGTACCAAAGAAATTGACACGGATAAAGAGAAGCCGACATGAAGTCGTGAGTCGTGACTCGTATGAACAATATTATGTGGGGCATTGCGTTGAATGTGCTTATCTCATGCATGGCATCACTTTTGTTGACCATTTTACTCTTCAACTCGGTCACTGTTTTTGGTTTAAAGCAATCAAAAATGTGAAAAACCAAAACTAAGAGCATATTTATTTTTTTTTAAAATAATTTTTGATCAATTTTTTTATTTATCGAATTTCAAAATTAATTAGAGTTTTTTTCTTTAATGAACTAAAGGATTAACAAAAATAATAAAAATATGCTTGAATATTCATTCAAAATGCAATGCACGAGAAGATAAAATTAATGCTACACAAATCTCATTTTGTAAAATGAAGGATCTTGATGCTTTTATAAACTTTTTTTTACCTCAAAAATTCATTTGCAACAATAAAACAAACATGTATTAACTCAATGTATGATAAACAAAGTTAGCACAAAGATCTTAGATTTATTTATTTTTTTGGTGTGATTCTTTATTAAAATATTATTTATAAATATTGTTATAATTCTTTCTAAGGTAGTACGTTTTTACCTTTCAAATTTGAGGGTACTTAGGATGTTAAATTGGTTGAACTTCACAGGTCAATTCATTTAATCCACTAAAACAGGTTAGGTTAAGTTGGATCATTCTATCCTCCAACATGCTTAACCCACTAATCTAACATGTCATGGCGTGGGCTATCCAACATGGTTAATTAGCTTTTTTTTATAAATTGTTTAGTTAAATATTATTTTATTAAACATAATATTTCATGAAGTATTAATTATACATTTTATGTTATTTTTGTTACTTTGCATTTATTTAATTAATGATGCATGAACCAACAAGATTCAACACAATTGATAGATGATTGAGTTCTTTAGACATGTTAATATAAATTCAATTTTTTGGGAGAATATTTTATTGGGAGAGACAAGATAAATTAGGTTCTTCATCCTGAGCGGATTAGGGTTAAGTGTCTTAGTAGATGTGGGTGAAAATTGGGAAAGAAAGAAACATTAATATTACATCAAGGGGTAGTTAGGCTTGTTAGGACCTAACATATTTGCATTTTGAATTTTTTTTCCACCATCTTTATGTTTTATTTTTCTTATCTTTTACATTAAAATTTCTTATTTATTTTATCTTTCACTTTTTTTTTTACCAATATCATCCTTTACTTTAAATTTTTATCTTATCTTCTATCTTTCTTTATCTTCTATTTTAAATTCCTTATATATTATTTAAAAATTGGATTTACATCAATCTAAATATAAATAAAGTCCATATAAATTCGACACACAAACTTATAAGTATTTTATTATTTAAGATAAATTGGTTGACGCACTTGCCACACCGAGTTAATAAAACTTTATCCTTAGATTAGTCTTAAATAAAAAATTGTGGACATAATTAAATAATTAATCAATTTATTAATCATGCATGCAATGAATCCTACTTATTATGTTAATGAGGGGATCATATGTCCACATGTTAAATGTAAGTGCATTTATTAAAATGATTATTTTGAGTTTCTCTTTCCTTGTAAGAAGAGAAGTTAAGTTAAATAGAATTTAGAAAAAAATAATTATTTTTATAAAAAAAAAACTTTCAATTTTTTTTAGTAAACATAAATTTTAAAATGTTCATGGAATAAGTTTTTGTTTTTTTCTTTTCTCTTTTTTTCTTTATTTCAAATACCAAGTTCATGAGTACACTGTTTTAAAAACATATAAAATAATCAAATAATAGATTTATTTGTAATTTCTGTTTTTTTAATTTTTAAATATTTTTAATGTGAGTACTTCTTCCCACATAAACTAATTTTGAAACTGTTATTTTTTCTGAAATTCTATTATACGATACCCTTATCCTTTCCAGCCACTTGGAAATGTTTAATATTAGGTGTCAGGTGTATATATATTAAGATCCAACGTCAGCGGGTATATGATTGAATTACTCGATTAGATAATCCCCTCTTTTAAATAAAATTCGAATCCACCATTCTATTGGATCTCAATTTTAATATCCCAAGGTTTGCTTGTATTTGACATATTTTTTTTTTACCGATCATAATATATTGGTACAAAATAATTTTAATTGAATACGGTAATTAATTTTTATCAAAAATATAAATACATATAAAAAAATATTTTTCTGATAGATATTTTTCTCCAAACACGACTTACATGATATATATTTATATTCCAGATATGAATCTATAAGTTCAAGGCAGAGAGGAATTATAAAAAAAAGAGTTGCTTATCACGTATGGTAATGCATTTTCATTTTGATTATTTTGAGAATGCACGGCTGACATAGATTGACAAAGTCACAAATGAATCTACAAAGTCTTTCTGAAGTCTAATAATGTGTGATCGTTCCCTGCTCCTTCCCATTGTTTTCGTACTTTTAGCTTTCTCCTCTTGAATTCAAAACGAAAAAGCCTCTCTCTCTCTCTCTCTGCATCTAGTAGTTGCCTAAACCAATCAGATAAATCCCTATTTGTGATCGAAACCAAACCACAAAAAGAGTCAGACACACCCTTAATCTGATTTGTCGGATGTCCCTTTTTTAACTGTCTCTTTGTTATTTGAAAATCATACAATTTTAAAATTAAATCACAAAATTAAATATTATGAACAATCCAAAAACAACTGAAAATTTCAATATACCCCACCCGTTTTTGATAGGCATATGCATGGTCAAATAGTCTAGCAGTGGAGCACTCAAAAAAATTATTGGTTGATCTCTAACTATTATGTATTATTGTTCTGATGAATTTATCTTTATGACTTCTAATTAATTTTTTAATTTATAAAATAATAATAATAATACTTAATTATATATATTGTATGAAGATTAATTAAAACTTTAGCCGAAACGTCAAGATTACATGCTACATTGAGCGTATTCCAGTTTGTATTAATGAAAAAAAGAAGATTAATTCAAACTATGATAATTTCATATAATCTAATAATTTCTCCCTGTTCATATACATACACAGACAAATATAAAAAAAAACACCTTGTGGTTGAAGTTGAACCGATTCATTTCTTTTTCCTTGCGCATGTGTTGAGAAGTAAGACCACAAACATTTGACTTCAAAGAACTAATTGTCCATAAATGGGTGCTGTAATTAAATGGACGTGGACATGAGAGAAAACCTGTCCATCGTCCATATGAACGTGGCCGCAAGAAAATTCTTGAAAACCATTTTAGAAGTATTTTTTTTTTAGAAAATGATTTTTGATAAAACTGTTTTAGAAAATTAATCTTTCAAGATGGTGTGAGAATTACGGTATAAAGTTTTAAGTTTTTACGACGTGAATTTAAAAAACTATTAAAAATCATTGTAAAAAACACTTCAAAACTGTTGTGAAAAACATAACATTTTTTTAATAATGAGTTTTTGGTTTTCTGACTTCAATTCAGTGGATTGACTAATTGGCTCAATACATTACCGAGAGAGATCAGATCTAGTCGGTCTCTAAACTTTCTTATACGTCTCTGACTTTTTACTGTTGTTTTATTCGATCTATCTTATGAACTTTTTTATATAGGATAATTGATTTTCTTCTTTCTTTTATTTTAATTTCTCAAAGTCAAAGACTTGCGTAATTTGCAAAACACATCTTTAGAAAATTATTTACTGTTAACCCCCTATTGTTATTCATGTCCACTATTCTCAAGATAGGAAATGTTATGTGACAACCCTTACATTTGCAAACACAAGTTAACTCTTTTTAATTATTCACTCTGAATTAATTTTGACCAACATATCAATTAAGATTTGATTAATTAACATTAATAATACTCATTTCATTTCTATTTATAACATCCAAATTAAAAATAATACTTGCTTTCCTTTTATAAGAACTAATCCTTATTGTCTATTTGTCTAAGTTTACATTAATTGTTTTTAGACTAAAATAATTATAATTAATTGTATTGATAAGCAATTAATTAGAAGAGAGAATAGTTCATAAAAAAGAAGAAGAGTATTGATAACCTGAGTAGTTTTTAAAATATATATAAATTTAGAAAAAAATTATTACTATCAACTAAATTAATCACTTTCCTTAATTTTGTTGAATTAGATAATTCCTTTTGACTAAATCTTTCGGTTGAGGAGAAATAAATTCGACTAATTCGATGTTTGACAAATAGATGAGTAAACATTGTTCAAGAATTATTTTCCCTGAAGATCGAATTTAGATACTATTTAAATTATTTAATCTTAACTTTAATATATTAGTCACTTTTGTCCAATCATTTAATTTCTCTAGATAATTGTGTCTTATAAATAAAAAAAATATTATAAGTTTACATTTTTTTAATTGTAAGGATTATTATTTTTTATTTTTCTTTCTTTTAGTAAATCCAAAAGTGAAAATTAAATACAGTACATTTGCAGTGAGAAGAGAGAGAATATAGTAAGTAAATTCATAAATTTAACAGGATAGACGTTAGTGTCTTTTTCTTCTTCGAGAAATCATAATTAATAATAATGAAAAAAAATACTTCGTGTCTGAATTTGGAAGTTATTTATATATTAGTATGTAGTTAGATATAACTTATTTTAAAAGATATAAGTTGTTGAAAGTTATAAAACATTGTAGAAATTTATAATAATTAATAGTAAAAACATCTTGAAAAAAAAATGATACTGAATAAGATTATTTATTTTATAATAATTGTAGATGTTGGTCAAAATTCTAACATTGTTGATGAAAAATATGTTGATCAAAACTAATTGAGAGCAGATGATTAATAATAGTTAACCTGTGCAGGTTTTCATATTAAAGTAAAATCTTATGATTTTTTTGAACGTGAAACTGCACTTACACAGCCTTACTATAATATAGGTCCGGCACCGAAAGAAAATGTCTATATATGACCACAAATATATTGTGGCAAAAGTGTGTGTGCGTTACGCGTAGAAGATAGAAAGTAAACAACCCAAGTTTGCTCTTAGAAAATAGGAATACATGCAACGTGGAAAATGTTTGAAATAGTTAACGTGAAAACAAAGAAAGAAGGGGCCACATACAGAGCACCCCCACTACTTTTGTATTGTGTTGTGTATTTATAAAAGTAATTTAAAAGAATGAAGATAAGAAAGGAAGACGACACATGCCTTCTCGCCACTCCAGAGAAGCTATTTTTATTTTCATATTATTACAAATTAATGAAGTTATTCATATAAATATTTTGTTAAATTGCTCATTTCCCTTGGGAGTGAGATTACCCAAACATCGATTTAAAACACTTTTTGTCTAAGATATATGCAAAGGAGGTAATCTTGTTCACCCTGGTCATATTCCTGTCCCACCTATTATCATTTAAAAAAACAACACTTATCTCTAGGCTCTATCTAGTACTCATGACTATGTATTAAAAATAAAAACAAACAAGCAACAACTAAATAAAACAAAAGAACAGGAACAGCTTCATGGTTAATGTAATGGTCGTGCATGCCAGATATTTAATTAAACAAGTGGGAAGTGTCTCTTTCCACTGAGTTTCCTTGCTCAACTTGAGTTCCTCTAGTGCTGGCTCCGCTACCAGCTACCTCTATATATATGCTCTTATCTCCCTTTGATTTTCTGAAACTTTCGGGTCTTATCTCCAATTGCAACATACTAAGTGGGTTGGCTGGTTTAGATCTGAGCAACAGCTTTTAATTTTCTACTTGCTTGAATTTTATTGGAAGCCATGGATTGTTCATCATGGATTAACACTTCCTTGGATCTCAACATTAATCCCCGCAGAGTTCATGAAGAAGTTCCCGTAAGTATAGAAATAAAGATCGAATAATATTATATCATTCTTCTTGCGAGCACTCCCTGAAGCTCTTACGGGAAATGCTTTCATTCAGAACATATATAGTTTGATATGGGAGTTATTCATTCATTGTCGTGTGTTGATTTCAGAAGGAGGTAGAAAGCGAGCTTTTCTCTTTGGGAATGACCAAGTTTAACGTGGAAGAAGAGGTTAGTTGAGCAACAAGTTATATTAATTAGTTTCTTCTTCTTCTTCTTCTTTATCATTTATCAGATTGTAGAACAATTAATTCAAGGGCATGTTTACTTATGTTGTTTCAATTTTTAAATTACAAAATTTTCACTTTGTTTTTGTTTTTCTGGTTTTATTTTCAAAGATTTGTACAAAACAGATAACTATTTTCTGTACGAATCTTTGAAAATAAAAACTAAATTCAAAACAAATTAAGTGACAATCATATAAATTAAAAGTGAGAGAAGAAAATATAAACATGAAATGAAAACAGAAGTATATGGGTTTTTTTTGGCTAAAAACATATGAAGATAAAGGGTCCTAATATATGGATGCTATTGTTGGTGGCATTTCAGTCTACTAGTGACTTGGAGGAGGAACTGAAGCGGGTGACTGCAGAAAACAAGAAGTTGGCCGAAATGCTCTCAGTGGTGTGTGAGAACTACAACACTTTGAGAAACCATTTGATGGAATGCATGAGGAAAAATGGTGAAAAGGAGGTCAGCCCAACATCAAAGAAAAGAAAGTCTGAAAGCAGCAACAACAATAGTAATTTGATGGGAACTAACAATGGAAACTCAGAGAGCAGTTCTACTGATGAAGAATCTTGCAAGAAACCAAGGGAAGAAATCATCAAAGCAAAAATTTCAAGAGTTTATGTCAGGACTGAAGCATCTGATACTAGCCTTGTAAGTCTCTTTACTAGTACTCAATCTTTGGTTCTTGGACATGGCATAGACTATATAGGGGTAAGTGTTTGACAGATTTTTCATTGTGTGTGGTTTCAGATTGTTAAAGATGGATACCAATGGAGGAAATATGGGCAAAAGGTGACCAGAGATAACCCTTGTCCTAGAGCATATTTCAAGTGCTCTTTTGCTCCTAGCTGCCCTGTCAAAAAGAAGGTAAATATATATAATCAACCAAGTGCTAACTAGTAACTAGGAAATGGTTTGGTTTGGTTACTCACATGTTAGTAGGGAAATGGATCTCAAGCTAAGTTTGTTTTGTTTTTGGTTTGGTTATTCAGGTGCAAAGAAGTGTGGATGATCAATCTGTTCTGGTTGCTACTTATGAAGGGGAGCACAATCATCCTCAGTTTTCTTCCCAGATGGAAGCAACATCAGGTTCTGGCCGTAGTGTGACCCTTGGTTCAGTGCCCTGTACCGCATCTCTCAGCACTTCAACACCAACACTTGTTACCCTTGACTTGACAAAATCTCAGGGAAGCAACGATTCCAAGAGCACAAAGCCTAAAGGAGATTCACCTAAAGTACCTCAGGTTTTGGTGGAACAGATGGCTACTTCTTTGACCACGGATCCTAATTTTAGAGCAGCACTTGTTGCTGCCATCTCAGGAAGATTGTTGCACAATAATTAAATGGAATTTTGGTGAAGTGTTGCTAATTTAGTGTCAATTGTTTAAGTATTCCATAAAATAGAGATCATTCTTTAGAGCAAGGGGTCTCTCTATGTAAATACAACATGGAAGGCTGGGACATATTTGATCCTTTAAAGTGGAAATAAAGTTCCACTAAGGATGACATGTTGAGCTGATTAAACAACAGAAAATCAAGCTCTGCACCACCCTCTGCCTCATCATGATGGTAAAGATTTAGCAAGTCTTTTTTGGCTAATATATCTAGGATACCTCAAATTAAATTTCATAGTAGGTTGTAGCACACATTCTCGGAAAGATCTTTCATAAAGTGCATCTCTACGGCAATTTAATTTCTCCCTTTTCTTCTCTCACTACTCTCTCTGGCAAGCCAACTCTATATCTAGTCCTAGTTTTAGAATTTCATTTCAGAAATTATATTATACATTGATCAAGTATTATAAGTGATGGAATGTAACTCAAAACATGGAAAAATGAAAAAAGGGGGTCCGCATGATTAGAGTTTTCGATTCAATGATTGATATTTTGAGTAGTGATACGTAATAATTGAATTTGAAATTGTAAAATTGATTTAGTTTTATAGCCGTGTCAATTGATGATATAATTCCTATAAGGCATTGTGTTCATTTTTTTATGGAAGGTAAATTGAAATACAATTTTTTTTTTAATCCAGGAACGTCATACGATTGAGAATGGTTGTTTATTGAAAGCAAATCCTCGTCAATCTAACACAATTTTGAGTTTCTCTACAGTGTTGCACAAATCTTAATTTAACCGTAAGACAACAGTCTACCAAGCAAAAACCACACATTTTTTAGGCTGACCCTGTTGAGGATTTTAAAACATGGAAAATAATTATTTTGGGTTAAAAGGAATTCAAATGTGATTTTGAGACTTCCTAGTGAATGCTAGTTCAATCTTTCAAGATTCAGTGTTTTGTAGACCTGAAAAAAAAAAAAGATTCAGTGTTTCTAGCACTCTCGCATCCGTGATGAAGATTGCAACAAAGTCTCTAACAGAATATTTCTTTCCAACAAGACAACACATTTACTATTGGCGGTTACTCAGCCTAATAGCACTTCGACAATTCATTTTTTGCTCATTTTCAACAAATCCACTTGGCCTAGGCTAAATGTCTTGAACTTCTCATGAACTTAGATTTCAAGAAATTAGGTAGCGAATAGAAAGTAATTGGTACCACAATACTGAAGTGTTCAACCATTAGTTCAAAAAAGTCCAGCACCGTACCTTAATGACCACTGATCAAGTAGGAATTGGCGGACATAGTTGACGGTAAGACGGCAAAGACTTAGAAAGCAAAGTGCCAAAGTGAATAAAAGACCTAAAGGATTCTGTTCATGACCACAAAATAAAATAGAGGAAAAGGTAGACGAATTGCAAGTTGCAACTATGGCTAATTAGTATATCTTTTTTAATACACGAGAACTTGAAGAATTGCCAAGGTCATTTTGCTTTTCAATTACAACTGCCTTCAGGCTATTTCATTCACACCTGTATCGATTTTGTACACTCCACAATCTACTCATCCCCCCTTACAACTACCAGCTCAGCCATATGACCATTTTAACCAAAACCATCATAGTGCTACTTAGAGGTGAAGCTCAATTTGTTCACAGACAGCAACAGACCCACCGAGGTTGGTTCCTCGTTTGCTTTCTCTTTGACCTTGGAGTTGAGGGAGCTCTCTTTGCCCATTGCTTCTGCATTGGAGGTACACTCCTTGAATCTGAAGCAACTGATAATATGGTCATTTGTTAGGCCAGCCACTTGCATGAAAGTATAGATGACTGTTGGACCGACACTCCTGAATCCTCTCCTTACGAGGTCTTTACTTATGAATTCTGCCTTTGGAGATTTGACAGGTACCTGACGTGGGTACCTGAACTGGCTGACTATAGGCTTATGGTTCACAAAATTCCAAATAAATGTGTCAAAGGACCCAAACTCTTCAATTACCTGCATTGAAATGGAGAAAAAAATAAAAAAGACAAAATACCCTCACTGTTTGACAGTTATAAGCTAAGAAAAAATCAAGATGATACCATCCCTTAAAACAAGTTGAATTGAGAATTTTTCTTTCCTTTTCCCAAGTCTTCTTTTTATAATATTAGCCTATGTGTGGGTCAAGAAGCAGGTTTATTTTGTTTTTCTTAATATTTTCCAAGGTAGGTAGCAGAAAAGTTTGAAAAGTAAGGTAAGTGTATGGGTTGATTCACTTCAGCAAGAGCCTTTTGATTCAGAAAAAAATTACAAAGAAACTAAATTGCAATTGCAGGTTTTACACACAAGAATAGAAAAATAGAATATCAGAGTGGTTTACCTTACACATCTGACGTGCATTTTCAATTATGGATCGCAACCTGAGTTCGGATAGCAATGAGTTGGCAGGACTTCCTGGTGCAGCTATCTTTTTCTCATTCATTCTAGAAACAGCACTTGGATCAAAATCCAAAAAGACTTCCCTGTGTTCATGAATACGTTAAAATAGTCAATCCAAAGCTAAATCCCAAACATTTCTAGTGCATACTCTACACCAAAGATCTTCTGAGTCAATAAAAAACCAAATGAAGCACACGGAAGGAAATATAATGAGCCAATTATTCAATGGGCAACCTTTTCTGATGTGTGTGTGTAATATGCCAATAACATAATTAAATCCAGAAAATATATTTCACAGAACAATATATCAGTACCGAAATAACTGCCTTTTGCTAAGAATAGTAGGCCATGTGAGTTCAGCCAAGGCTCCAGAGAAGCTGAGCAACTCAAACAGTTTCCTACACAAAAACCAAATTTCAGCATTGAGACAGTTTCGACCTAGAAGCTGAAAACAAAACAGAAGACAGTGCCCTCACCAAAAACCCACGTACCTGTCATCATGAACAGGAACTCCCCATTCTTCGTCATGAAAAGCAATATAACATGGCTCTAAATGAAAGAGAACAAGTTAGAAAAAAAGAATATAAAATAAATTTGCAATTATAATGTTAATATAGCATTTTTTTCCTTGTTAAAAAGTCAAGCTCCAAAGATTATCATTCTATTTATCCTCCCATTCTAGGCTGTTACAGATATTGAAATTTCGATTAAGAAAACCAAAGCATATGCACTCTGTGAAATTTTAAAGCACTAGATAATGTCTAGCCATTTCATAGAAAGAAAGTTTTTATATGTGGAAATTCACCTCGGTGGCCGAAGTTGAAGAATGAATGAAAATTAACCCAACTTTAAAGGGGGCGACCAGATAATGCACTAGATGCTAACAGGCACTAGATTACATTAACCAACTTCTACCAAAATGACAGGACAAAAGAGCAATATTAACTAACTACTCCAGTGCAACAAAATAAATAATTTAAACACATGTCCACCACCTCTGGCCTTTGTGGTAAGGACAAGGGAGTAAATCCCAAAACTTTAAAGGGATAAAGGTAGAGCAAGGAAAACCCTTACATGCAATAAAGCACAAAACTGACACTAACATCACGTGACATGGGATATGCCAAACCCTAAGAATTGTAGGAAACGAGCATGGCACACACATGGGTAGTATATTAGGTGAGAGCATGCTCTAAATGAGAGAAAGTATTAATTAATCTTTCACCATACATTCATAAATGGATGGTCAAGATTATTTTTAAGTAAAACAATCTCAATCATCCATACATGAATCAAAGATTAACTCTTCTTCTTGCCTTTCACATTGTCACTAGATTTGATCTTTCTATATATTAGCCTCATAATTCATATTCAAGATTTACATTTTCAATAAATTTCCTAAACAAACTTTTCATGGTAGAACTATATATGTACAAATACAACTTTTTTTTTTTAAAGAATGTGTCCATGCTGGATCTGAACTGAATAGAATAATTTTAAATTGGACACTTGGAGATGAGTGTCAGATGTGTCATGCACGTATCCGTAATAGTCACATGTCTGACATGCATACATAGCATAGCACCAAAATGGAGTGTTTGTGCTTTATAGTTTGCATTGCATGTAATTGATGAGACATTGAAAGAATGCATTAGGGGGCGACCAGAATTTTGGGAGATAATCTGGTAGCATCATGAGCTGAGCTAACTAGAGTACTAGACTAACTGCCAAATGATTGATTTCCCTACACCTAGAAACTAGAAAGCACTATCACAACAGGACACATACATGGAGATATGATATGATATGACATATTTAAAAAATTATTGGAAATGATAAAGTTATAATACATGAAAATAGTACTAAGTTACTATTAATATAAAACACAAATCATAAATCAAAAGAGATAATTGATGTTTTAAAGGTGAGAATACATTACTGTAGACATAATACAATATAGTGAATCATTTAGCGTGGTATTCTCATTTGTATTGGTATAAAAAAACATGTAACAAAAATTGTAAAAATGCAGCTAGGATCTAAAAGTATCCGAAGTTGCCTTGAAGTGTTCAAGGGAAAGACACGGACATGGCTACTACTTTTAAGTGTCTATGCTTCCTTTATGCGAGATGAATCTGGCAAGGTAGATGCACAAAATGTTGAGCATCCTTAACCTGAGTTATACAAGAAGGCGAAGTACTGCAACCCTTGTCCAGCATGTCAACACCAACCTCAAATTCTCATAAATTGCAACCTTTAACTTTTTATCACTATGGCTAGCCGTGCCACACATTATCATTCACATGGCCAACTGTGTGCAAACATGAAATTGTTCATGCGTTTACAACAGTACTCATAGTTTTACAGATAAAGAAGTGTACTGTTACATAATGGCTGTAATTGTGTTTGAAAATTTGATGGCAAACAACACGAGTTTATCCCTTGTTAAAAAATAAAATATAAAATCTCCCAGTGTAAGAGCCAAACTTAGTAGGATAAGATCATGATTCATGAGAAGTCCAATTAGCACATTTTAATGATAAAATTATCATTTGCTTTATATAAAGAAAGAGATACATGATAGAAGGTGCTTTTAGAGCACCTTTCATAATGTTTGATTGGCTATGAACAGCAGAACATGCACATTACCAATTAAGAGATCATACTAATAGTTGGTAATTAATAATTACACTGTTTCTAAACATCCTAAAAATGCATTTCACGAAGACATGGAACAAAACCTATTACTATATCAAGCTTTCAACCTGTCAAAATCAAGATTATATCTCGACATGCAAACTGTCATACTCGGTGTCTAATATATGCTATACAAGGGACAAAATTCTAAATTGTTTCTTACTCAAATGACTAGTTAACTCACTAAACTGCCAAATGACTAGGAGGCTTACTAAGCTTAAGCACCAGAAAAATTCTCATGAACAATGTGCTTGCTTGCCTATCCTGAAATCTCTCATTTTCTACACTGCAGCTTTTCTACAATCATTGTCTTCACTCTCCCTACCCATACAAAGGGGAAAAAGCAGCAAACATGACATAGTAAACACAAACACCAATCCATCTCAGTTGTTTCCAAATTCACACTGACACCTCAAAACCAATAGTATCAATATCACAACTAAGAACAAATCAAACAAATAAGGAACAAAGATACCTGTATTTGGTGTAACCCAAGCACATCTTTTCTTGCCCTCCAAGCTATCACTCAAATCAGCATCATCAGAACCAGCCACATTGTCACAACTCGCCTTCTCCGTCTTAGGACCAACCTGCTTCTTCCTCAACGCCACACTAACCCGACGCGTCACCTTCCCGCTCGACGACGCGCCGCTGCTGTGAGTGGAGGAATCCGTCGATGACGTGTCGGAGGAGAACGAGGCGTTCATCGACGACATGCTTTTCAGCACTGCCTGGTGGTGCTCCTGCTGCCGCGAAATCGCCACCGCCGGAACGGAGACGCATTGCGGCGAATGCGCCACCGGCTTTTTCTCCGTCTCCGTCGACGATTTCTTCACCGGCTTCCGTCCTTCGACGACGGGTCGGACCTTGTTGCCGGCGGGGACGAGCACCGGGCGCGCGTCGGCATCGGCGACGGCCACGTTCATGGATCGAACTCTGGGTGGGCCCGACATTGCAAACCCTGCACTCTAGAACCTTCTTCTCAAACTCACTCTTAGCTCAGGTCAATGCCGAATTCCAAATTCAAAATTTAAACCCTTCCCACACACACACAAAAAAAAACTATTTCTTTTTCTAGAGAGAAGGTCGGGGATTTTGAATAGTGGGATTTCAATTTCAATGCAAAACAAAACCCTAGAAGGAGTGAGAATATGCTTTTTTCCAGCTAATTCTTACTAAGAACTCTCTCTTGCTGAAAAGGGTTGAAGTTGAAGCTTTAGATTGCTACGTTTGTGTGGTTCAGTCATGGAAGCTGAAATGGGAGTGTATAGTGCTGAGCAAGTTGCGGAGAAAAGAAAAGAGTGAGAAAGTAAATGTGTGGAGAATTTAATTCTTTTTGTTGGGATGATGTGAATGGAAAATTCTGACGGTAAGTTGGTGGTGAAAGCAACGAATCAAAAGGAGCGTGTGAGCGAGAGAGAGAGAGAGGAAAGTTTGTGGTTCACCAATCAGGGAGTGACACGAATGAAAGAGAAATTATCGACAACAGGACATTTTTGTCGGGCTCTTAATTCCACTGTGGTGGGAGTGAGATGGGACAATGTCATCCTCTGCCGCCGTTTTTGTAATTTTGTTTACCTTAAAACGACAACCATTGGTGTCGTCGTTTGAGAGAAGAAGAAGAAGATTGATGATAACAATAAGGGAGTAGATGGGACCCACTTATCCAGCGCTTTTCCACACATTCAAACGACTTCTAACTTCTAATCCAAGAACAAACTTGTAAGTTGAGTACAAGCAAGCAAGGCAAAAGAGAAGCAACATTGAAAAGCTCAATGGCTGCAACTTATTATCTACTTCCAAGTCCGAAAACTTTCTCACCTCTCCTCAGAAATCCACTTTCCATTCCTTCAGGTCATGTTTCACTGTTGGGTTCATTGGACTATCCATTCCATTGTTCCAGCAGAAGAGGAAATAGTGTTGAGGCCAATTGCAATGCAAAGAAGAAGAACCCTTGGTTAGACCCTTTTGATGATGGGGAGGATCCTGAGATGGAGTATGGTTCCTTGTTTGCAGATGGGAAGCAGGAGGAGGATCCTAGGCCACCGGATGACCCTGACAACCCTTATGGATTCTTGAAGTTCCCTTCTGGATATGCTGTGGAGATAGCATCCTTGGCATTGAAAGTGAGAGGGGATGTGAGGAGATGCTGCTGTGTGATATCTGGTGGTGTTTATGAGAACCTCTTGTTCTTTCCAGCTATTCAGTTGATCAAGGATAGGTACCCTGGTGTTCAGATTGATGTGGTGGCGTCCGAGAGGGGGAAGCAGACCTATGAGTTGAATAAGAATGTGAGGTGGGCTAATGCTTATGATCCTGATGATGAGTTTCCAGAACCTGCGGAGTATACTGATATGGTTGGAGTTCTAAAGGTTGGCCACCGTATATATTCTCTAAATATTTTGTGTCAAACAACTTTTGATGTTTTATCTAAGGAACTGTGGGACAGCTTAACGTGGGGTCTTAATGATGGTTGATTCATACTGCAAAACAATGAAGCACGTCACTTGATCATACAGCAGAAGCAGTGACTACTGATTTCTGTCACGCAATTGTGAAAATTCTATTGACATCTTACAGGATTTAGACTTTAGAGTGGCTTCCCTGACGTGGCATACTATCTTGATGGAATTCTAATGAAATTTGCACCTGCTGGGACTTGGCTGTACAATGTTGCAACCAAATCTAACAATTCCCCTGCATATGGCTTGCTACTTCCTAAGAGCATCTCTATTGCAAGAATTTTATTTAAGTTCTTAACTCTTTTTTAGTGAATCTCTTGTTAATCTCTCTGATTACACGAGAACCTGCCTTAAATTCTTAACTTTTAGTGAGTCTCATTTAATCTCTCTGTTTACACAAGAACTCCCATTTTGATTTGAAAAATTGTATTTTTAACGGTGAAGTAACTTAGGTTGTAGTTGCTATATAAAGAACTCCTATAAGAACTCGTTTGCTCCATCAGTATTCTTAACTTACACTAATATTTGAAGCTCTGTGGCATGGGTATAAATACTGATGCATTGCTGCATTGTGCTTACAGAATAGGTACTATGACATGGTCTTAAGCACCAAATTGGCAGGCCTTGGCCATGCAGCATTTTTGTTTATGACAACTGCCAGAGATAGAGTTAGCTATATCTATCCAAATGTGAATGCCGCAGGAGCCGGATTACTTCTGTCCGATACTTTCGTACCCGATAGTCTAAATCTCTCAGATGGAGGATATAATATGTGAGTTTATATAGTATTACACAATTATCTTAAACTTAGGTAGATTTTCATGCCCTCGGTTAGACTTAAAAGTAAAAAAAAAATTAACTGAAATGTACTTTTCGGGCATGTAACTGAAAATTTTGCAATGAGTTTGCTGGACTAGGTATCATCAGATGGTTGACTGGCTAGGAAGACCATTTCGAGAAGTTCCAAGACAACCAGTGCCACCACTTAGGGTCTCAATCTCAAGGAAGCTGAAGGAGGTTGTGGAGGCAAAATACGAAAAAGCAGGGGCAAAAAAAGGAAAATATGTTGTAATTCACGGCATAAAATCAGATTCAAAGGCCTCCATGCAGTCTAGGGGTGATCCTGATAGCTTGCTACCCATTGAAGTGTGGGCTGAAATTGCAGACGCTATAAGGTATGCAATGTTGCTCAATGAAACTCGTATTGTTTGGATAAAAAAAATTTGTGAGATATTTTAAATTCTAAGAATTTCAAATGCTTCAATTGAAATTTTTTTATTTTCAAAATTTTATGTTTGATAAAAAAATTAAAATTATGAGGGTGAAAAAAAAATGAATGTAAAGAAAAGAAAATATATAGTTGGTGTGCTTCTAAAGAGAAGAATAATGATGCGTCATGAGAAGTCATAGGAGAACCGGGATACGGTGGCATACACCACTACACCTAACCACAATATTAAGGCATCTAAGGCCGTTTGTGCGGACGAGCACCTCCGCCGCATGATGGGTAGCAACGACTGCTACTACCTGACTGGCGGGTGCAGTTTTACGTGTTCTCCTACGCGCACACCAGCTCAGACGGTGTTTCTTGAAGAAGAGGATCATTTGCGGGAGAAAATAGTCGCGAGTTCAAGAACGAGATCTTAGAAGGGAGAGAATGAAGGTTATCAAGAAAATACACAAATGTTTTAAAAGATTCTTGTATCAAAAAGAGAATTTCAATTTCTCACAAAAGAAAATTGAAATTCTACATTGTTAATTGATTAAAATTCTGCTTAAAAATTTCAAAAATTTAAATTCTTTATAAAAATACAAACAATAAATTTTAAATAACAGAAATTTAAATTATCTGATAACTTATTTCCTCAATTAAATTTTTTTATCCATACGCACCGGAGAAATATTCTTTAATGTCATAAAGAGTCTACCTCTGTCTTTTGAACTTTTACTTATTGTTTCTTAACGTATAAGACTTAATGACAGCTAGTAAAGTGCTAGTATCATATCATTCTTAATGATGTTCAATAAGTAAGTTCTCTTCTATCATTTTTTCCCCGTCTTCTATCATTGCTTGGTATGAATGTTACGGACAATATTTTGAGTGACAGGGATGTTACGCCACTTTTTGTCATTCCGCATGAAAAAGAAAGGGAAAATGTGGAGGAAATATTTTCAGAAGATGCCTTTGTTGTCTTCATCACCACCCCTGGACAGGTACTCAAGTATCTTCCAGTTATTTTGCAAGCACCAAACATATAAAGAAAAATTACATGCAAAAAATGTCAACATTAAACTGTGAAATATTGAATGAATAAATCATCAAAGAGAAATGCTAGTAACACTTTTATGTTAACACACATTATCATTGATTAAAATTTAATGAAAATTATAAATTTATGTGGGTTTTATTTTTTATTTAATGAGTTTATTAACTTTTTTTCAATTTTCAATAAATTTTAATCAATGATATAATGTGTTATAATATGTTAAAAAGAATGAGTTCCCAGACTCTATCAAATAAGATGATGAAAATAAAGGGAAACAGAAAGAGAAAAGACAAAACTAAGGGACAAAGCAATGAGCTTTAGAATCTTCACACAATACTAATTGGATTTCATTCTTTGGTTGTATACTTCAGCTGGCTGCTCTTATTAATGACTCAGCTGGAGTGATAGCTACAAATACAGCTGCTGTTCAGCTTGCAAATGCACGCCAGAAACCTTGGTAACTTTATCATTCAATTAAGTTATAATGATTTCCTAAGGGTGCCTTTATTTAGCTACGTATGGGAAAAAAAATGTCTAAAGTTGAGCATGGAACGTTTCTTTAAAGAATCACGCAACATACTATCATCAGTTCAATGATAAAACTGTTGCTCTTATCGTGCAGTATTGCACTATTTTGCTCTGAAGAGAAGGGAAACAAGTTTGTTCCGCAGGCTAAAGAGAAGAAATGCATTATAATATCATCCAAGACAGGAAAGTTGATAGATATTGATGTTGAGGCTGTAAAAAACGCGGTTCAAACATTCAATTTGTCTCCAGCTTTAGTATAGTGGAAGAGGGAAACGGGAAAGTGTTCTGAACCTCTGGTTAAGTGATATATTAACTGTCTATTTTTAATTAATAAAGACAAATGTATATCTACAAATTTATAGCTCAGTTCATGTTCTGAATGAGAAGACGGGAATGAAAGTGAAAACATTGTAAAAATAAGGGTTGAGAAAACAGAGCAAGACACAAAGAAAAGGTAAATCCATATATTCTTTGATCCACATACAAAACAAGAGAAAAAAAAAAAGGTGAATCATTATCAAAGGTGAGACATTGCATTCATTAAATTAATCAGCTATGGCTTTGACATGTTTGAAATACACACGTCATGAGAAACAGAAATAAGTTCGCAGTTCATTAGAAATAATTTGCTGGAATCAGAACATATAAATAGAGATGATCATTCCAGAGCAGAGGAAAGAAACAGCAACATACAAAGAATTTGGCACCTCAGGTGCTGCTAAATCCTCAAGTTCTTTCTAATCTACGGAAATTCAATCAATGGAGTGGTTTGGCACGAGTAGATGGATCTTCCTTTGATTCCACATGCATCATAAACACATATCCTAATACCCAAAGGAGAATGTATTGAAAAGGAACCCACAAGAAGCATGCAAGAAGACTCATAATGCTGCCAACGTACTGAGGATCTTTGATGACACCAAAAGGGAATTCAGTTACCCAGGGAATAGTTTTTCCAAAGCGTACACCGTAGTATGTGCCAGCCTCACCAAGTAGCTGATAAACCCTGTTATTAGCGAATAATACCATTATGCATTGACAAACATCAAAGCAAAACAGTCAAGTAACAATACCCTAATTAAAAGCAAGGCACACGAGAATATCTGGCCACATTCAAAGCTTTTTAAAATAAAAATGACGGAGGAAACAGGCTGGAAAATTCAGAAAGTGTTTCCTAAAAAAAATGGCATTCCTCTCACTATTATTGCATGAAGTCATAGGTTTTAGCCTCAATGACCATTGTACGCAAAAAACTATCAATGTCAAATATTGGGATACACAATTTGTAAAACATGACCTTTTATTTTAAAAATTTTAATTTATAATCACACAAGTTTTTGTGTTTTCCACTGTCTTTGGTGAGGCTTGGCAATGAAAACATCCCCTCTGCAATTAAGATAGGCTCATCCACAGAATCTGTTTAATTCCTGTAGCTTTTAAGCTATAGTCAACTCCCAACTCCATACCACGACATGATATATCTTCAATCCATTTTTATCCCACTTACGTTAAGAACTTAATCCATTGTACCAATTTGCTTAGCTAACTTGAGGCATTTATTTCATAAACAAACATAATGACCGTAGCTTAATACAGAAGCTGTATAATCTGATTAGCACATTTCAGTTTAGGTAGACGCAGCAATAATATAAATGATGTCTCGCATTATTAAGTTCAAGTAACCGACCACAATCATTGATTGAATATATATATATATAGGATCAGTTCCAAATGCCTCCCTCGCAACAGTCACAACAACAAGCAAGCTCAAGTCTTTGTCTCACCACCAAAGTAAACTCACCACTGCAAAGTGGGAGACTACCAAAACTTCAAAAGTATGAAATTAATCACCATGTGTATGCTTGGATTGCAGTTGGAGAAGTTCAAAAGTACTAACTTTAACTCTTAAAGCAACAATTTCTTCTTTCTTCATTAGATGTCTTGGAATTGTAAACATGCATTGATATTCCCAAAAGCATTTTTCCAACTTTAATTCAAAGTACATAACAAACTCCTTTTCCTAATAGCCAACAAAGATCACAAAAGTAAAACATTCCTTATAGTATTATTCAACAAGCAACACAGTTTTTTTTTAAAAAAAAAAGTGTTCCTTTTCAACAAAGGAACCAACTTGACAGAGGCCAGTATAAGATCCAGCATACCCAGAAAAGAAAACAAGCAGGGAATGAGTTAAAGAGATGAGCTGAAGTTTAGGAACTGGCCAAAGGCAAAGAGGGGCCAGAAATAGAATGGAGGAGGCCAGTGAAAAGAAGAAACAGAGAAGAGAGAAACGAACAGGATGAGCTTCAAGAAATGAGCAACGTAAGCCATAACCTTAGATGGGTCTCGGGCTCTGCCACACAAGTCCACCCATGACTGTGGCCAAATCCAGAGGCAGTAATAGAACGGAAACGGTGACAAAACTCCAACAGCCGCCGCAATCCCATCACTCTGCAGGTCCTCTTTTTCGCTTCAGATATGCCTTTTTCTTGCTTCTCACCAACCGGGGCACAGTACTGTCATGTTTTTTTCTTACGTCCAAAACTCCAAATAGTAGTAATTGTTTTTTTTTTAAAAAAAAATCTAAATATTTATTAAGGAAAGTAGCTAGTTTTAATTTTATGATGGATTAATGGGTTAGTTTTTTTGGACAGAATTAATGGGTTAGTTAACTTTTTAGTTTTTAGTACAAGATTCTTTTTTTTCTTTCTCTATGAATAAATTTTGTCAAATTTGATCCAGCATAATATTTAATTTTTTTTAACTTTTTTTTTACAAAATAAGTAATAAAAAAACTATATACCAAAGTAAATAGTTTTAAAACTACTCTACTTTGGTATATAGTTTTTTTATTACTTGTTTTTGCAAAAATGTCTAATTTTTTAATAGTCCTTCTCTTTGCAAATTAAATGCTATATGTGTTGAGTTGGTTTATAGAATTGAAACATCACAGATTAGTGGCTTGTTTGGTTTAAAGGATATAGTGAAGGAAAATAAGTGGTTGAAAACAAAATAAAAAATAAAAAAAGATAATTTTTTAAGTTGTTGGATAGGAAAGAAAATAAAAATAATTAAATTTAAAGAAATTGTTAATTATTTATTTGTTCCTATAATTATAATAACTTTCACTTTTAGTTCTTATACTTAAAAATATTTTTTTTGTCTTTATATATATTATTTTTAATCTCTTATATATTATTCTAAGTTTTATAATTAGGTCTTACGGTGAGGATTAAAACAAATTAAAAATGATATGATAAAGATTAAAAAAAATTAAAGTATAAAAAATATTGGAAGATAAACTTCTTCCCCCTCTCATTTGATTGCATAAGAAGTGAAAGAAAACAAAATTAAAAACACGTTTTTTTATGATGGATTAATGTGATAATTAACTTTGAGTAAAATATATATTTACAGGAATATTTTTTTTATGAAGAAGATTTTTTATATTTTCCCTTTACAATAGAAAACATACATTTTTTCTAAAAAAATTACTACTTATTATGTATTTTATGTCTTCTACGCAGAAATTATCTTTACTACATAGTGCAGTGACACAAATGCCTACAAGCTTCAGTGGGCAGAGTGACTCAACAAGCAATAACAAAGTAACTATGGAATGGACATATTTAAAAAAAAGTGTAATCATAGACAATTTCATCTCTTTACACGAAAAAAACTTCTTTCCTTTCCTCTTATCTCCATGTTAGAAGTTAGAACGGATCATATTTTCATGTGATATCTTCACATTCTTTTCTTTCCTTCACTTTTTGTTGATGCTTTGAAATAAGGAAGAGATTAATTATTTTAGCTAGTTGTCAATACTTGTCATTCAACTCTTAACCCTTCCTTTTCTTTTGAACCATTCAAAACATAGTGTACGTGTCATAAGCTCATTCCACCACACAAGACTTGATTCCAAGTAAACAAATACTCCATCGGGTTTATATATAGAAAACAAATGAGTCAATATTTTTTTTTATTATAAAAACATGAACCCATTTTTAAGTGTACTAATTATTAATTTTTTTATATTCTTAATTTATCGTAAATCTATTTATGAAATATTTGTTCATTCTTCATATAAGCCACATTCATTAATATTTCTTAAATCATGTGTAATATCAATAAATATTATCACTATTTAGATTATTTTACTCTGAGTATTTTTTATTCTATAAAGGATCGAAGAAAATATTAATTATGTCTTGAAATACAATAAGTACTAACAAACAACTTAAAAAAGGAATTGATCCAATAACATGGGCTTGGACATTGCCTATTAGAATTGACAAAATGAATGGTTCAGTAATTCATATGGCAAACGTGAAAAATAGACTAAGTGGAATCTTATTTTTGAAGTATAATCAGTTCTGGTGGCTCGTTGGGCTGACCATGTTGGTCCACTTTATTTTTTTTTAAGTATAAATTTATACAAATTTTAAAAAAGTAAAAAATATCAAATCAAAATAGATTTAATTGAATTTAAATCTATGTTTCTTGAATTGATCCTAATCGGATGGGTTCATTGGGCCACCCCAATTTTATTTGGACTAATATTTTTCAAGTCTAGTTCAACCCGTCTCAATCCATTTTGTCAATTTTACTGCCTATACGGTTGATATTAATTACGTATATATGTATAAGTTAAAGAACGTTAGAACAATAGAAATGCATCTCTACTTGAAATCAAACCATAGTTCGACCATCTATAAAGAACTTCAATAATATTAATACGAAGAAGAAGGTAATGATGTCTATGACTAAAATGCCTCACGCTTTTTCTTCTTCTAAAAAGATGGATTTGATCCATCATTCCAACCAAGTCATGTGACAAAAGATATTATTCTAACTATTCTAATTCAAAATGTAATCTTCAGAAAAATCATGAAACTTAAGACCTATTTCGATTTTTTTATTTATTTCATATTTTCATAATATTATGTAAAAGAAAATCTCATCTTATTCTTATTTTTGGTTTCATTTATTTAAATATTTAAAGAATGGAAATAATATGATACTTTTTCGTAATTATTTATAAAAAATATAGATTTTTTTTTTCAAATAAACCTACTCTTAAGTAGTATAAAATTATTGTTTTGTTTATAATCTGCTTATTGAAGTGCAACATCGACCATTGAGTTGGTTATTATCTGATTTTGAGAAAGGAAAAAAAAGGAATAACAGTAGAGATAATTATTGGTAAAAATACCTAAGAGATGGGATGAGACGACCACACCAACTTTATGTTATTCTCATTGATCTATGCTTAGAGTATTAATGATTTAGCACTGTTTTGTATTAATTTTTAGGTGATGGACCACCTTGCTATGTGATGCCATGCGCAACAAGAAAAAGCTTGTAAACCCAACCTTTCATTAATAACAATGTAAGCAATTCTTGCGTTTTATACTAATGTCTAATGTGACCAAAACAAAGGAAATAGATACCTATCTCTTATTATTTTGGAATGTAGCTTTCGAGAGGTGTGCATCAATGGCTTTCGGCAACTATATTTCTGTTTGTGATTAAAGGAGATTTGCGAGCAGTCAAATAAGTCTTGGAAAGAAGAGAATAAAGACAGGGCACATTAATTGAAGTAAGACTAAACAAAATAGATTTAATGCAATCAGTAAACCATAAAATAATAATAATAAAAACAACAATGTTAAAGAATAATTTTTCAAATGCTGGAACTTTAGAATCACATTTAGTAATAACATTTATATTTTAGACATTTTAAATAATTATATTGTTATATATAAGAAATAAGAATAAACAATTAGCTTAGTTGATAAAAAAAAACATTGATAACAATTGTGTCCCGGGACATTTTAAATAATTATAGTATTATATATTGTCCTTAATGATTTTGTTTCGCTCAAGCGTTAAATACTTTAATCTAACATCTAATAGAATAATGTTTCAAATGACTTCCTATATAGATCTTATCTCCTTGTATTTACTTTCTAATAAGAGATAATTTTCACTGTTGTGCCTTTGTGAATCCGATAAATAAGTCCACCTTAATCGTTGACAGATTCCTTAAGAATAATTTTAAATCTTCCTACTTCATCCTTTTACTACCTTTTAGAGTAAGTTTTGAATTAAACGTTTTTACTTTTTATTCAATACTAACCATAAAAGATAATAGGAAGACTTGCAGGAGGATTTAGCATTATGCATTTCTTAAATATATATATATATATATATATATATATATATATATATATATATATATATATATATATATATTATAATGAGATTTAAATCTATGATTTAATGCACACGGTCTAAACCTTTTAGTACTGAACCAATCTTAATGGATACTTTTCTTATACTGATTTGAATGAGAGAGAAAAAAAATAAAAAGAAGAAATATAAATAATGGTGTGCTTATTTTCTCAAACAATCAGGAAATAAATCTAAGCATAAAAGCCTCCATCGGCTAGTCATGATTCTTGAGTAGACAAGTAATAGAACCAAACTTAGTTAATTTTCCCCTCATTAAATCAGGCAGTATGGGTTAATCTATTAAGCAAATTTTAATTAATTTAGTGCATATATTTTAAATATACTCGATGATTATAATTTGTGTTTTTCCTGTATGGGTTAATCTATTAATCAAGTTTTAAATAATGTAGTCCATTTATTTTAAATGTACTCGATGATTATATAGTCGTGTTTAATTTCCTCAATATATAGTTAATATCCAAACAACATGATATTCTTATTTCTTAATTAGTTTATATCCATTTGGATGAGAAAGCCAATGATTTGAGACTACATACGTACATAACATATATCCCCCCCCTTCCCCAGGTAATAATAAAGTCTTTTCATATAAGTGTAAGTTGTTTGCTTTGCTTAACCTTGTTTATATGGTTACTACTGTCGGTATGCATCCCTACATAAATTTACTACATCCTTTCTATTTGTTAGACTTTCAATATTAAACTTGCTTTTAGACTAATGGGGAATATTTTTATATGTATGGTTAGTATAATGATCAGGGATAAGCTGTATTTATTTGCTTATTTTTATTTTTCTACTTTTTAGGTGATGGACCACCTTGTTCATGTGATGCCAAACGCCACAACTTAAAGGAAGCTAACCATTGTTTAAACACAAAGTAAATAATTTCATGTGTTTTACTAATGTGAACATAGAAACTAGATGCATGCCTATCTCTAATTTGGAATGTTCCTTTATGTAGTGGCACATTCTTTGAACATGCATACCTCTTGCAAGCCCTTTGTTTGTTGTGGAAGATTTGATTCACTCATGATAGTGTATTTAACTGACATGCATATACATACTTAATTAGGCTACCATCCGATAGAATTTTTTTATTTTTTATTTTTACATACGGACACATAGATTTGATCTTACTTTCTTATTTTTCAAGAATTTGACTTATTTATTGGGAGGAAATTATATTTTAAAGAATAAAGATATTATCAATGTCGTGTCACATAATTGACAATAATCATACTTTTAAATATGTAGTTAAGGATATGATTATTAGATTTGTATTATAAAAAAATATTTATTAAAAGAGATCATCTTCAATAAATATTAGTATTTTTGACTAATTAGTCTTTGACTTTTGGTCATAAAATACCCTAGACACTTAAAAAAATGAAAATAGTAATAATTGTTGATTAAAATATGAGTTAACGGTTGATAATTTAACAATTTTATAATTCATTATATATATATATATATATATATATATATATATATATAACTGTACTATAATCTTAAATGTTAATTACTAATCAATGATTATAATTTATTTTATTTTTTAAAGTGCATTACTTCAATCATAATCACATGAGTTAATTGGTACAAAAATATTTCAGCTTAATAAGTTGTCTCAAGCTCAAACTTTGAGCATGCAAGTGCTTTAAATATTTAAGATAAAACTGTGTTGATCATAGTAATCCTATTAGGCTTAAGTAAAATTGTTTTTTTTCCTGTAAAAGATAATTATTATATGTACCAAAAAAATTAGGCATGACAATGGGATCTGAATCTGTGGGGCCCGCCCAAAAATCCGAGTTGATCGAAGTCGGGATTGAATTTTCCCCGATAATCAAATTCGGGTTCAGAGTTGGGGATGAGATTCTCAATACCCGTCCCGCTAATAATTAATATATATAACACATTGAAATATGAAATTATTAAATTGAATTTTATGTTAGTGTTAGATTGAATTTTATGTTTTATTTAAAATTATATTTTTTATTTTATAAAAAATTATATTTTTTAATAAAATTTTATAAAAATGTCGACAACGAGGCGGGCAAAACCCAACCCCGTCGGGGACGGGGATGGGTGTAAATATACACCCACGTCGGTTTTGGGAGCGGGGATGGGGTAAACAAAATCCAGCCCCAACCCGTCCCGTTGTCGTGCCTAAAAAAAATGCATCACTTCACTAAAGTCCTATTTGAATTTTTTTTCCCATAAAACACTCATAAAAAATAAAATAAATATTTTTTTATAAACTAAATTTAAGTTACGCACAAGTGTTCATGGATAAATTTATCCAAAAACATAACCTAATTTGAGGATGCAATTTTTTTATTAAAATCTTTTGTGGAAAAATTTAGTCATCTTGGTTTTTGCTAGACAATTCAATAATTGAAACGTATATTTTGATAGGACATGAAAAAACTTAAAAAAAAAAATAGATATTGTAAGATAGTCATTATAGCGGCATTAATTTTAAGAAGAAAATATAATATATTTGGTATTTCATTTACTTGTAGAGCGTAAAAGTTTGAGGGTCAGTCCCTAATCTTTAAGAAACTAATGAACACATAAACCGTGGAATTTAATAATGCAAAGTTAGTTTTTGAAGGGAATTTGCACAAATTCCTACGCAGTCGCGCCCACTTAGACATTACTAATGTTAATTTTTCTTGAATCGTATATATATTCAGCGAAGACTAGATAGTGCGTGAATGATTGCAATTTCTATCTAGTCTTTACTTTACTCAAAGAACACAAGAATCTGGCCAACATAATTCTGTCATTGATCTCAGAAATCAGAATTGAATATTTATTTGCTGTTGTAATTAATCAATTACGTATTACGTATAGTTAATGACAACCAAATAAAAATTAATCAAACTTGTGAAACTGGTAGGAACAAAGGCGAAATAAATTACATATAGATCTATTTTAGTAGACCAAGGGAATTTAGATTAAAAACAAATACAAAATAGATGAGTGGTGTGGTACACTGCCACTGTCCTACCCCCAAACTTCGTACTTTCATACTGCTTCCTTAGCCGTTACAAAGTTTACACCTTTTTCAATTTCAAATATAAGTAAAAAAAATAATCATGTATGATAATCTAAAATATAAAATAAATCTTAATTAACTTTATCATATTATATTCAATGAGACTATTCTTACATCGTCTTATTACTTAAGATTTTATTTTCATTTGCTAATAAAAGTCCGTTTAAGATTTTTTAAATCAAGATTAATAAAATTAAATAGTGTTAATAAAATTACTTAATCAACATAAATTATTATTTTTTGTTTATATTCGAGACTGAATAAAATATTTTTATACTTTTAAAAGTAGATATCCTATTTTGCTTGAATTTTATTTTTATTATCAAATACAAACTAGCTCGTTTGGAACATTTTTTAAATAATAATAAAAATATACTTTTAATAATTAAATGCTTAATATCTATTTAAATATTTATTAATTTTTAATATTTATGATTTTGAAAAATAAATTATGCTCTCCATTAAATATGTATCATGTTCATTTCATTTATCTATCCATTTGATAATGAAACAATAGAGAGGGGGACAAAATGAAAATGGTCTTAACCCCCTCGATTTGGGTTATTCAAGATGGAGGTGCTTGTAAGAAATATTTGCACACCTAAATTGACGAAAATTCATGTATAAATCAGTTATGTCGGTCTTAGATATCATTATTTATATTTTTAATTAAAAATTAATACGTGGTTAAAAGATAACATATTTTCTTTTAATTATTATCATTTTTTTTACTAAAGTAAATTTTTAATTAAAAAAAATAAAAATATACTGATACAATGATTTGATTCCTAGAGTAACATTTATGAACAAACTGATGAAGAGTGACACATGGAGATTTGTCAGGAGTCTACGGCCTAACTGATTTTAAAATCTATAATAGTTAAAAACAGTTTTTTAAAGGCCTATTTATATTGGTTTAGTTATAAGTCTTATATTAATCAGACAACATAATTAAGTAGGTTTTTACGTCAATTCAGGTCTTAAAAATTAGCTTTAACATATAAACATGTCAAGTTTGAGTTTGACAATTATGAAGTAGACTAGATTTAGATCTATCAAAGTCAAGGATCTAACCTAATGTAATTCCATCCACTCCTGATTATCTTGTTTTTTTTAAAAAAACTTATTCTGCTATGCTTATTATCAAATTATTACTTTGTTGGTTGTGCAAAAGGGCACTTTGTCCAATCAATAAGATAGTACAAAACCAATTAGGACATTAGATCTATAATTGTGCATTAGTCTTGATAATTAATGATAAAATAATGGTAGAAATATAACCTCGTTGCCTAACATGTCAAAAGTGCAAAATGCGGCCCTTGTACAAACCAACAAAATTGGTATTCATATGTGTGTTCCAAAGAAGGAATCAGAAGGTGACGCGTGGCAAAGATTGTAAGGGAACACCCACTCTAGAAGGAGGGTTGGACGACCCTTTCCTTAAGTTTGGACGACCCTTGTGTTATTAGACATCAACAATAACCATGACCAATTTCTTTTGAGAGAAAAAATATATCTTTGAAGAAAAAATAGATTAGGCATAATTTTTTTTTTACAGATATTCAATCACAATTTATCATGTGTAATATGTTTATTGGCTTTTAAAATAATTATTTTAAAATACTTTGAATTATAATGTAAAACTATTTTAATGCATAAACATTAAACTCATTTTTGAATTAATTATTGATTCTAAAAACTAAAGCTGAAAATATAGCATAGACTAGAATTTTATCATAATCACTTTGTTGTTTTGCTTATTTTAATTACTTCGTTCTTTGATTCTAACTTCATACTCGAACCCCCTTTTTTATTTTTGGTTTGTTTTTAATTTCATAAAAAAATAGCAAACTTTATGTTTTCATATAAATTCGATCATATGCATCACTTTACTCAAATCATTTTATAAAAAGAATAAGAATAAAATTTATTCGATTGATACTCTTGTTCAAAAACATATTTTCCAGAAAATTTAGTTCCAAGATATGGCAGACAGGTGTTCATACTTCATATGCGACATTAATGCCGTCAGATCAATTTTTCTTTGTTTTCTAGGCGTCAACTTTCTTCTAAGATGGCATTCAAATTTTAGCATACGTGTGGCTTTGATAATTAGGTGTTTTTCAGATTAAGACTTTCATGTTCACCATTTGACTATATTGTTTTCAAGAGAAAGTTCAAGCAAACTAACAATCATAAAAACTGAAGAATTATGGAACATGATGGTCTGAAAAATTGGACCAAGAATAGAGACCATTAGCCATACCATTATGAATTACAAGAGTTACAGACTTTGTGACTTTCATGGTATAACGACAACGGACACACCTTCCTCATGCCTAAGTATAAGCTTTGGATAGATTATAAATATGGCAAATCAGAGTTTGCTAACTCTATCTTGACCAAT